>NC_090923.1:423087782-423390813 GCF_040938575.1 Ambystoma mexicanum
GTTTTATCACTGACCTCAACCTTGATGATTGAGAGGACGTGAGCTAGGAACTAGCATTGTCCTCTCGGGCTGGTTAGGACGGACAATACAACTGGCAGGAAAGGATATCCTTAAGTTTTGGAGTGTTGGGTGGAGAGGAACCTACTTACCATGGCAGAATTACACTTTAAGGGTGTACAATGGGGACTTTATAGCAGATATTGAAGTAAACCTTCTTTTGGCCCCAGGACCTTCATCTGTGCGCAGAGAAGCTAACCTCAGATCTGATGGCCTTCAAAGAAGGTTTAAGTTACTTACCTGTAACTATTGCTCTCTAGCGTGGGTCTGCTCATGAATAGTCCCAGTCAGGCTGGGAATCCTCTGTAAAAGAAAAACAGTTTCACTTTCACTTACAAACTGTATTTCTCCTCTAAACCAATCACTGTCCTCTGGGTCATACTGCCTGCATCCAATGACAATACTCTCCCTAAGCCCCTCCTCTGGAAGCCATCTTCAGATTTGGTAAGCACGTAAAGTGGCAGTATGACCAAGAAGAGCTGAAGGGGTCGGAGGAAGGGTTTGCATGTGAATCATGCCAGACCTATGCTGGAGAACAATAGTTACAGGTAAGTAATTTCTCCAGCATGGGGTCTGGCATGGATTCACATGCTCATGAAAAACAAATCCATAGCAGTACAACATTACACAACCACGGTACGTGGCAAGGTTCAACAGAAGCAAGTACACTTACCCCTGGAACAGACTCACCTCATGCAACCAAGTTGCGTGGCACTGCTTGGCCGGCTCTGGACTCCTCCCTGGAATCCCTCGACGGAATAGAATTTCATGAAGGTTTGCGTGGACCTCCACATAACAGCCCTGCAGATGTCGAGCAGGAGCCCCCCCAGACAGGAATGCCATTGTCGCAGCAATCGCTCTGGTAGGTGGGCACTCTGACAGCCGGGCAGCGGTCGGTTAGCAACCGATGACGGTGCGTGATGCATCCGGAGAGTCATCTTGAAATGGAAGGCTTGGACAGGGCCTTCCCATGGTTCACAGGACCAAAGTTCAAACAACTCTCTGTGTATGTCACGTAGAACTTAAGGGCACAAGTAACGTCCAGCGACAAAGGTTTTGGGAAAAAAAAACTGGTAACACCAAAGGCTCGTTGAGGTGGAATTCAGACGGAACCTGCAGCATGAAGGAGATGTACCTTGATGGAGGCGTGTGCCAGTCCGGCCTTGGCCAGGTATAGCAAGTACGGCAGGAACTCTGGGGCTGTGACCCTCAAAAGGGGTAAACGTCTGTGACCGGCACCACATAGCAAAACGCTTCCACTTCAAAGTCGACGATGCCCTGCCTTTGGCGAGGGCCTCCCTGCGGTCTGCTGGCAACTCACACTCCAAACTCTAGGGCTGCAGGAGCCAAGCCGTCATTGCATTGACACCGAGCGTGTTAATGACTCGTAGCAGGAGAGCAAAGAGAGGAAACGCGTACAGAAATGGCCCTTCCCACGGGAAAGAGATTGCGGCCCCCAGGCTCCTTGGTTGGTGCAATCTGCTGGCAAACTTCTGGCATTTGGAGTTTGCCACACATAGATTGATATGGTGCCTGCCCTACTTGACGAAGAGGCGGTCCACCTGGTCCTGACGAAATTCCCACTCATGGCAAAAGCGCAGTTCCCTGCTGAGGGAGTCTGCAATGGTGTCCTCAACTCCCCATAAGTGAAGAGGGATGAGGAACATCCCTTGTTCAACGGCTCAGGGCCACAAGTCCGGCAATTCCTTGGAGAGCGCCGGGGATCAAGTGCCCCCTGTTTTCCTGATGTAAAACATGGTGGGGGTGTGGTCGGTGAAGATCCTCACCACCTTGCACTTCAGAGACGGAAGGAACGACATGAGGGCCCAGAAAACTGCCCATAACTCCAGGTTGATAAGGAGGTCCTTCTCTGGCTGCCACAGGCCTCTGGCTACCACAGGCCTCTGGCATGTAGACAGAGCAAGGGCACACATGACTCCATGACTTACAAGCTACCTGGCCCTAAATCCCACCGTCTCTCAGGCACTAGTCATATGCCCCCCACGGGTCAGTGGTATCTATGCCGGCCCCAAGTTAATGGCCCTCAAAAGGGGGCGCCCAACCTTGTACCAACAGATCGTAATACCATCCCTCACCAAATCTACCAAGACAGAGTGGTCAAGTGACCCCTCCCATGCCCCTGACTATGCACATGGGACCAGATTGTTTGAACCTAAGGTATCCTCAAAACTGATGTATTGGGACACTTCAGATTGCATATTAATGTTCCTGTTTGCGTATTGATCTAAGGTCAGTGCTTACAAGAGTCACAAACCAACGGAAGCATGAAGTGTGACGAATGGGTGTGAATGTATGGCCAAAAGGGCAAATGGCAGTTTAGTTACCAATCATCGCTACAAGGCATGTCCGGCCCGGCACTCCACCCAGATGAGCCCAGCTGACCTTCCAACCCCACGTGGCGCAGCACCAACGTCAGCCAATCCTGGAGGAGCAGCTCTCTACTGTGTATACCCCCCTAGACATCACCACCCAATCCCCACGATTAGGTGTCCCCTATAGCTTGTGTCACCCATGACGTGTTCTAGAAATAAGTAGGCCTGTCTTTGCTATTGTCAGTCAGAGCGCTCTCTGAGTTTGCAGTGTCCTTTGCATGCCCTATATTGATTTATATAAAGCCCTTCTGATCTCACCCGCACTTGGTCCTGTCTCATTCCCCTCCTGGGGTGTGTCCTTTATTGCCTCTCACTAAAGGGGGGTGCGTTTTTGGGGACGCTTAGATTCAGCAACAAAGGCAGACACTGTTCCCCTTTTGCCAGACCCCTGTGTCAGTGACATTCAATGCCACTGTTGGCATGATCAGATCCAACTTCCCCTCCGCTGCAACGATATCCTCATCCTAATCCGTTTTAGTGGGCGTATCCATCCCCGTTCTGCTGGGGGAGAAGGGACCAGACGTGCTGGCGGTGGATGAAATGGGGGCATCGGATGACGCTTCCTCTTTTTCACCAGAGGCTGAACGGGAACCTTCAATAGTGTTATTCATTTATCGCCTTCCTAATTGTGGTAACTCTTTGCAATATTTTGTAGAGGTTATATTCATTTATGAAAATATCCAATGCAAGTTATTTCAATTTGGATTTTAATTACACAAATGATAAAACAGGCAGTCATTGTAGGTAGCTCACTTAAGAGTCTTGGCTTACAGTGCATGGCCACTAACCCCACTTTTATACCCTAGATTGGGTTATTACTTGGAATGATGTGTCTGAAAAGTAATTAATTCTACATTCAGAGTGGTCAGATCAAGCATCCATTCTCTTGGACATTAATAAATTGCTAATATATGATCGATATATGAGAAGTCTCGAGTAAGTGCAGCCAGGGCAGTGCATCTCTGGTTAGTGCAAGGAGAACAAGGGACTGGAGGGCTAGTGTTACAGCCCCCAAGTACATGGTAGGTCCGGAGGCAATGCAAGGGTATCTGATCAAGAAAGAGCCTGGTACCCAGTGAGACCCCGAGGGTAGACAAGCAACCAGTCGGTACAGCAGACTGGTAGGTCAGCAGGGTAGGGAGAGAGAGAAAGCAGAGAATAGGAAGATTTTCAGCTTATTCCGGAACTTCAGGTGGTCTGGCTCATGTTTGAAAGGGGCAGGGAGGGCATTCCAGAGGGAGACACCTGCAGAGGAGTGAGATCTACCCCCTACTCTCTGCCTATAGACGCGTCTAACCCTTAGAGAGCTGGAGGTAGCTGAGCGAAGGGCTCGGGAAGAAAGGTATTTTGGAAGAGTGTTGGATGTAGTGCGAGCCCCGACCCCCAGAAATCCTTGTGGACAAGGCAAAGGGTCTTGGACTTGATCCTTGCAGCCACCGGGAGTCACCAGAGAGATATTAGGGCTAGAGAGATCGGTCCCTGGGCTTGAGGCCAAGGATAAGTCTTGGAGTCCTGTTCTGGATTAGTTGCAGAGGGCAGAGAGTAGAGGAAGGTAGATTGAGAAAGAGGCAATTGCATTAGGGCAGCCTAGAGAGAACCAGCGCTCTGGAGACAGTGCGCTTCTGGTGGGGGGGGGGGGTGAGAAAGGGAGGAGTCCCTTTGATGAGGTGCAGCTGGTAGTGGGGCTTCTTGGCGACGTCCGAGATGGGAGGGGAGAAATAGAGAGTGGAGTCGAAGATGACAGCAAGGTTTTTTGCTGTGCAGGAAGGCGAAGGAAGAGGGCCCAAGGCAGGCGGCTAGAGTGAGAGGGAAAGCAGGGGCAGGAGTCCCAATGAGAAGAATCTCCGTCTTACAGGCAATCAGGCAGAAATCGTTGGAGGTGTACCAATCCTCAATCGTGGATAGGAAGTCAGGAATGAGCGAGAGAGGAGAGGAGGCGGAGGGGAGCCTAAAGGAAAGCAGAGTTTCATCCGCATAACACTAAAAGTCAGAGGAGAAGGTAGAGATCAGGTGGGCCAAAGGGCCCAAGTACAGGTTGAAAAACCAGGGTGAGAGGATGGAGCCCTGGGGAACGCCACAGGTAGAGAGAGATGGCGTAGAGAAAGGGACCAAGTTCGAATGGGAGGGGTGGTCCAAGCGGAAGGTGGTCAGCCACTCCCGGGCCCGATCCGTGATGCTCAGGTTCTCACATAGTCGATTGATCAGGATGGCGTGGTTGACCATGTCGAAAGCAGAGGAAAGATCAAGGAGGATGAGGACAGAAGGAATGCTGAAATCAAGGTTAGGGAGCAGATCTTCACAGGTGTTCAGGAGAGCAGTTTCCCTGCCTCTGGCAGCTCTGAAGTCTGATGGTCATGGAGACAACCAACAGATTCAGTGTGGATTAAGCTGGGAGATGGCCAGCTTTTCCAAAAGTTTGCCCAGGAAAGGAGTGATGGAGATTGGGCGACAGTTTGCTAGGCAGGTAGGATTGGCAGACGGCTTCTTGAGGAGGGGGTGCACAAGGGAGTGCTTTAGGGGAGAGGGGAAAGTTCCAGTGGCGAAAGAGTGATTACAGAAATAAGCCAAGGCTGGAGCAAGGGTTTCAATAGTGTCCTTGATGGGTCTGGAGGAGCAGGGGAGCATCTGTTTGGATTACACTTTCATAGATCGGACTTGTCTAGAAACCTCATCAGGTGTTATCAGAGAGAAAGAGGAAAAAGGAGGAGAGCGAGCGAGATATGGCCAAAGGGGGGCCGAGAGAGGAAGAGGAAGTGGAGATAGTAGACAGGATGTCCTGAGTTTTACCAGAGAAGTGAGAGGCCAGAGCCGTACAGAGACTGATTGGACAGTTCCTTGCAGATTTTAAAGAGCTTGGCTGTGTTGTTAGAGGCCGCAGAGATGCAGGCTTGAAGGTGTGCTCTCCTCCTGGACAGGACAAAGTGTCTATTGCTTTTGGAGCCAGTGGCAGGCCAGTTTATTTGACCAAAATTCCCCCCACCCCTCCCCCCCCCATCTCCTCCATTACTGTCCCGCTACGAACGGATAGACGTTTCCTCACTAGCCGAATTAAGGCACGCCCCTCCCATTCAGGTTTAGCATTCGCTGCCTAGTGATCAGACCGCTCTCCCACCATGCACTGACTCAGCAGGGAGAGCGGGTCTGGCAGCTTCAGGTGACGCTGCATTTCAGGAGGTAACAACCAACCCGTACACAGCGAGCGTGGAGTCCCGCCTCCAGCGAATCCGAGCGAGCAAAGGTTTTTTCGCCAGCTGTCTCCGTCTGAAGACGGTTCCTTTCTCAGCGCCACAAACAATTATAAGAGCGGCTCCCGCACATGAGCCGCAGCACCCGCATAGAGGTAAGATTACCTCCCATCCGGGAAGCGATCTAATCCATGGATCCTTTCTCCAAGGACTGTTTGCCCTAATTTAATGCAGGGTTTTCTTTTTTTGTCCTCCACCCTTCCCTCCCTCCCGTCTGTCCACCGTCCAGGATTTACTCCTGCACAGGACACCATCTGGTCCCATCCCCTGCTGACCAGCACCCTATGACTGGATGTTTTGTGCACTCAATCTCCCAACTCCGGGGGATTGCCAACATTTAGTCTCCTGTCCAGCTATGTTCAGGACAGGAAACACATGGTGTGCAGGTAAGTACTACCGCACTTATCAGGACCTGTGCACGCTCTGACACCGCCCAATGAGTTTCTTTTTCTTTCTCTAGTACTGACACCCAGTATTTCTTTTACGTCCCGCCAGCCTGACTGCACAGTCGCCCATTTGAGTGAATATTGGAAACTGCAGGATACATCCCCACCAGCCCGGTTTCCTTCAGTTTACACCAATTCGGAGGATGTATGGCCATTCCTTCTTACATGACCTAGGTTGTCTCCTACCCTCCTGGTCACTAAGGTAACTAGATCTCATAAGATGCTTCATTTGCACCTCCACGCTAACTAGCGTGACACATGGCCGGTGGAGGGGTGTTTCTCTCGAGGCACCGAAACATGGGAATATTTGGATAGAATATTTGCACCTCTTTTCTATCCTCTTCACCGTTTATTAGGCAGCCACGGTAGATAATTATGTACAAATAATACACTTACTATGTATGCTTTTTTAGTAGAGATTTTTTCTTCTTCCTTCTTTTTTCAGCATAAACATCACAACTAACCTCTGACCATCTTTTTGGACGTCCACAAAATTGGCATTGACTGCCGCCCCCAAGGCTTTCTTCAATTTTCCCTCTCACCAGGGTTTTTCCTTTCTGTTTTACAGAACCTGATCATCACTGCCCTGATGAAGGCGGAATACTTTTTTTCTTTAAACCCTCTTTGGTTCCAAACCGCCGAAACGCAACAAATGTGAGGGGCTAGTGGGTGTGATCATATTCACCCACACAAAAGATTGCTTTTTCCTTTTCTGAACTAAGTTCCCCCACTGTGGTGGCAAACCTTGACCTCGGAAAACGAAGCCACACCCGAGAATCATCATGGTTTTTGTTGGCATTCCCAATACAGACCTCAACTGGGAGTAACACAGTGACGCTCCTTAGCTCAATCTGCACAAATTGTGTTTAGCCAATTGGTTTGTTCTCAGCACTTTGTTAGGACAGGAACGACTGTCCCACTTCTGCTGCTATCACCATTTTAGGCTTCTTTTTTACTTTTGCTAATCATTCAACTTCCCTCTACGCATGCTTCCCCTCCTATCCCACACCACCGCCCAGATTCAAACTTACATTTCTAGTGATCAATGAACAGGAATGTATAAGGTGTGTGTGTTTTCTTTGTTTGTTTTTTGCTTTTTTCCTCTATGACCTCCATGACTACAAACAACTCTTTTGCTTTTTGTTTTATGTTGCTAATACAAAATTGTTGTGTACTTTTTACATGGACTGTTTATTTATTGCCTCTGGTGTCCCATTTGTTTTGTCAGTAGGACTAGTTGTGATATACATCAATGCATTTATTGCAATAATGTTGGGTTGACAAGGGGAGGTTATGGAATAATATTAACCCGCCCTGTTTTTCCAAAGTAAAAACCCCAGGCACAGCAATACTGTCTAACCTCAGATTTACAGTTTATGGATCCGCCCTAAGTAACCACTTCCTCTCAGCTACCCTGCGCTTGTGACCTCGCTGTCCTGAATCATACCAAGAGTTGCACTTGAAGCTAGGCTTCAACCGGATTAACATGACAGGGTCAAGGATGTCCAGGGTGTTGGAAATAGAAAGATGCTGATTAGAAAGGGCTGCGTCAGGGTGTGAGTCAGCCTGCAGGAGTAGGAGGAGCAGAGAAAGTAGAGGCAAAGGCATCCACTGCCACAGGCTTCATGGTATGAATGACCGAGAAGGTAGGTGGCAGTGCTGGGGGGAGGGAGCTTTGCCTGAGGGCTTAAGAGATTTTCAGATGAGGAGTGTAGAAAGTTGTCAGTCCAAGCGAGAGGGTTAAAGAAGGGGGATGTCTGAGGTGATGAAAACATCCAAAGTATGTCCAGAAGAGTGTCAGGCCAGAGGACAGAATGGAAAGTGTCACAGCGGTGGCAGAAAAGCCCAGAGGAGGGATTAAAAACATCCAGGTGGATGTTGAGATATCAGAGGAGGAGAAGTTGAGAAGTAGAGGCAAGAGAAGAGGAGAGGTCTGCCCATTCAGAGAGGGCGATCCGGCCAGGTGGCCTGTAGATGGTGGCCACAGATAGAGAGAGGCCAGGAGGGATAGAGAGCCTGCAGACCAGGCATTCAAAGGAGCAGTAAGGCTGCATAGGGATGACAGAGGCCTATTAATGGATTCATACATAATACATTTATCAATAAGGTTACCTTTCCTTCAGAGCTCAACATGTGTAGTCTACTTCTTATGTGACTCCACTTTTTTCTAAAATAGATTCAGACTTTGCTACTATTCTATTGGAGATCAAATGGTTACCCTTTAAAATCATAATGTCTAACATTGGTAATGAGGGTGTGCCCCTCAAAACCAAAGCCAAGTTTAATAGTCAATAAAGGTCATAACAGTCTTCATCAGTTAAAACTTACCCAGACCATTGAAAGGGGACAGTGACAACAAGTAATGGCGTGGGTGGGAAGGGGTCATTGAAGCAAAACAAACTGTCCAAGAATACCAAGGTTAAATTGGTGGCAACAATGGTCGATTGGCCTACCAGTCGTATGGTGCGGCGCAAAGAGATAGGTACTGATCCCATTAATCAAATGGCTCTAATGGCTTCGAATTAGACAGGCATTTGGAATAGCGCACCAGTCAACTTACTGCTTTTTGGACATTGGATGGTATAATTTCTAAGACAAATAACTTGCATACAACAACATTGCCAGATGGATCTCAACCATCTGTGGTCTATGCTAGCCCTACCGATAAAAATGACCAATCAACCCAATGGGCAAGGAGAGCAGCGTGTTTGAGTGGCAATACATCACAGGGAAACTGCATTTTGGGGGAGGCGTAGGTCAACATTGTCTTGCGACATGCCCCACGAACACGATATTGAAAGATCACTTAAGGTCCCAGTTGTTTTTGATGGTTCTTAACGTGGCGTGCACCTCCAAGATCATTGGTTGGGAGGTGAATAAAGAGACATGGCCTTATGCGGTTGAATAGGACAAGGGAATTGGAGTTATTCAAGCAAATCCCCCGTGCAAGGACTCTACATTCTGGGGATATTGAATTAATCTCCCTCTCTGTGGACACAAATCATCATATGGCCTCATATTTCTTTTCTGAGATTATTTTCAATCTGATCTGGTCACAGAGGGCTAGCTTTCATTCCCTGGGTTATGATTCAGTTGAACTTGAGTCCAGCAAGGCAGCCAAGCTGTTTGTCGCCTCATGTTGTCCCAAAACCACTGGTAATCTTGGATGACATGACCTCATGATATCTGGCCACTATTCAAGAAGAGTTGCCACCCTCCATCAGGACCAAAGAGGCACAGGATTCATCATCGATCGAGTCAGCAATCAAAACCTATGTATCCCTTACAGCGGGAATCAATGAATCCTAGCATTGGGGAAGTGAAGATTATTTCTTGGAATATATGTGGGATGAATAACTTCTGGTACAACTGGCAGACATGTAATTGTAACATCTTGTTTATGATATGATAGCTTATTTATAAAGCGCTTAATACCCAGAGGTTTCTAAGTGCGGACCCGGGGATCGAACCTGTGGTGCTCTGCGACATCTTACTTGCAAGTTATAGGAAAAGAGTGGAGTCAAAAGCTACCCTTGTCATTAACGCTCTGGTAGGTGTCTTTAGAAAGCAGTGGAGCTAACGTAGCGCATATCAGTTAGCTCTTACAATTAACACAAGGGAGTTAAATTGTTTACAAACATAAAAAGTTGCAATTTATTCATTTCTCAAGAATGTTTAAAACAGTGACATATGCCATCCTTGGCATGGAAAACATTGCATACAAATCGTAAAATGATTATGCATATAGGTGAGTTAGTACATCAGAGGTGACTGTAGTTTCATGTACTGCTGATATTGAGGAAATACGTAAACATTGTTGACACACAAATCAGGTGCTTCTAGTACGGTGGGTGGATGGGGCGGCCAGCGGTTGAAGGTGTGGAACCTGCTGGTGGTTGCACCAGACTGTCTTCAGGACTAGGGAAACTTGAAGCACGTTGGTGCTAGTTAAGTGCCAGGCACCTACAAATGGTAAGACAAGGGATGGAGTATTATAACAATGAAGTTAAAATTAAAGTGCAGAATGTGTTCACAGGGAGACACTGTGGAAAGAAAACCTACCTAGGGTAGTGGGAGCGTCATGGCTAGCATTGTTTTAGGAAACCAGTTGTAGAATTAATCACTGGTGTGGAATTTAGGTCCGCAGTGGGGACCAGTGGTCTCTGAAGCAATTTAGAAAACCCAAAGTGATTTGAATGCAACAAAAGTTTGAATGAAGGCCAGGGATTGTTGAATGCAGGTTTACCTGGTCTAGCCGAAAAAAAGGGGTCTAGGTGGTGCTGGATGAGAGGATGTCTATCTATGGCACGATGTTGAGCTGTGGTTTGCCGTGGAAAAAATGGTGAGGTGTTTTAAGAAGCTAGTTGCAGAGGTAAAGGTAATTGCAAAGGCATGCTAGTGCGGTCGAAAAATGTCAGAGTGCTGATGGGCAATTAACAGCCAAAATCGGGTGTCTGATGTCAGAAGGCATGAATTAATTGCCCAGGATAAACGTCTATGTCGCGGCCTAGATGATTGTGAATATAGTAGTTTAAGCGGCCGAGGACCGTGTAGGTGATGGTTATATCTTTACGGTTACGTCAAATGGATGGGGTTTGAGGCAGTGACAGGCTATGAGTATAGGAGCCTAGTAAAGAAGTAGAATTACAAAGATTCTTTAGAACCATTCACCTCTGCTACTTTTTCAGAGATAGCCTGGAAAAAGACCCACCGGAATGAACAGGCTTGAAACCTCCGTCATCTTTCACACCTCTGTCATCTATGGTATGTCTGGAGATTCTCACTTTTGAGAACCGCATTCTGTTAGCAATACGCAAAATGTTCAGAGACACCAAAATGCACTATAAAGACAACCTAACTAAACAACGTGTGGCACTTAAATCACTAGAAGGCGATCACAATTTTTTGATCAAAACGGCAGCCACAGGGGGAGGGATTGTCCTCTGCAGTCGCCTCCTTTATAACAACGAAGTGACCAGACAATTGTCCAACACCAAGTTCTACAGACAGATTCCCGCCAATCTCACCACCAGATTGCTGTCAGAATTCGAAAGCCTGATGTGGCACGCTTGGCAAGAAGGTTGGATAGATGAAGACGAGAAAGCATCATCATCCGATCATTCCAGCTTTCTACCTTCTTCCAAAAATACACAAAAACACCGAGATCCCACCAGGCCAACCAATAGTCACCGGTATCGGCTCAGTACTGTAACCTTTATCGAACTACATCGATCATTTCATCAGACCCTTCATCAGCCTCATGCCGTCTTACATACAGGACACTACAGCAATGATCAAAAAGCTAAGAACTATAACTGGACAGTAACGATCTACTAGTGACCCTCGACGTAGAGTCACTCTACACAACTATTCCGCAAATGTAATGTATACAGGTTCTGGCAACTTACCTCGACAAAAGACCCAGACTGGACCCACCTACCTTGTTTTTGGTAGAATGCACAAGGCTAGAATTAACGGAAAACTACTTCATCTACGAAGAAACCTTTTACCAGCAGTGTCACGGCACCAGCATGGAGGCAACCTTCGCCCCAGACGTAGCAAACCTTTTTATGGACTCCTTCGAACAACAATTAGTTTATCACACCTCCAACCCTTTCAAAGACTCTATTGGATGCTGGTGTAGATACATCGATAACGTTTTCATAACCTGGAAAGACAGATATGAACAACTCCTCGTTTTCAAAGACTGGCTAAATAAACGCAACCCATGTATCCAATTCACAATTGACCACAACCCAAATAAGATACCCTTCTTAGATCTCTACATCTACAAAGATTCCAACAACTGCCTAGCCACGACCCTCTACAGGAAACCCACTTCCAAGAACACCCTTCTGGACTATAGTAGCTTCCACCAGAAAGGCCTGAAGATGAATCTCCCCTTCGGGCAGTTCCTCAGACTAAGAAGAAACTGCAGTACAAACGAAGAGTATGATTCCATGAGCAGCGATCTCGGCATACGCCTCAAGAACGAGGCTACCCCGGTCACGGCATACGCCAAGCCCGCAGAAGAGCCAAACACACTGATGGAGAACAGTGTCTCACACCAACAGCCAAAGAAATGCACACAACAAGGATGACCTGCGTAACCACCTTTACTTCCTTCAGCAACTCTATCAAGAAGACTATTCTCAACCACTGGGACAAATTCAACACAGATGTCTTCAAACCAGAGAAACCTAGATTTGCATTTAAGCGCAATAGAAACCTAAAAGATCGCCTAGTGCACACATACGAAGACAAGACGAAAGATAAGCCAGACCACACTGTGGAATCTCCCTCCCGTCAAATGTGGCAAATGTTCAGTGTGCTGCCTGACCAACAACATCAAATACATCGACCTCAAAGAGACCAGATGGACATTTCTTAACTTCAGCAACTGTAAAACGTAATGGTCAGTGTATGCCATAAAATGTCCCTGTGACCTGATCTACATCGGCAAATGCAAGAGAAATTAAACAACGAATTTGTGAACACCACTCCTGTGTCAAAAATCTCATCGAGGACAAACCCCTAGTAGCACATTTTAAGCTGAAAAAACAGCCATAATGACATTTTTTGGGTCATTTTACAAACTGTCAACAACCCTTTCCGTGGAGGCAATCGAGATCTGGCACTCCGTAAACTTGAACAGAATTGGATATACCGCCTTGACTCGGTCAAAGACGGCCTCAATATATCCATCGAGTGCAACCTTTTCTTCAACAAGTGACCCATGTCCCATTCTTCCATTCCTGTGCCATATTAACACAGTTCATATCTACTCCTCAACACCAGCATGAGGAACTGTGGTTGTTCCTACACGCATGGCTTGCAAGCAGTTCTGAATGGTGCTGCAAGAATAGTGACGCAAACACCTGAGCAAGATCATTTGACTATTCTTAGGAAGCTGTGTTGGTTTCCAGTAAAACCCGGGGTTGCCTTTAAGATATTTACTTAACATGAAGCACTGTATGTTGATTCCAAGTGATCCGGCCGCGGCTGATTTTGCCGCGGCCGGAATGTTCGCATGAGAAAGGTGCGAACTACCAAATGTTTGCACCTTTCTCATGCGAACACACATACTACGGGGGCTGCAGGGGTTTCCCCCGCTCACTATACTGTGAAGTATAGTGAGCGTGGTGTTGCGAGTGACACCTCTGCAGCCCCTGTTTTTTTGTTGTTGTGGGTGTGCTGTGTGGGTGTTTTGGAAAGATAGCAATCAAGTTAGAATTCCCCAAGCAATGTTCCATCAGCCCACAAAGAATCAATTCTAAATAGATAAAAGGAAGCAGCAGGTAATCAGGAATGAGGAACAAGCAAAATTCAAACCCAACCTTCCCTCCACAAACGGGAGAAAAACTGATTTGAAACCTTACTGTGTTAAAATGACACCCAAAAATGGCTGAATAAAACACTGAAAGTGTGCAAAAATCCCTAAATCAGTACAGTTTCTATGGGAGCAACATTGGAAAGATACTAGCAGTCATAAGCAATAGTTTGAGCAAAAGAAAACAATTTGAATGGAAGGTTGAAAATAGTTTAGAATAAAAATAACACGTGTAAAACTTTGCAAAAATGTTGATTCCCGCCTAAAATGAACCAAACGGTTTTTAATAAAAACGGGTGAAAATCACTGATTTTGGGTCAAGAATTGAAATGAGGTCTTCAGCCATTCAACTGAGGGAGATATGCAATGTAGAATAAGGAGTTTAGAAAAATAGGGTAGTGAAAAAAGAAAAGATTTGGACAAGAATAGTTTTACTCCAAGTTTTACTCTATACTAGAGCATTCCGGCTAGAATACCAAAGAGGGACACAGTAAGCTCTAGTCGATTCATGACTTCAACCCCAGATCCCCAGCGCCCGCCTTGGCGGAACCAGTCGGATCACTCGAAATAGGATTGATAGTTTAGGATTTACACAAGATAAAAATGACTAAAGAAATGGCGCTTAGCAAGATAAATCAAAGACAGGATTGCAGGTATGCTATGGTTTTCTATGTATACTTACAGTCCACTTTAATTTAGGATTTTGGACAGTCAAGGGTTCTGGTCACAATATGGATCTGGTCTAGCACAGGACAGCTGGGCAAATCTGGCGGGACAGGATCATCGGGGCCGTTCTGGTCAATGGAGTTTGCAGCAGGCATGCCTCTGGTAGCAGCAAGCCAGGCTGGATCAGGATGCTTCCCTTTTTTTTTTTTAAGAATTTGAGGCCTAGCTGAAAATGGGGTCAGCAATGCCTAGGCCTTGGCTTTGCAATGAAAATCTGGAATCAGGATCAACCAGGATGAAGAAATCAGGAACCAGACACCACGCAGGAATTCAGGAAAAAAGTCAGGAATAACCAGGTTACTCACCGTAGTGACCACCTTACTCCTAGTCATAGTCCCCTTTCCTCCATACTTTTGGGACATTCCTCCGTCCTGTGGGACGGGACCGGAGCACTTTTTAAAAAGCATCACTTTTTTCAAAAATGTGACATTCCTCTCTTTACGCGGTGGTCACTACGGTGAGTAACCTGGTTATACTCCTACGTCCCGTCCCCTTTCCTCCATACTTATGAGAGATTCCCAAGCACTCCTCACAGGAACTACGGGTGGATGGAAACCTTACTGAAAAAGGTTTTTCAGCACAGCCTGGCCAAACTGAGCATCAGATCTGGAGCGCAGGTCCAGGCAGTAATGTTTTCATAAAACCGATGGGGAGGCCCAAGTAGCCGCTTTCGCGATGGTCTCCCAGGGGACATACTTTTGAAAGGCAACAGCAGCTGCCTTGCCCCGTACCAGATGTGCATGAATCTCTTTAGGAGGCTGTAGACCCTGAATAGTGTAAGACTCTGTAATACAGGCAGCAATCCATCTGGAGATAGTCGCTTTGGATGCCTGCTTGCCTTTGCGGGTTAGCAAAGGTCACCAAAAGTTGAGAACTCCCAAGTTCAGAAGTTCTGTCCAGAAAGAACTTAAGAGCTCTTCTAACATCGAGGCAATGCAAAATCCTCTCAGCTTCCGAAGCCGGGTTTGGAAAGAAGACAGGCAGCGAGATTGACTGATTTAAATGAAAATCGGAAACCACCTTTGGTAAGAAAGAAGGATTTGTCGTAAGGACATCCTTGTGGAAAACCAAGAAGGGATGCTCCACCGACAAAGCTTGGAGCTCACTCACACGCCTTGCCGAAGTAACAGCGACCAAGAAAGCCACCTTACACGGAAGGTGCTTAAGATCTATAGTAGCCATTGGTTCGAAAGGCTTATGGCACAAGGCTGTAAGAACCACGTTCAGATCCCATGTCGGAAGCGGTCTCCGAACAGGAGGGTAAAGACGCATTAGACCCACAAAGTGCCGTTTAATCACTGGATTTGACAGTGAGAAAGAGCACTGTTCCGTGGATAGGTAGGCGGCCACAGCCGAAAGATAAGTCCTGCATGACCGAACATGAATGCCCGACTCAGCTAGATGAGAGAAGAAGGACAGCACTGTGTCATTCGTAGCCACCCTGAGGTCCAACTGTGAGGCTAAGCACCAGTGACAGAACCGAAGCCACTTGCTCTTATACTGAGACCTCGTTGAGGGCTTCCTGGCTGCCTGAATAATACACATATAGTCATCAGACAGGTTGAGATGTTCTAAAGATATGAACTCCGGCACCATGCCGCCAAGCTGAACAATTGTGGGGAGGGGTGCCACAGCTGCCGATCTCTCTGGTGAAGCAGATCGAGAACTAGTGGAAGCCTAATCTGTGCACACACCAACATTGAAGCTCCGAAAACCAGAACCTGGCCGGCCACTACGGAGCTATGAGCAGAAGAGAACAGTTCATCGTGTTCTTCAGCTTGCAAATCGTCCGATGAATCAAAGGCAGAGGTAGAAAAGCATAGGCCCTCAAGTTGTGCCATGGAATCTCAAGAGCATCTCAGAGAGAGGAGGCTCCCAGCCCATTTCTGGAGGCATACAGAGGAAGTTTGATTGCCGATGTTGCGAAGAGGTCCACTTCCGGAGTGCCCCAACACAGGAATATCTGTAAGAGGACCTCCGCTTTCAATTCCCACTCGTAGCTGACCGTTGTTTGTTGGCTGAGGGCATCTGCCGTGATGTTCAGCTGGCCCCGGATGTGTACTGCCACTAGCCAGACACCACGCTGAACCGCCCATTCCCAAATATGAATGGCCAGATCCACAAGAGGAGACTTGGTGCCCCCCTGCTTGTTGATGTAAAACATGGACACCACATTGTCCCTGCGGACACAAACCACTTTGTTGGCAATGACTGGCCTGAACGTCTTTAGTGCCAGGAAGATCGCCAGAAGCTCCAGATCGTTTATATGAAGGAACTTGTCTTTGGGCGACCAGAGGTCGGAGACCTGAAGAAGATCCAGCGTCGCACCCCACCCCAGAAGGGAGGAGTCTGTCGTGATCACCATCAAAGCGGGGTCTTGAAAACCTGCACCCACCGACAGGTTGCTGAGAGACTACCACCACACCAGGTCCACTCTCATGAAAGCCGGAAACGATATTATCTTGGAGTCCGGATCCACAGCCTGACGCCAAGAACTCCGAAGAGTCATCTGCGTCCGTCTCATCTTGAGCTGAGCAAGGGGAAGAGCCAATATGGACGAGGCCATGAGGCTCAGAAGCCTCTGGAACCACCAGGCCGACATTCTCTCCGACTGCGCAAACATCTGACACGTGGCCAACAGATCTGCCATTCTGTCCCCAGTCAGGTAAACTCTGCAGTCGACAGTGTTTCAACGAAAACCCAGGAAAGTCAAGTCCTGAGAGACTATCATGGAACATTTGCTCCAGTTCACTGACAGCCCAAGGTGAAACATGAGCTGGAGGAGAGACTGAAGATTGCTTGAGGCTTTCAGCGGACAAGGACTGCGCAGCAGCCAATCGTCCAAATACGGACACACATGGATACCATGTAGCTGAAGATAAGCTGCGATAACCGACATCTTCGTAAAGACACTGGGTGCCGAGCTGAGGCCAAAAGGGAGCACTCGGAATTGGAAGTGCTCCTCCCCCACGGAGAACCGTAGGTATCTCCGATGCGGATTCCAGATCAGGATATGCATATACACATCCTGGAGGTCCACCACGCTGAGCCAATCGCCCTTCTGTAAAGAGGACTTGATTTGACAGGGCGTCATCATCTTGTAGAGAGATTGAACTGGAAAAGGTCTAGGATGGTGTGCAGGCCAGGCAGGATGGGTTTGGGCACCATAGACAGTCGGGAATAGAAGCCCTCACCTCGCTCCCCTAGAGGAACGGGTTCCACCGCCCTGAGATCCAGTAACTTCTGAATCTCGGCTCTGAGGGAGGCCGACCCCGACTGCTGGAAGGGAGAATTGATGGGGGGGGGGGGGGGGGGGGGTCGGGGGGAAGGTGGAAGCAGCAGCGCGCCCGAGCAACTGACAAGACCCACCGGTCCTCAATGGCCTCCCAATGAGACGCGAAGCGTCCTCCCATCGGGGTCTCGTGCGAGATCGCAGAAAACCCTCATTTTGCTGGTTTGACAGTGGCAGCACCACCTGAACCTGAGGAGGAGCAGGAGAAAACCGACTGTTGCTGCCTTAGGTGGGAAGTTCCCAAAGGGGTGTCAACCCTGCGGGATTTTCCGATCTAAAAAACTCCCGAAACCAGAGGAAGGCCGAGGGTTTGACGATTATCTGTGTCCTGAAAGGACATTTTACCAGAACAAACAAGGACTTGGCGGTCTGAGTACTGTCGTTAGTTTTGGTTAGCTCCACATCTGTTGTAGAATGAAAGCTCCTTGCCATCGAAAGTCAGGTCCAAAACCTTATCTTGCACCTCCTTGGAGAACTTGGTGGCGTGCAGCCAAGCCTGACGAGAGGTATCCACACCAAGCATAAGGCCCCAGGCCGAGGTGTCGAAGTGATGAGCCGCAGCCCCCAGCAGATCCTGTGCCACGACCCTGGCGTCCGACAAACACGCTTTGAAATCTTCCAGCTTTTCAGCAGGAATAAACTCCTCAAACTCCGACAGATCTTTCCACATTTTCATATTAGCCCCCACCAAGACTAGTTCTGCATTGGCTTGATGCAGCTGCAGGCCTGAGTTAGTGAAAATCTTCCTCCCAAGGGAGTCGAGAAGCTTATCCTCTTTGGCCAGAACATGTGTAGCCGTCGTAGAAGAGGATGACACAGGTCTGGATTGCAAAGTAGCTGCAGCCACTACCCTGGAGGAGGGGGGCGGAAACAACGCCAAGGCCACCTCCTACGAAGAATGGAGCTTGTAACGCACGTCAATCTTCTTGCTGATAAACAGTCCAGAGTGTGGTTTCTCCCAAACTTTACAGACCTCGGCCAAAACGTCCTTCTGCAAGAACAAGCCGGTACGCTCCAAAGGAGATAAGATGAACGCCTTCGAAAGCACACCCTCCTGCGGAGCGGGTGCCTCGGGTTCTGGAACATCCAACAGACACATGTCCAGCACCCGGTCATGAAAAGCTCTGACAGAGCAGCCCTGGTCTTTGCTGTCCTGATCGCCCTGAACATCGTCCGACAGGTCCGGATCAGGCTGAGTCACATCTGGCACCACAATAGCCTTGTCCACTGGGGACAACGGAGGCAGGGGTGGAAGAGTTGGGGAGGCCCAGCCAGTAAGGGCGGCACTGGTGGAGGCACAGGAACCGCAGCTGGGACCGTCGGCCTTGAAAGTACTCCTTCATTCGGTCAGAATGCATCAGTTTTTGAAACTTGCTGAAAAAAGCATGCTCCGTCGATTTAGGAATGACAGGAGGAGGCCTCTGTAACGCTCAACTGATTCCCGCAGAGGCGCCGGTCTTGACTGGGTGAATGCCGTATCTTCACAGGTGATGTGTAACACACGGTTGGCTCTTTGGGCTGGACCTCTGTGCACTGTATGTCTGACTCGAAGAGTAAGATGTCTGCAGATAGAAAATATGGGATTAATGAACTGGGGTTATTGGGTGCCTCTCTCCTCTTCCCTTTCTCTTCTCCTGTAGAACCCCAAAGGTTAACACCCTCACCTTAGGTAAGTGAACGCCGAGCTCTCCATCTGCATCGGGGCAGGGTGCCGTAACCAGTTTCTTCACTGGATAAGGGTGCAGGCCTCTTGACCTCAGAGGACTGCTGTCCGTCGTTAACTGCACGAACGGTAAGTTCTGGGCACTTCAAATGTCTTAAAAGTCTTTTGTAATGATATCTCTTGTTTTGCAGGGTTCCGGCGATGGCGGATGGCGGGCTGATGAGAGTTGAGGATCGACCCCGCGTGAGGAATAGAAGCGCCTGGAAGCACGTAAGTAAGCGCTTGTAGCCTGCTTCACGATGCGCACTAACTGTCCCTTTTATCTTGCAGGTACAAGTTCGGAGCTTTAGAGAAGCTGAAGGGTGCTGGAATACCCACTGGATTCGGCGTGGGAAGGAGTAATGGCACTTGAGTAATAAAGTTGCCTAATGTCTTTAAACGCACCTTCTTTTGTCTTTCAGATGCGAGATGCAGCGCTGAAGGCCTCCGGAGCGTGCAAAGAGCTGGTAAGCTTTTGTCTTTCAGATGCCGGAATGCAGTGCGAAGACCTCCGGAGCATGCGAAGAGTAGGTAAGCCTTTGTCTTTCAGATGCCGGAATGCAGCGCGAGGCGTTGGTGACAGCCGATGGACCAGGTAAGAGATGCGCTGCCACTGAAGACCGTAGTGCTAACCTGTTCTTTCTTTGTCTTTACAGGTGCTGCTGAAGACTGGATTCCAGGATGGTAAGCCTTTGTTCCCTTAGGCCCAGGATCAGAAGCAGAAGACACGATGAGCGTTCTGCTGCAGAGAATGCAGAATAACGCAAAGCAAGATTCATCCATCGGGTGTGGTTTAAATAGCCTCCTGTAGTGCTTAGGTGTCTCCTTCCACAGCCACGCCTAGGTAAGAAAAGAGTTCCTGCTTTCCAGAAGAGTTCCAGTGTTCTGAACCTAGGGAGTGGCTCCTGCCCCACCCAACAGGAAAAGTAGTCCCAAACAGAAGAGGATAAGGGTTCAACTGGCAGGCAAGTAAGCAGCATGGTCTGCTGCAGGTAAGTCCACCCAAGCATTATGAGCCCGGCGCTTCCAGTGCTGGGACTGGGCATCTTTATGAGCATGGTGCCACTGGCGCCAGGACAGGGTCCAAAAGGTCCCAATTGGGACTGGCTGGCACTCGGAACCGGGGTTATGGGTCTGCTTCCAAGGGAGTCGGGCAAGTCCTGATCTTTTGGAAGCAGAGATCATGACAGCCTCATGAGCGGAGTAATTCCAGGGGCGTAAGGGAGAGGGTTGCCAAGAGGGTTCCCCACTGTTTTCTACATAAATCAACAGCGGCGATGCCGCAGGAAGCGAGACATTGTGCGGTAGAGGCATCCGAGTCATAAACTGGACGAAACGGATGTGCACAAGGAAACCGATGTTCACCTGAAGAACCAGCCCCTACACCTAGGGCCAATGGAGTAGTTGTAAGGGATGTATCCAAAATGGCCACCGTGGTCCTGGCGGGAACGGCCGCCATTTTGTCAGCACCTGAGGAGAACTGAGACACGTGTCGAAGCGAAGCAGGTGTCCCCCACAGGTGGGTCAGGGGTCTTCATTTTAGCCTCAACACAAGGAACCTCGGCCGAGCCGGTACTGTGTGGCCTAGAATGTTTCTGTGACATGGCAACAGCCAAACTAGCCTGAGGGATTACATTCCAAAACCTCACCCTGTGCCCCGTCAACAGATCTGGGGTCTCCGCAAGAGCAGGAACGATGAGGAACACACCTCACCAACAAGACCTTAACAGACCTCTCAGAACTTTAGCCTCTAAATGACGGGCTTCGGACCAGAGTCTGGTAAAAGCCTCTTCAAGAGGGGCCTCAAACTTTTGTTCGGTGTCAATAACCTCAACTGAGGTCTCAGGGCATACCCCGGTGATTTTATGGGAAGCTCCAACCAAGGAGACCCCGAAACAAGCTCCTGCACCCGATGCCTCAGTAGATCTGCGCCCACAAATAGCCCCCATAGGAGGGGCCTCAGAATGTAATCCGGTGTCAACAGGCCCCTTACGGAAGCCCTCGCAGAAATCTCCGGTACAATTCTTAGGCCTGGAAGGCACCTCAGGGCTAGCCCCGGTAATAGAGCTTTTGAAGCTCCTCCGGGACCGGGAAGGAGTCCCCCCCTTTTTCTCGTCGGTAAAAATTTGAAAATGCGCCAGAGTAGTATGTTGAAACACCTCCTCCCACCGCTCCAAATGACGTTTAAGCGCCCGGACTGAAAAGGGAGTCGCAATAAAAACACGAGTCCCAGCGGTGGTCCGGACCCAAACACTAAGCAAAGAGGATGGGGATCTGCCCTAGCGAAGCGTCGCTGACGAGAAGAACAATTTGGAAAGTCTAGCTGAAACGACAGACAGACTACCACGCGACCGCTAAGCCAGAGCAAGAGAGGAGGAACTGGAAGGAAAAAATCTTCCGAAGATGCAAGCGCGTCCAGTCCCGAGCGGAGAAAAGGACTGCTGGGTGGAGCTAAGAAGGGCGGGGTTACGGCCGCGTGCGATACCCCTAGTAAAAAGAGGAAGGACACATTTTTGAAAAATGTGATGCTTTTTACAAAGTGCTCCAGTCCCATCCCACAGGACAGAGGAATGTCCCATAAGTATGGAGGAAAGGGGACGGGACATAGGAGTATCAGAGTGTGTTGTCAGGGGCCCTTATTTATCATGCCAGATGACATCACTACAGTACTCGTCAGGGGCAGGCTTACTACTCCTGCCTCTAATAACAGGATTGGGCAAGGTAGAAGTCTCCTCCTAGCTCTTTGCTGATTGGATCACAGAAAAAGGATGACATGTTTATGGGGTGATTTTTACAGTGTTTAGAAACCTCCCCTAGTTACTGGAACCAAAATCTAATTTTGCCAAAAACACATTTATGCAGTTGCAACCTCTGAGAAAATCAGATAGAGGTTACATATTTTGTGCGTCATATTTCAATCCAATCCCCAAGTCTCTAGGACCTGGTTTCGCCTTGCTGACACATTTTGTTAATTTTAAACATGAAAGATTTGGCCTAAAATTCCCCAATTTTGTACAGAGATGCACATTTATCCCAGGGATGCATGTACAAAATGCTATGTTCGCACACATCAATACTTTCCTGGGAATCTGTCATTTTTTATAACTTCTGTTCCTTATGCAGTAATGAGTTCTACCAAGTTATCAAAGAAAGAGCATAAAATTAGATTTAGAACCACAAACTTTTCATATTTTTCCTAATTCTTGCTGCAAAGTTAAACGCCTTTAAAGTACAGTTACAAAATAGCCTTTAAAGCCACCAAAAGGAAGTCCATTGTCACTTGCAGTTTTTTTTCTCCCCGCCCTCCCCCCAACTGCTGTCAATTGTCAGTTTCTTTGAAGCAGGATGAGGGGCCTCTCTCTTGATTGAAGGTTTTATTGCCCCTCACACTTGACAGGTGAGTGTCTCAGCCTGCTATTGTCCCAGCCTGGAGCAAAGACTAATGTCTGATGAGCTTGTGAAGTTTCTTTGTCCTGGTGCATTCAAAGTATTTCAAGCTGGCAATTAGCGCTTTCCTGTGCCAGAAGTTTATGAGGTGTCACCCTTTCTCAAGGCTAGCAACTGGGCAAGCAATTTCTTTTTTTTATAGCTTGCCAATTTAACCTATGAGTTTTACCTTCTATTTTCGAATTTTACATCTTGACTTAAACCTGTGGAATCAAAACAGTTTATAGGTGTACTTTTACCAGCAATAAATCCTTTTACATTTGCTAAGTAAGCAGGCCTTCACACAACAATTTACTTTTAAATAGGTGATTTTCTCTCTTCAGTCAGAAAAAGCGCATTTTATTATTTCTTTAAGTTCGGTTTTCATCTCCAGCAAATACACACTTTATGCAGCTATAGTTATTTTCTTGAGTGCTGGAGTTGTTTTGCAGCATGGATACATTTAAACAGGCATCTATTTAGAGTCTCTCTGAACAGCTGATTTTTAGATACTTTTGCAAAGAAAATAGATGGGTTTCCCGTGTAAAATGAAAACAAAGCAACTGGTTGATTTTTCAAAGATACTTTTGACAGGAGCGGTCATTCAAAAATTAGGCCCAGTTCTGATGAGACACAATGGATGATCCTGGGCATTACAGGGCCTTTTTAATCACAGTGGTTCATAAGGACTGGATGAGTTTAGCCCCAAGCAGCACTTTTAAAGGTTGAAAAAGGTGTCATTTTAAAGAGGCATTTTGGGTTTTCTGCAAATTAATGCTGCCTCTTTCACTTCACTCCATGTTAAATGTTGCAGAGCACACTGGCACATTCGTGCATTGAGAACTCTGTCCCCCCCCCCCCCCCCCTGAAATGTGTGTGGCAGGGTGGTGCATCCATTTTCTGGTTGTTGCAAAAACGCAGTTTAGTGATCCTGGCGCGCACAGGAGTGAGGGAGGCCATTTTGCTGTTTCTTGCACCACTGCAGCAAAGTGATGTAGTATAGCACAGCTGAGTGGGTTAATATATCCCACAATTCAGAATAAATGCTCTTGGCGCTAAGTATTCTGAAAAAAGAGCACATCTCCCACGCAAGGCGTGATACCCACTGCCTCCCGGTCAAAGAACGTATCTTGTTCATGACCGTAGCCATAACGCATAAATGCCTCTCGTTCACCGCCCCTGCATACCTCTCAGAGAAATTGGTCCTAGCTACCTCCGCCAGACCCAAATGTTCACACTATTCTAATCAACCTAACGTCCCCACATTCAAAAGAACAAGAGCCAGAGGTTCCAGCTTCTTATTCCTAGCCCCCAAACACTGGAACATCCTGCCCACCACCCTAAGGAATGAGACCTCCCATTTTTCCTTCCGTAAAGCACTCAAAACCAAGCTATTCAATTAGTGCACCCCTCCTCACAAGGTCCACGTAAACAGCGGCAGTGTGAATCGGGAAATCACAATACTCCACTGTAACCACGGCACCGTAGCTCCGGGCTCACCCTTTTCCTTCAGTTTTGTCCATCTTCTCATTGTCAAGTCATTGCTAATGTTGCCATCAAATGTCGCTTATCTGGCTCATTGTAACCGAAAAACCACAGACAAGCGACACTATTGCTCTTATGTAACTAGGTAGGCTTTCTGTAACAGTGCCACGATACCCCAGGGCAGCCTTGTGCGCTTTATAAATGTAAAAATAACATGTGCTAAAGACACTTGGAAAACATTATCGCCACACTTTACCTGCACTGAACATCTTGGAACAACATCTGGCTATATGAAATACTTTAACCGATTTAATAATACATTGGCTAAGAAGAGAAGGGCTACAATCATGCGGTTATCTGTAACTGAGGATAATTTTATACCTACTCGTACATCTTGTACCAGACCGCCCTTCCCTAGGCACATAAGTAGGCAAGGTTTACAAAAGCTCTTCCATAATAACCAGGTTACTCACCGTAGTGACCACCTTACTCCTAGTCCATAGTCCCCTTTCCTCCATACTTATGGGACATTCCTCCGTCCAGTTGGACGGGACCGAAGCACTTTGTAAAAGGCTCAGAATTTAGCAAACATGTTAGTCCTTCCTCTCTTTCTACGCGGGTTACTGTATGCGGACGTAACCCCACCCATTTTAGCTCCGCCCAGCGCTTCTACCATCAGTCCTTTTCTATCGCCAGGTCAGAAACCTTTAAGCAATAACAGAGGAACCTTATTAGAGGGGACGGCGGGCGTATGGAGGAAAGTGGACTATGGAATAGGAGTAAGGTGGTCACTACGGTGAGAAACCTGATTATACTCCTACGTCCCGTCCCCTTTCCTCCATACTTATGGGAGAGTCCCAAGCACTCCTTACAGGAACTACGGGTGGATGGAAAGTCCCTTACTGAAACAGGTTCTTCAGCACTGCCTGACCAAACTGAGCAGCATATCTGGCGCTCAGGTCAAGACAATGTTTACAAAACGCTGATGGGGAGGCCCATGTAGTCGCTTTTGCGATGGTCTCCCAAGGGACATACTTTTGAAAGGCAACTGTAGCTGCCTTGCGCCGCACCAGGTGTGCATGAATACCTTTAGGAGGCTGCAACCCTTGGACAGTAAGATTCCGTAATGCAAGCAGCGATCCATCTGGAGATAGTCGTCTTAGAGGCCTTTTTACCTTGTGGATTACCAAAGGTCACCAATAGTTAAGAGCTCCTAAATTCCAATGTTCTATCCAAATAGAACTTAAGAGCCCTTCTAACATCCAAAAAATGTAGAACCCTTTCCGCGTCTGAAGCAGGGCTCGGAAAGAAAACTGGCAGGGAGATTGATTCAGATGGAAATCGGAGACCACCTTCGACAGGAAGGAAGAATTCATCCATAGGACCACCTTATCCTTGTGGAAAACCAAAAAGGGATGCTCCACTGTCAAGGCTTGGAGCTCACTCACGCGCCTCGCTGAAGTAACGGCGACCAAAAAAGACCCCTTCCACGAAAGGTGCTCAAGGTCCACCATGGCCATTGGTTTGAAGGGTTTATGGCACAACACCATAAGGACCACGTTCAGAACCCACGTCGGGTGCGGTTTGCGAACCTGGGGGAAAAGGCATGTCAAACCCGCGAAATGTCTCCTAAGCACTGGATTAGACAGAGAATAAGAGCATTGTTCCGTGGATAGGTAGGCAGATAACACCAAAAGATAAGTTCTGCATGACAGAATGTGAATTCCCGACTCTGCTAGGTGGGATACGAAGGACAGCACAGTGTCAATCGTAGCCGCCCTTGGGTCCAGCTGTTTGTCCAAGCACCAATGACAGAACCTAAGCCGTTTGCTCCTATACGGAGACCTGGTCGAGAGTTTTCTGGCTGCTTGAATAATGCGCATGTTATCAGCAGACAGGTTGAGATTCTCCAAGGACCCGAACTCAGCCACCATGCCACCAAGCTGAACGATTGTGGGGAGGGGTGCCACAGCTGCTGATCGCCTTGGTGAAGCAGATCGGGACTCACCAGTATCCTGATCTGTGCACACAGCGACAGGTGTTGAAGTTCTGAGAACCAGAACCTGGCCGGCCACCAAGGGGCTATGAGCAGAAGAGAACAGTTCACAGTATTCTTTAGCTTGCAAATCGTCCAATGAATCAGAGGCAGAGGCGGGAAGGTATAGGCTCATGTGTGCCAAGGAATCTCGAGAGCGTCCCACAGAGAGGAGGCTCCCAGTCTGTTCCGGGAGGCATACAGAGGAGGTTTCTTGTTTGCTGAAGTCGCGAAGAAGTCCACCTCTGGCGTGCCCCAACGCAGGAAAATCCATGAGGGGATCACCACCTTCAGCTCCCATTCATAGCTGGCCATTGTCCGCCGACTGAGGGCGTCTGCCGTAACGTTCAGCTGGCCCGGGATATGTACTGCTACCAGCCAGACCCCATGACTAACCGCCCACTCCCAAATCTGGATGGACAGGTCCACAAGAGGGGGAGACTTGGTGCCCCCTTGCTTGTTGATGTAATACATTGATACCACATTGTCCATGCGGATACGGACCACTTTGTTGGCAATGACTGGCCTGAACGCCTTGAACGCTAGGAAAATCGCCAGAAGCTCCAGATGATTTATGTGAAGGAGCTTGTCCTGAGGCGACCAAAGGTCCGAGACCTGATTAAGATCCAACGTCGCACCCCACCGCAGAAGGGAGGAGTCCGTCATGAGGGTCACCAACGGGGCTGGGTCTTGAAACCATGCACCCCCCCGAAAGGTTGCTGAGAGACAACCACCACTCCAGGTCCGCTCTCATGGAAGCCGGAATCAATATCTATTTGGAGTCCAGATCCACAGCCTGACACCAAGAACTCCGAAGAGCCATCTGAGCCCGCCTCATCTTGAGACGAGCGAGCGGTAAGGCCAAGACACAGGAAGCCATAAGTCCCAGAAGGCTAAAAGGAAGCACTCTAAACTGGAAATGCTCCTCTCCCACAGAGAAACAGAGGTATCTCCTGTGTGAATTCCAGATCAGTATATACATGTACACATCCTGAAGGTCCACCACGCTGATCCAATCACGCATCTGCAAAGATGACCGTATCTGGCCGGGCGTGATCTTGAATTTCTCTTGGGGTAGGAAAGAATTGAACTGGGAAAGGTCTAGAATGGCGCACAGGCCAGCCTGGTTGGGTTTGGGCACTGTAAACAGTCGGGAGTAGAAGCCCTCCCATCGCTCCCCTAGGGGAACGGGTTCCACCGCTCGGAGGTGCAGCAATTTCTGAATCTCTGGTCTGAGGGAGGGGACACCGACTGCTGGAAAGGAGGGTTGAAGGGTGGGGTAGAGGTAAGCGGAAGCCTGCCCAAGCAACTGATAAGACCCACCGGTTCTCAGTGATAGCCTGCCACGCCTCCCAATGAGATGCAATGCGTCCTCCCACCAGGGTCTCATGCGGAGAACCCTCATTTGGCAGGCTTTTCAGTGGTGTTACCACCTGAATCTGAGGAGGAGGCTGAGGAATGGGAGAAAAACCGAGTCTGTTGCTGCCTCCGGCGGTAATTCCCTGAAGGGGTATCCACTCTGTGGGATTTCTGATCTAGAAACCCCCTGAAACCAGAGGAGGGCTGGCTTTGTGACAACGGCCTCTGAGTCCTAAAAGGGGGTTTTACCAGAACTGACAAGGACTTGGCGGTCTGGGTGCTGTCCTTTGTTTTGGTCAGCTCCACATCCATTGAGGAATGAAAAAGCTCCTTGCCGTCAAACGGCAGGTCCAACACTTTGTCCTGCACCTCCTTTGAGAACTTGGTGGCGTGCAACCAAGCCTGCCGAGAGGTGTTAACTCCAAGCATAAGGCCTCCAATGACCCGCTTGCTCTAGTAGAACTATACAATTTAACACTCAGAAATGCAATAGATGCTATTGCCCCACTAGAGAAAAATAAATTCAAAGGAAAGAAACACGCCAACGCCTGGTACACAGCTGAACATCGCGCTTACCAAGTGGCAAAAAGACACATAGCTCCACACTAAAGGCCTACAAAATAATTGCCACCTAATACAAAAAAGCCATCACGCTAGCCAAATCTACATCCTATAACACAAGACTTTCTAATGCTAAATCTGGGTCAAAGGAAATATTGGCTATTTTCAAGGAATTAGCCACCCTAGCCCCTAGCACACAATAACTCGTGAAAGATTAATCTTGGTGCGAAATCATCCAAATAGCCATGCTCAATCGAATCCACCTGCTGCAGAGCAAAAGTAAAGCTCATTATAATGCTCTGCTAAAATCTGACATGCCCACATCCCCAACTAAAAAAAAATTCACATCAAGTTAAGACCCTCTTCGCCTTCAGAGACGTCTCAGAATCGGAAGTACTGGCCATCCTGAAACATATAAAACCTAACTGCAAGTGTGATACTTGCCCGGCCAACCTCATCCAGGATCGCGCAGAAGCCCTAGCCCCATTCTTGACAGCATTCATCAATGCTTCTTTTGCAACTGGCCTTGTACCACTGTGCCTTAAAGAGGCGTGGGCTCGCCCACTACCAAAAAAAAACATCCTTAGACCTGGCCTCACTTTATAACTACAGACCTATCAGCACCCTACCGTACCTGCTGAAAATTCTAGATAAGACAGCATACATCCAAATCCAGCAATTCCTGGAAGATAACAGCATGCTAGGTAAGAGGCAATCAGGCTTCCGCCCAGGTCACGGGAAGGAATCTGCCCTACTTGATTTAAAAAAAACAATAAGGGGAAATAATTGACCAAGGCACACCAGCTCTGCTACTCCTCCTTGACTTATCTGCAGCTTTTGATCTTGTGGATCACAAGACACCCTGCAGACAACTTATGAACGCAGCCCAATTCTCGCCAGAACCACCGCTTGGATCACCTTCCTTGAAGGGAGAGCCATGAAGGTGTTCTCTGATCAAGCATGTGCAGCACCCATTACTATCCAATGTGAAGTCCCGCAGGGCTCCTGCACCTCACCCACTTTGTACACCCTCCCTCCCCCTTTTCAACAAACTGGACAATCTCGGCATAGCTTACACAAACTATGCCGATGACAACCCAGGTCCTCCTTCCCCTTTCAGGATCTACCAAAAAGACAAAAACACTACACAAAACTTATGCTACCATCCAAGCTTTGATGGCAGAAAGGGGTTTGTGCCTCAGTGAGGACAAGACAGAAATCCTCATTGCTGGTTCCAAGGAAATGGTCAACAAGCTTGATATACGTTACAATTCCTTTAACATAGACACCACACAAATCGGCGTCTCATCAGCAGTTAAAACCCTGGGGGTTTATATCGACTCCACCCTCTCCATGACGTGCCAAGTCAACGCTATTGCATCCTCGGCAGCTTTCACAACCAAGTTGATAAATGCGGTCAAACACTACCTATCGACACAAAACTGCCTCTCCATAGCTAGAGCCACCATTGGGGCAAAACTGGCCTACTGTAACATCCTATTTGTTAGCACCTGAACCATAAATCTGAACAAATCACAGGACAATCTGTTAAGGATTTCAATCAGGCGATACACCCTGGTCTCAGCCTGGTATGCAGCATACAACCGAAATACTTATTTTGTTATATATGTAGGTTCAATATTTGAGAGATACACCACTCATATCACACCCCTTTTCAAATACCCCGGGTCACTATGGATCAGGAATAAGGATGGTTGGTAAAGGTAATATTTATTTAAAATTCAAATCAAACATATGCTTTTTAATATATGGGGCAGCAATCACCAATGTGGTGACAATAACAAATAAGAAGGTATGTAATGCACTTAACTTCAGTCTTTAGCAACACAAAATAGAAAACACCAGAGAAATAGGAACACTTTGAATTTTTGGAAAGATAGCAATCAAGTTAGAATTCCCCAAGCAATGTTCCATCAGCCCACAAAGAATCAATTCTAAATAGATAAAAGGAAGCAGCAGGTAATCAGGAATGAGGAACAAGCAAAATTCAAACCCAACCTTCCCTCCACAAACAGGAGAAAAACGGATTTGAAACCTTACTGTGTTAAAATGACACCCAAAAATGGCTGAATAAAACACTGAAAGTGTGCAAGAATCCCTAAATCAGCACAGTTTCTATGGGAGCAACATTGGAAAGATACTAGCAGTCATAAGCAATAGTTTGAGCAAAAGAAAACAATTTGAATGGAAGGTTGAAAATAGTTTAGAATAAAAATAACACGTGTAAAACTTTGCAAAAATGTTGATTCCCGCCTAAAATGAACCAAACGGTTTTTAATAAAAACGGGTGAAAATCACTGATTTTGGGTCAAGAATTGAAATGAGGTCTTCAGCCATTCAACTGAGGGAGATATGCAATGTAGAATAAGGAGTTTAGAAAAATAGGGTAGTGAAAAAAGAAAAGATTTGGACAAGAATAGTTTTACTCCAAGTTTTACTCTATACTAGAGCATTCCGGCTAGAATACCAAAGAGGGACACAGTAAGCTCTAGTCGATTCATGACTTCAACCCCAGATCCCCAGCGCCCGCCTTGGCGGAACCAGTCGGATCACTCGAAATAGGATTGATAGTTTAGGATTTACACAAGATAAAAATGACTAAAGAAATGGCGCTTAGCAAGATCAATCAAAGACAGGATTGCAATAAGGATTCTGACAATGTTACAATTTATTAAAGGTAAGGATAAGATGGTTTAGAGATTGGGATAAGGCAAGGTATGCTATGGTTTTCTATGTATACTTACAGTCCACTTTAATTTAGGATTTTGGACAGTCAAGGGTTCTGGTCACAATATGGATCTGGTCTAGCACAGGACAGCTGGGCAAATCTGGCGGGACAGGATCATCGGGGCCGTTCTGGTCAATGGAGTTTGCAGCAGGCATGCCTCTGGTAGCAGCAAGCCAGGCTGGATCAGGATGCTTCCCTTTTTTTTTTTAAGAATTTGAGGCCTAGCTGAAAATGGGGTCAGCAATGCCTAGGCCTTGGCTTTGCAATGAAAATCTGGAATCAGGATCAACCAGGATGAAGAAATCAGGAACCAGACACCACGCAGGAATTCAGGAAAAAAGTCAGGAATAACCAGGTTACTCACCGTAGTGACCACCTTACTCCTAGTCATAGTCCCCTTTCCTCCATACTTTTGGGACATTCCTCCGTCCTGTGGGACGGGACCGGAGCACTTTTTAAAAAGCATCACTTTTTTCAAAAATGTGACATTCCTCTCTTTACGCGGTGGTCACTACGGTGAGTAACCTGGTTATACTCCTACGTCCCGTCCCCTTTCCTCCATACTTATGAGAGATTCCCAAGCACTCCTCACAGGAACTACGGGTGGATGGAAACCTTACTGAAAAAGGTTTTTCAGCACAGCCTGGCCAAACTGAGCATCAGATCTGGAGCGCAGGTCCTGGCAGTAATGTTTACATAAAACCGATGGGGAGGCCCAAGTAGCCGCTTTCGCGATGGTCTCCCAGGGGACATACTTTTGAAAGGCAACAGCAGCTGCCTTGCCCCGTACCAGATGTGCATGAATCTCTTTAGGAGGCTGTAGACCCTGAATAGTGTAAGACTCTGTAATACAGGCAGCAATCCATCTGGAGATAGTCGCTTTGGATGCCTGCTTGCCTTTGCAGGTTAGCAAAGGTCACCAAAAGTTGAGAACTCCCAAGTTCAGAAGTTCTGTCCAGAAAGAACTTAAGAGCTCTTCTAACATCGAGGCAATGCAAAATCCTCTCAGCTTCCGAAGCCGGGTTTGGAAAGAAGACAGGCAGCGAGATTGACTGATTTAAATGAAAATCGGAAACCACCTTTGGTAAGAAAGAAGGATTTGTCGTAAGGACATCCTTGTGGAAAACCAAGAAGGGATGCTCCACCGACAAAGCTTGGAGCTCACTCACACGCCTTGCCGAAGTAACAGCGACCAAGAAAGCCACCTTACACGGAAGGTGCTTAAGATCTATAGTAGCCATTGGTTCGAAAGGCTTATGGCACAAGGCTGTAAGAACCACGTTCAGATCCCATGTCGGAAGCGGTCTCCGAACAGGAGGGTAAAGACGCATTAGACCCACAAAGTGCCGTTTAATCACTGGATTTGACAGTGAGAAAGAGCACTGTTCCGTGGATAGGTAGGCGGCCACAGCCGAAAGATAAGTCCTGCATGACCGAACATGAATGCCCGACTCAGCTAGATGAGAGAAGAAGGACAGCACTGTGTCATTCGTAGCCACCCTGAGGTCCAACTGTTAGGCTAAGCACCAGTGACAGAACCGAAGCCACTTGCTCTTATACTGAGACCTCGTTGAGGGCTTCCTGGCTGCCTGAATAATACACATAGTCATCAGACAGGTTGAGATGTTCTAAAGATATGAACTCCGGCACCATGCCGCCAAGCTGAACAATTGTGGGGAGGGGTGCCACAGCTGCCGATCTCTCTGGTGAAGCAGATCGAGAACTAGTGGAAGCCTAATCTGTGCACACACCAACATTGAAGCTCCGAAAACCAGAACCTGGCCGGCCACTACGGAGCTATGAGCAGAAGAGAACAGTTCATCGTGTTCTTCAGCTTGCAAATCGTCCGATGAATCAAAGGCAGAGGTAGAAAAGCATAGGCCCTCAAGTTGTGCCATGGAATCTCAAGAGCATCTCAGAGAGAGGAGGCTCCCAGCCCATTTCTGGAGGCATACAGAGGAAGTTTGATTGCCGATGTTGCGAAGAGGTCCACTTCCGGTGCCCCAACACAGGAATATCTGTAAGAGGACCTCCGCTTTCAATTCCCACTCGTAGCTGACCGTTGTTTGTTGGCTGAGGGCATCTGCCGTGATGTTCAGCTGGCCCCGGATGTGTACTGCCACTAGCCAGACACCACGCTGAACCGCCCATTCCCAGATATGAATGGCCAGATCCACAAGAGGAGACTTGGTGCCCCCCTGCTTGTTGATGTAAAACATGGACACCACATTGTCCCTGCGGACACAAACCACTTTGTTGGCAATGACTGGCCTGAACGTCTTTAGTGCCAGGAAGATCGCCAGAAGCTCCAGATTGTTTATATGAAGGAACTTGTCTTTGGGCGACCAGAGGTCGGAGACCTGAAGAAGATCCAGCGTCGCACCCCACCCCAGAAGGGAGGAGTCTGTCGTGATCACCATCAAAGCGGGGTCTTGAAAACCTGCACCCACCGACAGGTTGCTGAGAGACTACCACCACACCAGGTCCACTCTCATGAAAGCCGGAAACGATATTATCTTGGAGTCCGGATCCACAGCCTGACGCCAAGAACTCCGAAGAGCCATCTGCGTCCGTCTCATCTTGAGCTGAGCAAGGGGAAGAGCCAATATGGACGAGGCCATGAGGCTCAGAAGCCTCTGGAACCACCAGGCCGACATTCTCTCCGACTGCGCAAACATCTGACACGTGGCCAACAGATCTGCCATTCTGTCCCCAGTCAGGTAAACTCTGCAGTCGACAGTGTTTCAACGAAAACCCAGGAAAGTCAAGTCCTGAGAGACTATCATGGAACATTTGCTCCAGTTCACTGACAGCCCAAGGTGGAACATGAGCTGGAGGAGAGACTGAAGATTGCTTGAGGCTTTCAGCGGACAAGGACTGCGCAGCAGCCAATCGTCCAAATACGGACACACATGGATACCATGTAGCTGAAGATAAGCTGCGATAACCGACATCTTCGTAAAGACACGGGGTGCCGAGCTGAGGCCAAAAGGGAGCACTCGGAATTGGAAGTGCTCCTCCCCCACGGAGAACCGTAGGTATCTCCGATGCGGACTCCAGATCAGGATATGCATATACACATCCTGGAGGTCCACCACGCTGAGCCAATCGCCCTTCTGTAAAGAGGACTTGATTTGACAGGGCGTCATCATCTTGTAGAGAGATTGAACTGGAAAAGGTCTAGGATGTTGTGCAGGCCAGGCAGGATGGATTTGGGCACCATAGACAGTCGGGAATAGAAGCCCTCCCCTCGCTCCCCTAGAGGAACGGGCTCCACCGCCCTGAGATCCAGTAACTTCTGAATCTCGGCTCTGAGGGAGGCCGACCCCGACTGCTGGAAGGGAGAATTGATGGGGGGGGTAGGGGGGAAGGTGGAAGCAGCAGCGCGCCCGAGCAACTGACGAGACCCACCGGTCCTCAATGGCCTCCCAATGAGACGCGAAGCGTCCTCCTATCGGGGACTCGTGCGAGATCGCAGAAAACCCTCATTTTGCTGGTTTGACAGTGGCAGCACCACCTGAACCTGAGGAGGAGGCTGAGGAGCAGGAGAAAACCGACTGTTGCTGCCTTAGGTGGGAAGTTCCCAAAGGGGTGTCAACCCTGCGGGATTTTCCGATCTAAAAAACTCCCGAAACCAGAGGAAGGCCGAGGGTTTGACGATTATCTGTGTCCTGAAAGGACATTTTACCAGAACAAACAAGGACTTGGCGGTCTGAGTACTGTCGTTAGTTTTGGTTAGCTCCACATCTGTTGTAGAATGAAAGCTCCTTGCCATCGAAAGTCAGGTCCAAAACCTTATCTTGCACCTCCTTGGAGAACTTGGTGGCGTGCAGCCAAGCCTGACGAGAGGTATCCACACCAAGCATAAGGCCCCAGGCCGAGGTGTCGAAGTGATGAGCCGCAGCCCCCAGCAGATCCTGTGCCACGACCCTGGCGTCCGACAAACACGCTTTGAAATCTTCCAGCTTTTCAGCAGGAATAAACTCCTCAAACTCCGACAGATCTTTCCACATTTTCATATTAGCCCCCACCAAGACTAGTTCTGCATTGGCTTGATGCAGCTGCAGGCCTGAGTTAGTGAAAATCTTCCTCCCAAGGGAGTCGAGAAGCTTATCCTCTTTGGCCAGAACATGTGTAGCCGTCGTAGAAGAGGATGACACAGGTCTGGATTGCAAAGTAGCTGCAGCCACTACCCTGGAGGAGGGGGGCGGAAACAACGCCAAGGCCACCTCCTACGAAGAATGGAGCTTGTAACGCACGTCAATCTTCTTGCTGATAAACAGTCCAGAGTGTGGTTTCTCCCAAACTTTACAGACCTCGGCCAAAACGTCCTTCTGCAAGAACAAGCCGGTACGCTCCAAAGGAGATAAGATGAACGCCTTCGAAAGCACACCCTCCTGCGGAGCGGGTGCCTCGGGTTCTGGAACATCCAACAGACACATGTCCAGCACCCGGTCATGAAAAGCTCTGACAGAGCAGCCCTGGTCTTTGCTGTCCTGATCGCCCTGAACATCGTCCGACAGGTCCGGATCAGGCTGAGTCACATCTGGCACCACAATAGCCTTGTCCACTGGGGACAACGGAGGCAGGGGTGGAAGAGTTGGGGAGGCCCAGCCAGTAAGGGCGGCACTGGTGGAGGCACAGGAACCGCAGCTGGGACCGTCGGCCTTGAAAGTACTCCTTCATTCGGTCAGAATGCATCAGTTTTTGAAACTTGCTGAAAAAAGCATGCTCCGTCGATTTAGGAATGACAGGAGGAGGCCTCTGTAACGCTCAACTGATTCCCGCAGAGGCGCCGGTCTTGACTGGGTGAATGCCGTATCTTCACAGGTGATGTGTAACACACGGTTGGCTCTTTGGGCTGGACCTCTGTGCACTGTATGTCTGACTCGAAGAGTAAGATGTCTGCAGATAGAAAATATGGGATTAATGAACTGGGGTTATTGGGTGCCTCTCTCCTCTTCCCTTTCTCTTCTCCTGTAGAACCCCAAAGGTTAACACCCTCACCTTAGGTAAGTGAACGCCGAGCTCTCCATCTGCATCGGGGCAGGGTGCCGTAACCAGTTTCTTCACTGGATAAGGGTGCAGGCCTCTTGACCTCAGAGGACTGCTGTCCGTCGTTAACTGCACGAACGGTAAGTTCTGGGCACTTCAAATGTCAAAAGTCTTTTGTAATGATATCTCTTGTTTTGCAGGGTTCCGGCGATGGCGGATGGCGGGCTGATGAGAGTTGAGGATCGACCCCGCGTGAGGAATAGAAGCGCCTGGAAGCACGTAAGTAAGCGCTTGTAGCCTGCTTCACGATGCGCACTAACTGTCCCTTTTATCTTGCAGGTACAAGTTCGGAGCTTTAGAGAAGCTGAAGGGTGCTGGAATACCCACTGGATTCGGCGTGGGAAGGAGTAATGGCACTTGAGTAATAAAGTTGCCTAATGTCTTTAAACGCACCTTCTTTTGTCTTTCAGATGCGAGATGCAGCGCTGAAGGCCTCCGGAGCGTGCAAAGAGCTGGTAAGCTTTTGTCTTTCAGATGCCGGAATGCAGTGCGAAGACCTCCGGAGCATGCAAAGAGTAGGTAAGCCTTTGTCTTTCAGATGCCGGAATGCAGCGCGAGGCGTTGGTGACAGCCGATGGACCAGGTAAGAGATGCGCTGCCACTGAAGACCGTAGTGCTAACCTGTTCTTTCTTTGTCTTTACAGGTGCTGCTGAAGACTGGATTCCAGGATGGTAAGCCTTTGTTCCCTTAGGCCCAGGATCAGAAGCAGAAGACACGATGAGCGTTCTGCTGCAGAGAATGCAGAATAACGCAAAGCAAGATTCATCCATCGGGTGTGGTTTAAATAGCCTCCTGTAGTGCTTAGGTGTCTCCTTCCACAGCCACGCCTAGGTAAGAAAAGAGTTCCTGCTTTCCAGAAGAGTTCCAGTGTTCTGAACCTAGGGAGTGGCTCCTGCCCCACCCAACAGGAAAAGTAGTCCCAAACAGAAGAGGATAAGGGTTCAACTGGCAGGTAAGTAAGCAGCATGGTCTGCTGCAGGTAAGTCCACCCAAGCATTATGAGCCCGGCGCTTCCAGTGCTGGGACTGGGCATCTTTATGAGCATGGTGCCACTGGCGCCAGGACAGGGTCCAAAAGGTCCCAATTGGGACTGGCTGGCACTCGGAACCGGGGTTATGGGTCTGCTTCCAAGGGAGTCGGGCAAGTCCTGATCTTTTGGAAGCAGAGATCATGACAGCCTCATGAGCGGAGTAATTCCAGGGGCGTAAGGGAGAGGGTTGCCAAGAGGGTTCCCCACTGTTTTCTACATAAATCAACAGCGGCGATGCCGCAGGAAGCGAGACATTGTGCGGTAGAGGCATCCGAGTCATAAACTGGACGAAACGGATGTGCACAAGGAAACCGATGTTCACCTGAAGAACCAGCCCCTACACCTAGGGCCAATGGAGTAGTTGTAAGGGATGTATCCAAAATGGCCACCGTGGTCCTGGCGGGAACGGCCGCCATTTTGTCAGCACCTGAGGAGAACTGAGACACGTGTCGAAGCGAAGCAGGTGTCCCCCACAGGTGGGTCAGGGGTCTTCATTTTAGCCTCAACACAAGGAACCTCGGCCGAGCCGGTACTGTGTGGCCTAGAATGTTTCTGTGACATGGCAACAGCCAAACTAGCCTGAGGGATTACATTCCAAAACCTCACCCTGTGCCCCGTCAACAGATCTGGGGTCTCCGCAAGAGCAGGAACGATGAGGAACACACCTCACCAACAAGACCTTAACAGACCTCTCAGAACTTTAGCCTCTAAATGACGGGCTTCGGACCAGAGTCTGGTAAAAGCCTCTTCAAGAGGGGCCTCAAACTTTTGTTCGGTGTCAATAACCTCAACTGAGGTCTCAGGGCATACCCCGGTGATTTTATGGGAAGCTCCAACCAAGGAGACCCCGAAACAAGCTCCTGCACCCGATGCCTCAGTAGATCTGCGCCCACAAATAGCCCCCATAGGAGGGGCCTCAGAATGTAATCCGGTGTCAACAGGCCCCTTACGGAAGCCCTCGCAGAAATCTCCGGTACAATTCTTAGGCCTGGAAGGCACCTCAGGGCTAGCCCCGGTAATAGAGCTTTTGAAGCTCCTCCCGGACCGGGAAGACCCCGGGAAGGAGTCCCCCCCTTTTTCTCGTCGGTAAAAATTTGAAAATGCGCCAGAGTAGTATGTTGAAACACCTCCTCCCACCGCTCCAAATGACGTTTAAGCGCCCGGACTGAAAAGGGAGTCGCAATAAAAACACGAGTCCCAGCGGTGGTCCGGACCCAAACACTAAGCAAAGGGGATGGGGATCTGCCCTAGCGAAGCGTCGCTGACGAGAAGAACAATTTGGAAAGTCTAGCTGAAACGACAGACAGACTACCACGCGACCGCTAAGCCAGAGCAAGAGAGGAGGAACTGGAAGGAAAAAATCTTCCGAAGATGCAAGCGCGTCCAGTCCCGAGCGGAGAAAAGGACTGCTGGGTGGAGCTAAGAAGGGCGGGGTTACGGCCGCGTGCGATACCCCTAGTAAAAAGAGGAAGGACACATTTTTGAAAAATGTGATGCTTTTTACAAAGTGCTCCAGTCCCATCCCACAGGACAGAGGAATGTCCCATAAGTATGGAGGAAAGGGGACGGGACATAGGAGTATCAGAGTGTGTTGTCAGGGGCCCTTATTTATCATGCCAGATGACATCACTACAGTACTCGTCAGGGGCAGGCTTACTACTCCTGCCTCTAATAACAGGATTGGGCAAGGTAGAAGTCTCCTCCTAGCTCTTTGCTGATTGGATCACAGAAAAAGGATGACATGTTTATGGGGTGATTTTTACAGTGTTTAGAAACCTCCCCTAGTTACTGGAACCAAAATCTAATTTTGCCAAAAACACATTTATGCAGTTGCAACCTCTGAGAAAATCAGATAGAGGTTACATATTTTGTGCGTCATATTTCAATCCAATCCCCAAGTCTCTAGGACCTGGTTTCGCCTTGCTGACACATTTTGTTAATTTTAAACATGAAAGATTTGGCCTAAAATTCCCCAATTTTGTACAGAGATGCACATTTATCCCAGGGATGCATGTACAAAATGCTATGTTCGCACACATCAATACTTTCCTGGGAATCTGTCATTTTTTATAACTTCTGTTCCTTATGCAGTAATGAGTTCTACCAAGTTATCAAAGAAAGAGCATAAAATTAGATTTAGAACCACAAACTTTTCATATTTTTCCTAATTCTTGCTGCAAAGTTAAACGCCTTTAAAGTACAGTTACAAAATAGCCTTTAAAGCCACCAAAAGGAAGTCCATTGTCACTTGCAGTTTTTTTTCTCCCCGCCCTCCCCCCAACTGCTGTCAATTGTCAGTTTCTTTGAAGCAGGATGAGGGGCCTCTCTCTTGATTGAAGGTTTTATTGCCCCTCACACTTGACAGGTGAGTGTCTCAGCCTGCTATTGTCCCAGCCTGGAGCAAAGACTAATGTCTGATGAGCTTGTGAAGTTTCTTTGTCCTGGTGCATTCAAAGTATTTCAAGCTGGCAATTAGCGCTTTCCTGTGCCAGAAGTTTATGAGGTGTCACCCTTTCTCAAGGCTAGCAACTGGGCAAGCAATTTCTTTTTTTTATAGCTTGCCAATTTAACCTATGAGTTTTACCTTCTATTTTTGAATTTTACATCTTGACTTAAACCTGTGGAATCAAAACAGTTTATAGGTGTACTTTTACCAGCAATAAATCCTTTTACATTTGCTAAGTAAGCAGGCCTTCACACAACAATTTACTTTTAAATAGGTGATTTTCTCTCTTCAGTCAGAAAAAGCGCATTTTATTATTTCTTTAAGTTCGGTTTTCATCTCCAGCAAATACACACTTTATGCAGCTATAGTTATTTTCTTGAGTGCTGGAGTTGTTTTGCAGCATGGATACATTTAAACAGGCATCTATTTAGAGTCTCTCTGAACAGCTGATTTTTAGATACTTTTGCAAAGAAAATAGATGGGTTTCCCGTGTAAAATGAAAACAAAGCAACTGGTTGATTTTTCAAAGATACTTTTGACAGGAGCGGTCATTCAAAAATTAGGCCCAGTTCTGATGAGACACAATGGATGATCCTGGGCATTACAGGGCCTTTTTAATCACAGTGGTTCATAAGGACTGGATGAGTTTAGCCCCAAGCAGCACTTTTAAAGGTTGAAAAAGGTGTCATTTTAAAGAGGCATTTTGGGTTTTCTGCAAATTAATGCTGCCTCTTTCACTTCACTCCATGTTAAATGTTGCAGAGCACACTGGCACATTCGTGCATTGAGAACTCTGTCCCCCCCCCCCCTGAAATGTGTGTGGCAGGGTGGTGCATCCATTTTCTGGTTGTTGCAAAAACGCAGTTTAGTGATCCTGGCGCGCACAGGAGTGAGGGAGGCCATTTTGCTGTTTCTTGCACCACTGCAGCAAAGTGATGTAGTATAGCACAGCTGAGTGGGTTAATATATCCCACAATTCAGAATAAATGCTCTTGGCGCTAAGTATTCTGAAAAAAGAGCACATCTCCCACGCAAGGCGTGATACCCACTGCCTCCCGGTCAAAGAACGTATCTTGTTCATGACCGTAGCCATAACGCATAAATGCCTCTCGTTCACCGCCCCTGCATACCTCTCAGAGAAATTGGTCCTAGCTACCTCCGCCAGACCCAAATGTTCACACTATTCTAATCAACCTAACGTCCCCACATTCAAAAGAACAAGAGCCAGAGGTTCCAGCTTCTTATTCCTAGCCCCCAAACACTGGAACATCCTGCCCACCACCCTAAGGAATGAGACCTCCCATTTTTCCTTCCGTAAAGCACTCAAAACCAAGCTATTCAATTAGTGCACCCCTCCTCACAAGGTCCACGTAAACAGCGGCAGTGTGAATCGGGAAATCACAATACTCCACTGTAACCACGGCACCGTAGCTCCGGGCTCACCCTTTTCCTTCAGTTTTGTCCATCTTCTCATTGTCAAGTCATTGCTAATGTTGCCATCAAATGTCGCTTATCTGGCTCATTGTAACCGAAAAACCACAGACAAGCGACACTATTGCTCTTATGTAACTAGGTAGGCTTTCTGTAACAGTGCCACGATACCCCAGGGCAGCCTTGTGCGCTTTATAAATGTAAAAATAACATGTGCTAAAGACACTTGGAAAACATTATCGCCACACTTTACCTGCACTGAACATCTTGGAACAACATCTGGCTATATGAAATACTTTAACCGATTTAATAATACATTGGCTAAGAAGAGAAGGGCTACAATCATGCGGTTATCTGTAACTGAGGATAATTTTATACCTACTCGTACATCTTGTACCAGACCGCCCTTCCCTAGGCACATAAGTAGGCAAGGTTTACAAAAGCTCTTCCATAATAACCAGGTTACTCACCGTAGTGACCACCTTACTCCTAGTCCATAGTCCCCTTTCCTCCATACTTATGGGACATTCCTCCGTCCAGTTGGACGGGACCGAAGCACTTTGTAAAAGGCTCAGAATTTAGCAAACATGTTAGTCCTTCCTCTCTTTCTACGCGGGTTACTGTATGCGGACGTAACCCCACCCATTTTAGCTCCGCCCAGCGCTTCTACCATCAGTCCTTTTCTATCGCCAGGTCAGAAACCTTTAAGCAATAACAGAGGAACCTTATTAGAGGGGACGGCGGGCGTATGGAGGAAAGTGGACTATGGAATAGGAGTAAGGTGGTCACTACGGTGAGAAACCTGATTATACTCCTACGTCCCGTCCCCTTTCCTCCATACTTATGGGAGAGTCCCAAGCACTCCTTACAGGAACTACGGGTGGATGGAAAGTCCCTTACTGAAACAGGTTCTTCAGCACTGCCTGACCAAACTGAGCAGCATATCTGGCGCTCAGGTCAAGACAATGTTTACAAAACGCTGATGGGGAGGCCCATGTAGTCGCTTTTGCGATGGTCTCCCAAGGGACATACTTTTGAAAGGCAACTGTAGCTGCCTTGCGCCGCACCAGGTGTGCATGAATACCTTTAGGAGGCTGCAACCCTTGGACAGTAAGATTCCGTAATGCAAGCAGCGATCCATCTGGAGATAGTCGTCTTAGAGGCCTTTTTACCTTGTGGATTACCAAAGGTCACCAATAGTTAAGAGCTCCTAAATTCCAATGTTCTATCCAAATAGAACTTAAGAGCCCTTCTAACATCCAAAAAATGTAGAACCCTTTCCGCGTCTGAAGCAGGGCTCGGAAAGAAAACTGGCAGGGAGATTGATTCAGATGGAAATCGGAGACCACCTTCGACAGGAAGGAAGAATTCATCCATAGGACCACCTTATCCTTGTGGAAAACCAAAAAGGGATGCTCCACTGTCAAGGCTTGGAGCTCACTCACGCGCCTCGCTGAAGTAACGGCGACCAAAAAAGACCCCTTCCACGAAAGGTGCTCAAGGTCCACCATGGCCATTGGTTTGAAGGGTTTATGGCACAACACCATAAGGACCACGTTCAGAACCCACGTCGGGTGCGGTTTGCGAACCTGGGGGAAAAGGCATGTCAAACCCGCGAAATGTCTCCTAAGCACTGGATTAGACAGAGAATAAGAGCATTGTTCCGTGGATAGGTAGGCAGATAACACCAAAAGATAAGTTCTGCATGACAGAATGTGAATTCCCGACTCTGCTAGGTGGGATACGAAGGACAGCACAGTGTCAATCGTAGCCGCCCTTGGGTCCAGCTGTTTGTCCAAGCACCAATGACAGAACCTAAGCCGTTTGCTCCTATACGGAGACCTGGTCGAGAGTTTTCTGGCTGCTTGAATAATGCGCATGTTATCAGCAGACAGGTTGAGATTCTCCAAGGACCCGAACTCAGCCACCATGCCACCAAGCTGAACGATTGTGGGGAGGGGTGCCACAGCTGCTGATCGCCTTGGTGAAGCAGATCGGGACTCACCAGTATCCTGATCTGTGCACACAGCGACAGGTGTTGAAGTTCTGAGAACCAGAACCTGGCCGGCCACCAAGGGGCTATGAGCAGAAGAGAACAGTTCACAGTATTCTTTAGCTTGCAAATCGTCCAATGAATCAGAGGCAGAGGCGGGAAGGTATAGGCTCATGTGTGCCAAGGAATCTCGAGAGCGTCCCACAGAGAGGAGGCTCCCAGTCTGTTCCGGGAGGCATACAGAGGAGGTTTCTTGTTTGCTGAAGTCGCGAAGAAGTCCACCTCTGGCGTGCCCCAACGCAGGAAAATCCATGAGGGGATCACCACCTTCAGCTCCCATTCATAGCTGGCCATTGTCCGCCGACTGAGGGCGTCTGCCGTAACGTTCAGCTGGCCCGGGATATGTACTGCTACCAGCCAGACCCCATGACTAACCGCCCACTCCCAAATCTGGATGGACAGGTCCACAAGAGGGGGAGACTTGGTGCCCCCTTGCTTGTTGATGTAATACATTGATACCACATTGTCCATGCGGATACGGACCACTTTGTTGGCAATGACTGGCCTGAACGCCTTGAACGCTAGGAAAATCGCCAGAAGCTCCAGATGATTTATGTGAAGGAGCTTGTCCTGAGGCGACCAAAGGTCCGAGACCTGATTAAGATCCAACGTCGCACCCCACCGCAGAAGGGAGGAGTCCGTCATGAGGGTCACCAACGGGGCTGGGTCTTGAAACCATGCACCCCCCCGAAAGGTTGCTGAGAGACAACCACCACTCCAGGTCCGCTCTCATGGAAGCCGGAATCAATATCTATTTGGAGTCCAGATCCACAGCCTGACACCAAGAACTCCGAAGAGCCATCTGAGCCCGCCTCATCTTGAGACGAGCGAGCGGTAAGGCCAAGACACAGGAAGCCATAAGTCCCAGAAGGCTAAAAGGAAGCACTCTAAACTGGAAATGCTCCTCTCCCACAGAGAAACAGAGGTATCTCCTGTGTGAATTCCAGATCAGTATATACATGTACACATCCTGAAGGTCCACCACGCTGATCCAATCACGCATCTGCAAAGATGACCGTATCTGGCCGGGCGTGATCTTGAATTTCTCTTGGGGTAGGAAAGAATTGAACTGGGAAAGGTCTAGAATGGCGCACAGGCCAGCCTGGTTGGGTTTGGGCACTGTAAACAGTCGGGAGTAGAAGCCCTCCCATCGCTCCCCTAGGGGAACGGGTTCCACCGCTCGGAGGTGCAGCAATTTCTGAATCTCTGGTCTGAGGGAGGGGACACCGACTGCTGGAAAGGAGGGTTGAAGGGTGGGGTAGAGGTAAGCGGAAGCCTGCCCAAGCAACTGATAAGACCCACCGGTTCTCAGTGATAGCCTGCCACGCCTCCCAATGAGATGCAATGCGTCCTCCCACCAGGGTCTCATGCGGAGAACCCTCATTTGGCAGGCTTTTCAGTGGTGTTACCACCTGAATCTGAGGAGGAGGCTGAGGAATGGGAGAAAAACCGAGTCTGTTGCTGCCTCCGGCGGTAATTCCCTGAAGGGGTATCCACTCTGTGGGATTTCTGATCTAGAAACCCCCTGAAACCAGAGGAGGGCTGGCTTTGTGACAACGGCCTCTGAGTCCTAAAAGGGGGTTTTACCAGAACTGACAAGGACTTGGCGGTCTGGGTGCTGTCCTTTGTTTTGGTCAGCTCCACATCCATTGAGGAATGAAAAAGCTCCTTGCCGTCAAACGGCAGGTCCAACACTTTGTCCTGCACCTCCTTTGAGAACTTGGTGGCGTGCAACCAAGCCTGCCGAGAGGTGTTAACTCCAAGCATAAGGCCTCCAATGACCCGCTTGCTCTAGTAGAACTATACAATTTAACACTCAGAAATGCAATAGATGCTATTGCCCCACTAGAGAAAAATAAATTCAAAGGAAAGAAACACGCCAACGCCTGGTACACAGCTGAACATCGCGCTTACCAAGTGGCAAAAAGACACATAGCTCCACACTAAAGGCCTACAAAATAATTGCCACCTAATACAAAAAAGCCATCACGCTAGCCAAATCTACATCCTATAACACAAGACTTTCTAATGCTAAATCTGGGTCAAAGGAAATATTGGCTATTTTCAAGGAATTAGCCACCCTAGCCCCTAGCACACAAGAACTCGTGAAAGATTAATCTTGGTGCGAAATCATCCAAACAGCCATGCTCAATCAAATCCACCTGCTGCAGAGCAAAAGTAAAGCTCATTATAATGCTCTGCTAAAATCTGACATGCCCACATCCCCAACTAAAAAAAAATTCACATCAAGTTAAGACCCTCTTCGCCTTCAGAGACGTCTCAGAATCGGAAGTACTGGCCATCCTGAAACATATAAAACCTAACTGCAAGTGTGATACCTGCCCGGCCAACCTCATCCAGGATCGCGCAGAAGCCCTAGCCCCATTCTTGACAGCATTCATCAATGCTTCTTTTGCAACTGGCCTTGTACCACTGTGCCTTAAAGAGGCGTGGGCTCGCCCACTACCAAAAAAAAACATCCTTAGACCTGGCCTCACTTTATAACTACAGACCTATCAGCACCCTACCGTACCTGCTGAAAATTCTAGATAAGACAGCATACATCCAAATCCAGCAATTCCTGGAAGATAACAGCATGCTAGGTAAGAGGCAATCAGGCTTCCGCCCAGGTCACGGGAAGGAATCTGCCCTACTTGATTTAAAAAAAACAATAAGGGGAAATAATTGACCAAGGCACACCAGCTCTGCTACTCCTCCTTGACTTATCTGCAGCTTTTGATCTTGTGGATCACAAGACACCCTGCAGACAACTTATGAACGCAGCCCAATTCTCGCCAGAACCACCGCTTGGATCACCTTCCTTGAAGGGAGAGCCATGAAGGTGTTCTCTGATCAAGCATGTGCAGCACCCATTACTATCCAATGTGAAGTCCCGCAGGGCTCCTGCACCTCACCCACTTTGTACACCCTCCCTCCCCCTTTTCAACAAACTGGACAATCTCGGCATAGCTTACACAAACTATGCCGATGACAACCCAGGTCCTCCTTCCCCTTTCAGGATCTACCAAAAAGACAAAAACACTACACAAAACTTATGCTACCATCCAAGCTTTGATGGCAGAAAGGGGTTTGTGCCTCAGTGAGGACAAGACAGAAATCCTCATTGCTGGTTCCAAGGAAATGGTCAACAAGCTTGATATACGTTACAATTCCTTTAACATAGACACCACACAAATCGGCGTCTCATCAGCAGTTAAAACCCTGGGGGTTTATATCGACTCCACCCTCTCCATGACGTGCCAAGTCAACGCTATTGCATCCTCGGCAGCTTTCACAACCAAGTTGATAAATGCGGTCAAACACTACCTATCGACACAAAACTGCCTCTCCATAGCTAGAGCCACCATTGGGGCAAAACTGGCCTACTGTAACATCCTATTTGTTAGCACCTGAACCATAAATCTGAACAAATCACAGGACAATCTGTTAAGGATTTCAATCAGGCGATACACCCTGGTCTCAGCCTGGTATGCAGCATACAACCGAAATACTTATTTTGTTATATATGTAGGTTCAATATTTGAGAGATACACCACTCATATCACACCCCTTTTCAAATACCCCGGGTCACTATGGATCAGGAATAAGGATGGTTGGTAAAGGTAATATTTATTTAAAATTCAAATCAAACATATGCTTTTTAATATATGGGGCAGCAATCACCAATGTGGTGACAATAACAAATAAGAAGGTATGTAATGCACTTAACTTCACTCTTTAGCAACACAAAATAGAAAACACCAGAGAAATAGGAACACTTTGAATTTTTGGAAAGATAGCAATCAAGTTAGAATTCCCCAAGCAATGTTCCATCAGCCCACAAAGAATCAATTCTAAATAGATAAAAGGAAGCAGCAGGTAATCAGGAATGAGGAACAAGCAAAATTCAAACCCAACCTTCCCTCCACAAACAGGAGAAAAACGGATTTGAAACCTTACTGTGTTAAAATGACACCCAAAAATGGCTGAATAAAACACTGAAAGTGTGCAAGAATCCCTAAATCAGCACAGTTTCTATGGGAGCAACATTGGAAAGATACTAGCAGTCATAAGCAATAGTTTGAGCAAAAGAAAACAATTTGAATGGAAGGTTGAAAATAGTTTAGAATAAAAATAACACGTGTAAAACTTTGCAAAAATGTTGATTCCCGCCTAAAATGAACCAAACGGTTTTTAATAAAAACGGGTGAAAATCACTGATTTTGGGTCAAGAATTGAAATGAGGTCTTCAGCCATTCAACTGAGGGAGATATGCAATGTAGAATAAGGAGTTTAGAAAAATAGGGTAGTGAAAAAAGAAAAGATTTGGACAAGAATAGTTTTACTCCAAGTTTTACTCTATACTAGAGCATTCCGGCTAGAATACCAAAGAGGGACACAGTAAGCTCTAGTCGATTCATGACTTCAACCCCAGATCCCCAGCGCCCGCCTTGGCGGAACCAGTCGGATCACTCGAAATAGGATTGATAGTTTAGGATTTACACAAGATAAAAATGACTAAAGAAATGGCGCTTAGCAAGATCAATCAAAGACAGGATTGCAATAAGGATTCTGACAATGTTACAATTTATTAAAGGTAAGGATAAGATGGTTTAGAGATTGGGATAAGGCAAGGTATGCTATGGTTTTCTATGTATACTTACAGTCCACTTTAATTTAGGATTTTGGACAGTCAAGGGTTCTGGTCACAATATGGATCTGGTCTAGCACAGGACAGCTGGGCAAATCTGGCGGGACAGGATCATCGGGGCCGTTCTGGTCAATGGAGTTTGCAGCAGGCATGCCTCTGGTAGCAGCAAGCCAGGCTGGATCAGGATGCTTCCCTTTTTTTTTTTAAGAATTTGAGGCCTAGCTGAAAATGGGGTCAGCAATGCCTAGGCCTTGGCTTTGCAATGAAAATCTGGAATCAGGATCAACCAGGATGAAGAAATCAGGAACCAGACACCACGCAGGAATTCAGGAAAAAAGTCAGGAATAACCAGGTTACTCACCGTAGTGACCACCTTACTCCTAGTCATAGTCCCCTTTCCTCCATACTTTTGGGACATTCCTCCGTCCTGTGGGACGGGACCGGAGCACTTTTTAAAAAGCATCACTTTTTTCAAAAATGTGACATTCCTCTCTTTACGCGGTGGTCACTACGGTGAGTAACCTGGTTATACTCCTACGTCCCGTCCCCTTTCCTCCATACTTATGAGAGATTCCCAAGCACTCCTCACAGGAACTACGGGTGGATGGAAACCTTACTGAAAAAGGTTTTTCAGCACAGCCTGGCCAAACTGAGCATCAGATCTGGAGCGCAGGTCCTGGCAGTAATGTTTACATAAAACCGATGGGGCTATTGTCCCAGCCTGGAGCAAAGACTAATGTCTGATGAGCTTGTGAAGTTTCTTTGTCCTGGTGCATTCAAAGTATTTCAAGCTGGCAATTAGCGCTTTCCTGTGCCAGAAGTTTATGAGGTGTCACCCTTTCTCAAGGCTAGCAACTGGGCAAGCAATTTCTTTTTTTTATAGCTTGCCAATTTAACCTATGAGTTTTACCTTCTATTTTCGAATTTTACATCTTGACTTAAACCTGTGGAATCAAAACAGTTTATAGGTGTACTTTTACCAGCAATAAATCCTTTTACATTTGCTAAGTAAGCAGGCCTTCACACAACAATTTACTTTTAAATAGGTGATTTTCTCTCTTCAGTCAGAAAAAGCGCATTTTATTATTTCTTTAAGTTCGGTTTTCATCTCCAGCAAATACACACTTTATGCAGCTATAGTTATTTTCTTGAGTGCTGGAGTTGTTTTGCAGCATGGATACATTTAAACAGGCATCTATTTAGAGTCTCTCTGAACAGCTGATTTTTAGATACTTTTGCAAAGAAAATAGATGGGTTTCCCGTGTAAAATGAAAACAAAGCAACTGGTTGATTTTTCAAAGATACTTTTGACAGGAGCGGTCATTCAAAAATTAGGCCCAGTTCTGATGAGACACAATGGATGATCCTGGGCATTACAGGGCCTTTTTAATCACAGTGGTTCATAAGGACTGGATGAGTTTAGCCCCAAGCAGCACTTTTAAAGGTTGAAAAAGGTGTCATTTTAAAGAGGCATTTTGGGTTTTCTGCAAATTAATGCTGCCTCTTTCACTTCACTCCATGTTAAATGTTGCAGAGCACACTGGCACATTCGTGCATTGAGAACTCTGTCCCCCCCCCCCCTGAAATGTGTGTGGCAGGGTGGTGCATCCATTTTCTGGTTGTTGCAAAAACGCAGTTTAGTGATCCTGGCGCGCACAGGAGTGAGGGAGGCCATTTTGCTGTTTCTTGCACCACTGCAGCAAAGTGATGTAGCATAGCACAGCTGAGTGGGTTAATATATCCCACAATTCAGAATAAATGCTCTTGGCGCTAAGTATTCTGAAAAAAGAGCACATCTCCCACGCAAGGCGTGATACCCACTGCCTCCCGGTCAAAGAACGTATCTTGTTCATGACCGTAGCCATAACGCATAAATGCCTCTCGTTCACCGCCCCTGCATACCTCTCAGAGAAATTGGTCCTAGCTACCTCCGCCAGACCCAAATGTTCACACTATTCTAATCAACCTAACGTCCCCACATTCAAAAGAACAAGAGCCAGAGGTTCCAGCTTCTTATTCCTAGCCCCCAAACACTGGAACATCCTGCCCACCACCCTAAGGAATGAGACCTCCCATTTTTCCTTCCGTAAAGCACTCAAAACCAAGCTATTCAATTAGTGCACCCCTCCTCACAAGGTCCACGTAAACAGCGGCAGTGTGAATCGGGAAATCACAATACTCCACTGTAACCACGGCACCGTAGCTCCGGGCTCACCCTTTTCCTTCAGTTTTGTCCATCTTCTCATTGTCAAGTCATTGCTAATGTTGCCATCAAATGTCGCTTATCTGGCTCATTGTAACCGAAAAACCACAGACAAGCGACACTATTGCTCTTATGTAACTAGGTAGGCTTTCTGTAACAGTGCCACGATACCCCAGGGCAGCCTTGTGCGCTTTATAAATGTAAAAATAACATGTGCTAAAGACACTTGGAAAACATTATCGCCACACTTTACCTGCACTGAACATCTTGGAACAACATCTGGCTATATGAAATACTTTAACCGATTTAATAATACATTGGCTAAGAAGAGAAGGGCTACAATCATGCGGTTATCTGTAACTGAGGATAATTTTATACCTACTCGTACATCTTGTACCAGACCGCCCTTCCCTAGGCACATAAGTAGGCAAGGTTTACAAAAGCTCTTCCATAATAACCAGGTTACTCACCGTAGTGACCACCTTACTCCTAGTCCATAGTCCCCTTTCCTCCATACTTATGGGACATTCCTCCGTCCAGTTGGACGGGACCGAAGCACTTTGTAAAAGGCTCAGAATTTAGCAAACATGTTAGTCCTTCCTCTCTTTCTACGCGGGTTACTGTATGCGGACGTAACCCCACCCATTTTAGCTCCGCCCAGCGCTTCTACCATCAGTCCTTTTCTATCGCCAGGTCAGAAACCTTTAAGCAATAACAGAGGAACCTTATTAGAGGGGACGGCGGGCGTATGGAGGAAAGTGGACTATGGAATAGGAGTAAGGTGGTCACTACGGTGAGAAACCTGATTATACTCCTACGTCCCGTCCCCTTTCCTCCATACTTATGGGAGAGTCCCAAGCACTCCTTACAGGAACTACGGGTGGATGGAAAGTCCCTTACTGAAACAGGTTCTTCAGCACTGCCTGACCAAACTGAGCAGCATATCTGGCGCTCAGGTCAAGACAATGTTTACAAAACGCTGATGGGGAGGCCCATGTAGTCGCTTTTGCGATGGTCTCCCAAGGGACATACTTTTGAAAGGCAACTGTAGCTGCCTTGCGCCGCACCAGGTGTGCATGAATACCTTTAGGAGGCTGCAACCCTTGGACAGTAAGATTCCGTAATGCAAGCAGCGATCCATCTGGAGATAGTCGTCTTAGAGGCCTTTTTACCTTGTGGATTACCAAAGGTCACCAATAGTTAAGAGCTCCTAAATTCCAATGTTCTATCCAAATAGAACTTAAGAGCCCTTCTAACATCCAAAAAATGTAGAACCCTTTCCGCGTCTGAAGCAGGGCTCGGAAAGAAAACTGGCAGGGAGATTGATTCAGATGGAAATCGGAGACCACCTTCGACAGGAAGGAAGAATTCATCCATAGGACCACCTTATCCTTGTGGAAAACCAAAAAGGGATGCTCCACTGTCAAGGCTTGGAGCTCACTCACGCGCCTCGCTGAAGTAACGGCGACCAAAAAAGACCCCTTCCACGAAAGGTGCTCAAGGTCCACCATGGCCATTGGTTTGAAGGGTTTATGGCACAACACCATAAGGACCACGTTCAGAACCCACGTCGGGTGCGGTTTGCGAACCTGGGGGAAAAGGCATGTCAAACCCGCGAAATGTCTCCTAAGCACTGGATTAGACAGAGAATAAGAGCATTGTTCCGTGGATAGGTAGGCAGATAACACCAAAAGATAAGTTCTGCATGACAGAATGTGAATTCCCGACTCTGCTAGGTGGGATACGAAGGACAGCACAGTGTCAATCGTAGCCGCCCTTGGGTCCAGCTGTTTGTCCAAGCACCAATGACAGAACCTAAGCCATTTGCTCCTATACGGAGACCTGGTCGAGAGTTTTCTGGCTGCTTGAATAATGCGCATGTTATCAGCAGACAGGTTGAGATTCTCCAAGGACCCGAACTCAGCCACCATGCCACCAAGCTGAACGATTGTGGGGAGGGGTGCCACAGCTGCTGATCGCCTTGGTGAAGCAGATCGGGACTCACCAGTATCCTGATCTGTGCACACAGCGACAGGTGTTGAAGTTCTGAGAACCAGAACCTGGCCGGCCACCAAGGGGCTATGAGCAGAAGAGAACAGTTCACAGTATTCTTTAGCTTGCAAATCGTCCAATGAATCAGAGGCAGAGGCGGGAAGGTATAGGCTCATGTTGTGCCAAGGAATCTCGAGAGCGTCCCACAGAGAGGAGGCTCCCAGTCTGTTCCGGGAGGCATACAGAGGAGGTTTCTTGTTTGCTGAAGTCGCGAAGAAGTCCACCTCTGGCGTGCCCCAACGCAGGAAAATCCATGAGGGGATCACCACCTTCAGCTCCCATTCATAGCTGGCCATTGTCCGCCGACTGAGGGCGTCTGCCGTAACGTTCAGCTGGCCCGGGATATGTACTGCTACCAGCCAGACCCCATGACTAACCGCCCACTCCCAAATCTGGATGGACAGGTCCACAAGAGGGGGAGACTTGGTGCCTCCTTGCTTGTTGATGTAATACATTGATACCACATTGTCCATGCGGATACGGACCACTTTGTTGGCAATGACTGGCCTGAACGCCTTGAACGCTAGGAAAATCGCCAGAAGCTCCAGATGATTTATGTGAAGGAGCTTGTCCTGAGGCGACCAAAGGTCCGAGACCTGATTAAGATCCAACGTCGCACCCCACCGCAGAAGGGAGGAGTCCGTCATGAGGGTCACCAACGGGGCTGGGTCTTGAAACCATGCACCCCCCCGAAAGGTTGCTGAGAGACAACCACCACTCCAGGTCCGCTCTCATGGAAGCCGGAATCAATATCTATTTGGAGTCCAGATCCACAGCCTGACACCAAGAACTCCGAAGAGCCATCTGAGCCCGCCTCATCTTGAGACGAGCGAGCGGTAAGGCCAAGACACAGGAAGCCATAAGTCCCAGAAGGCTAAAAGGAAGCACTCTAAACTGGAAATGCTCCTCTCCCACAGAGAAACAGAGGTATCTCCTGTGTGAATTCCAGATCAGTATATACATGTACACATCCTGAAGGTCCACCACGCTGATCCAATCACGCATCTGCAAAGATGACCGTATCTGGCCGGGCGTGATCTTGAATTTCTCTTGGGGTAGGAAAGAATTGAACTGGGAAAGGTCTAGAATGGCGCACAGGCCAGCCTGGTTGGGTTTGGGCACTGTAAACAGTCGGGAGTAGAAGCCCTCCCATCGCTCCCCTAGGGGAACGGGTTCCACCGCTCGGAGGTGCAGCAATTTCTGAATCTCTGGTCTGAGGGAGGGGACACCGACTGCTGGAAAGGAGGGTTGAAGGGTGGGGTAGAGGTAAGCGGAAGCCTGCCCAAGCAACTGATAAGACCCACCGGTTCTCAGTGATAGCCTGCCACGCCTCCCAATGAGATGCAATGCGTCCTCCCACCAGGGTCTCATGCGGAGAACCCTCATTTGGCAGGCTTTTCAGTGGTGTTACCACCTGAATCTGAGGAGGAGGCTGAGGAATGGGAGAAAAACCGAGTCTGTTGCTGCCTCCGGCGGTAATTCCCTGAAGGGGTATCCACTCTGTGGGATTTCTGATCTAGAAACCCCCTGAAACCAGAGGAGGGCTGGCTTTGTGACAACGGCCTCTGAGTCCTAAAAGGGGGTTTTACCAGAACTGACAAGGACTTGGCGGTCTGGGTGCTGTCCTTTGTTTTGGTCAGCTCCACATCCATTGAGGAATGAAAAAGCTCCTTGCCGTCAAACGGCAGGTCCAACACTTTGTCCTGCACCTCCTTTGAGAACTTGGTGGCGTGCAACCAAGCCTGCCGAGAGGTGTTAACTCCAAGCATAAGGCCTCCAATGACCCGCTTGCTCTAGTAGAACTATACAATTTAACACTCAGAAATGCAATAGATGCTATTGCCCCACTAGAGAAAAATAAATTCAAAGGAAAGAAACACGCCAACGCCTGGTACACAGCTGAACATCGCGCTTACCAAGTGGCAAAAAGACACATAGCTCCACACTAAAGGCCTACAAAATAATTGCCACCTAATACAAAAAAGCCATCACGCTAGCCAAATCTACATCCTATAACACAAGACTTTCTAATGCTAAATCTGGGTCAAAGGAAATATTGGCTATTTTCAAGGAATTAGCCACCCTAGCCCCTAGCACACAAGAACTCGTGAAAGATTAATCTTGGTGCGAAATCATCCAAACAGCCATGCTCAATCAAATCCACCTGCTGCAGAGCAAAAGTAAAGCTCATTATAATGCTCTGCTAAAATCTGACATGCCCACATCCCCAACTAAAAAAAAATTCACATCAAGTTAAGACCCTCTTCGCCTTCAGAGACGTCTCAGAATCGGAAGTACTGGCCATCCTGAAACATATAAAACCTAACTGCAAGTGTGATACCTGCCCGGCCAACCTCATCCAGGATCGCGCAGAAGCCCTAGCCCCATTCTTGACAGCATTCATCAATGCTTCTTTTGCAACTGGCCTTGTACCACTGTGCCTTAAAGAGGCGTGGGCTCGCCCACTACCAAAAAAAAACATCCTTAGACCTGGCCTCACTTTATAACTACAGACCTATCAGCACCCTACCGTACCTGCTGAAAATTCTAGATAAGACAGCATACATCCAAATCCAGCAATTCCTGGAAGATAACAGCATGCTAGGTAAGAGGCAATCAGGCTTCCGCCCAGGTCACGGGAAGGAATCTGCCCTACTTGATTTAAAAAAAACAATAAGGGGAAATAATTGACCAAGGCACACCAGCTCTGCTACTCCTCCTTGACTTATCTGCAGCTTTTGATCTTGTGGATCACAAGACACCCTGCAGACAACTTATGAACGCAGCCCAATTCTCGCCAGAACCACCGCTTGGATCACCTTCCTTGAAGGGAGAGCCATGAAGGTGTTCTCTGATCAAGCATGTGCAGCACCCATTACTATCCAATGTGAAGTCCCGCAGGGCTCCTGCACCTCACCCACTTTGTACACCCTCCCTCCCCCTTTTCAACAAACTGGACAATCTCGGCATAGCTTACACAAACTATGCCGATGACAACCCAGGTCCTCCTTCCCCTTTCAGGATCTACCAAAAAGACAAAAACACTACACAAAACTTATGCTACCATCCAAGCTTTGATGGCAGAAAGGGGTTTGTGCCTCAGTGAGGACAAGACAGAAATCCTCATTGCTGGTTCCAAGGAAATGGTCAACAAGCTTGATATACGTTACAATTCCTTTAACATAGACACCACACAAATCGGCGTCTCATCAGCAGTTAAAACCCTGGGGGTTTATATCGACTCCACCCTCTCCATGACGTGCCAAGTCAACGCTATTGCATCCTCGGCAGCTTTCACAACCAAGTTGATAAATGCGGTCAAACACTACCTATCGACACAAAACTGCCTCTCCATAGCTAGAGCCACCATTGGGGCAAAACTGGCCTACTGTAACATCCTATTTGTTAGCACCTGAACCATAAATCTGAACAAATCACAGGACAATCTGTTAAGGATTTCAATCAGGCGATACACCCTGGTCTCAGCCTGGTATGCAGCATACAACCGAAATACTTATTTTGTTATATATGTAGGTTCAATATTTGAGAGATACACCACTCATATCACACCCCTTTTCAAATACCCCGGGTCACTATGGATCAGGAATAAGGATGGTTGGTAAAGGTAATATTTATTTAAAATTCAAATCAAACATATGCTTTTTAATATATGGGGCAGCAATCACCAATGTGGTGACAATAACAAATAAGAAGGTATGTAATGCACTTAACTTCACTCTTTAGCAACACAAAATAGAAAACACCAGAGAAATAGGAACACTTTGAATTTTTGGAAAGATAGCAATCAAGTTAGAATTCCCCAAGCAATGTTCCATCAGCCCACAAAGAATCAATTCTAAATAGATAAAAGGAAGCAGCAGGTAATCAGGAATGAGGAACAAGCAAAATTCAAACCCAACCTTCCCTCCACAAACAGGAGAAAAACGGATTTGAAACCTTACTGTGTTAAAATGACACCCAAAAATGGCTGAATAAAACACTGAAAGTGTGCAAGAATCCCTAAATCAGCACAGTTTCTATGGGAGCAACATTGGAAAGATACTAGCAGTCATAAGCAATAGTTTGAGCAAAAGAAAACAATTTGAATGGAAGGTTGAAAATAGTTTAGAATAAAAATAACACGTGTAAAACTTTGCAAAAATGTTGATTCCCGCCTAAAATGAACCAAACGGTTTTTAATAAAAACGGGTGAAAATCACTGATTTTGGGTCAAGAATTGAAATGAGGTCTTCAGCCATTCAACTGAGGGAGATATGCAATGTAGAATAAGGAGTTTAGAAAAATAGGGTAGTGAAAAAAGAAAAGATTTGGACAAGAATAGTTTTACTCCAAGTTTTACTCTATACTAGAGCATTCCGGCTAGAATACCAAAGAGGGACACAGTAAGCTCTAGTCGATTCATGACTTCAACCCCAGATCCCCAGCGCCCGCCTTGGCGGAACCAGTCGGATCACTCGAAATAGGATTGATAGTTTAGGATTTACACAAGATAAAAATGACTAAAGAAATGGCGCTTAGCAAGATCAATCAAAGACAGGATTGCAATAAGGATTCTGACAATGTTACAATTTATTAAAGGTAAGGATAAGATGGTTTAGAGATTGGGATAAGGCAAGGTATGCTATGGTTTTCTATGTATACTTACAGTCCACTTTAATTTAGGATTTTGGACAGTCAAGGGTTCTGGTCACAATATGGATCTGGTCTAGCACAGGACAGCTGGGCAAATCTGGCGGGACAGGATCATCGGGGCCGTTCTGGTCAATGGAGTTTGCAGCAGGCATGCCTCTGGTAGCAGCAAGCCAGGCTGGATCAGGATGCTTCCCTTTTTTTTTTTTAAGAATTTGAGGCCTAGCTGAAAATGGGGTCAGCAATGCCTAGGCCTTGGCTTTGCAATGAAAATCTGGAATCAGGATCAACCAGGATGAAGATATCAGGAACCAGACACCACGCAGGAATTCAGGAAAAAAGTCAGGAATAACCAGGTTACTCACCGTAGTGACCACCTTACTCCTAGTCATAGTCCCCTTTCCTCCATACTTTTGGGACATTCCTCCGTCCTGTGGGACGGGACCGGAGCACTTTTTAAAAAGCATCACTTTTTTCAAAAATGTGACATTCCTCTCTTTACGCGGTGGTCACTACGGTGAGTAACCTGGTTATACTCCTACGTCCCGTCCCCTTTCCTCCATACTTATGAGAGATTCCCAAGCACTCCTCACAGGAACTACGGGTGGATGGAAACCTTACTGAAAAAGGTTTTTCAGCACAGCCTGGCCAAACTGAGCATCAGATCTGGAGCGCAGGTCCTGGCAGTAATGTTTACATAAAACCGATGGGGAGGCCCAAGTAGCCGCTTTCGCGATGGTCTCCCAGGGGACATACTTTTGAAAGGCAACAGCAGCTGCCTTGCCCCGTACCAGATGTGCATGAATCTCTTTAGGAGGCTGTAGACCCTGAATAGTGTAAGACTCTGTAATACAGGCAGCAATCCATCTGGAGATAGTCGCTTTGGATGCCTGCTTGCCTTTGCAGGTTAGCAAAGGTCACCAAAAGTTGAGAACTCCCAAGTTCAGAAGTTCTGTCCAGAAAGAACTTAAGAGCTCTTCTAACATCGAGGCAATGCAAAATCCTCTCAGCTTCCGAAGCCGGGTTTGGAAAGAAGACAGGCAGCGAGATTGACTGATTTAAATGAAAATCGGAAACCACCTTTGGTAAGAAAGAAGGATTTGTCGTAAGGACATCCTTGTGGAAAACCAAGAAGGGATGCTCCACCGACAAAGCTTGGAGCTCACTCACACGCCTTGCCGAAGTAACAGCGACCAAGAAAGCCACCTTACACGGAAGGTGCTTAAGATCTATAGTAGCCATTGGTTCGAAAGGCTTATGGCACAAGGCTGTAAGAACCACGTTCAGATCCCATGTCGGAAGCGGTCTCCGAACAGGAGGGTAAAGACGCATTAGACCCACAAAGTGCCGTTTAATCACTGGATTTGACAGTGAGAAAGAGCACTGTTCCGTGGATAGGTAGGCGGCCACAGCCGAAAGATAAGTCCTGCATGACCGAACATGAATGCCCGACTCAGCTAGATGAGAGAAGAAGGACAGCACTGTGTCATTCGTAGCCACCCTGAGGTCCAACTGTTAGGCTAAGCACCAGTGACAGAACCGAAGCCACTTGCTCTTATACTGAGACCTCGTTGAGGGCTTCCTGGCTGCCTGAATAATACACATAGTCATCAGACAGGTTGAGATGTTCTAAAGATATGAACTCCGGCACCATGCCGCCAAGCTGAACAATTGTGGGGAGGGGTGCCACAGCTGCCGATCTCTCTGGTGAAGCAGATCGAGAACTAGTGGAAGCCTAATCTGTGCACACACCAACATTGAAGCTCCGAAAACCAGAACCTGGCCGGCCACTACGGAGCTATGAGCAGAAGAGAACAGTTCATCGTGTTCTTCAGCTTGCAAATCGTCCGATGAATCAAAGGCAGAGGTAGAAAAGCATAGGCCCTCAAGTTGTGCCATGGAATCTCAAGAGCATCTCAGAGAGAGGAGGCTCCCAGCCCATTTCTGGAGGCATACAGAGGAAGTTTGATTGCCGATGTTGCGAAGAGGTCCACTTCCGGTGCCCCAACACAGGAATATCTGTAAGAGGACCTCCGCTTTCAATTCCCACTCGTAGCTGACTGTTGTTTGTTGGCTGAGGGCATCTGCCGTGATGTTCAGCTGGCCCCGGATGTGTACTGCCACTAGCCAGACACCACGCTGAACCGCCCATTCCCAGATATGAATGGCCAGATCCACAAGAGGAGACTTGGTGCCCCCCTGCTTGTTGATGTAAAACATGGACACCACATTGTCCCTGCGGACACAAACCACTTTGTTGGCAATGACTGGCCTGAACGTCTTTAGTGCCAGGAAGATCGCCAGAAGCTCCAGATTGTTTATATGAAGGAACTTGTCTTTGGGCGACCAGAGGTCGGAGACCTGAAGAAGATCCAGCGTCGCACCCCACCCCAGAAGGGAGGAGTCTGTCGTGATCACCATCAAAGCGGGGTCTTGAAAACCTGCACCCACCGACAGGTTGCTGAGAGACTACCACCACACCAGGTCCACTCTCATGAAAGCCGGAAACGATATTATCTTGGAGTCCGGATCCACAGCCTGACGCCAAGAACTCCGAAGAGCCATCTGCGTCCGTCTCATCTTGAGCTGAGCAAGGGGAAGAGCCAATATGGACGAGGCCATGAGGCTCAGAAGCCTCTGGAACCACCAGGCCGACATTCTCTCCGACTGCGCAAACATCTGACACGTGGCCAACAGATCTGCCATTCTGTCCCCAGTCAGGTAAACTCTGCAGTCGACAGTGTTTCAACGAAAACCCAGGAAAGTCAAGTCCTGAGAGACTATCATGGAACATTTGCTCCAGTTCACTGACAGCCCAAGGTGAAACATGAGCTGGAGGAGAGACTGAAGATTGCTTGAGGCTTTCAGCGGACAAGGACTGCGCAGCAGCCAATCGTCCAAATACGGACACACATGGATACCATGTAGCTGAAGATAAGCTGCGATAACCGACATCTTCGTAAAGACACGGGGTGCCGAGCTGAGGCCAAAAGGGAGCACTCGGAATTGGAAGTGCTCCTCCCCCACGGAGAACCGTAGGTATCTCCGATGCGAACTCCAGATCAGGATATGCATATACACATCCTGGAGGTCCACCACGCTGAGCCAATCGCCCTTCTGTAAAGAGGACTTGATTTGACAGGGCGTCATCATCTTGTAGAGAGATTGAACTGGAAAAGGTCTAGGATGTTGTGCAGGCCAGGCAGGATGGATTTGGGCACCATAGACAGTCGGGAATAGAAGCCCTCCCCTCGCTCCCCTAGAGGAACGGGCTCCACCGCCCTGAGATCCAGTAACTTCTGAATCTCGGCTCTGAGGGAGGCCGACCCCGACTGCTGGAAGGGAGAATTGATGGGGGGGGTAGGGGGGAAGGTGGAAGCAGCAGCGCGCCCGAGCAACTGACGAGACCCACCGGTCCTCAATGGCCTCCCAATGAGACGCGAAGCGTCCTCCTATCGGGGACTCGTGCGAGATCGCAGAAAACCCTCATTTTGCTGGTTTGACAGTGGCAGCACCACCTGAACCTGAGGAGGAGGCTGAGGAGCAGGAGAAAACCGACTGTTGCTGCCTTAGGTGGGAAGTTCCCAAAGGGGTGTCAACCCTGCGGGATTTTCCGATCTAAAAAACTCCCGAAACCAGAGGAAGGCCGAGGGTTTGACGATTATCTGTGTCCTGAAAGGACATTTTACCAGAACAAACAAGGACTTGGCGGTCTGAGTACTGTCGTTAGTTTTGGTTAGCTCCACATCTGTTGTAGAATGAAAGCTCCTTGCCATCGAAAGTCAGGTCCAAAACCTTATCTGGCACCTCCTTGGAGAACTTGGTGGCGTGCAGCCAAGCCTGACGAGAGGTATCCACACCAAGCATAAGGCCCCGGGCCGAGGTGTCGAAGTGATGAGCCGCAGCCCCCAGCAGATCCTGTGCCACGACCCTGGCGTCCGACAAACACGCTTTGAAATCTTCCAGCTTTTCAGCAGGAATAAACTCCTCAAACTCCGACAGATCTTTCCACATTTTCATATTAGCCCCCACCAAGACTAGTTCTGCATTGGCTTGATGCAGCTGCAGGCCTGAGTTAGTGAAAATCTTCCTCCCAAGGGAGTCGAGAAGCTTATCCTCTTTGGCCAGAACATGTGTAGCCGTCGTAGAAGAGGATGACACAGGTCTGGATTGCAAAGTAGCTGCAGCCACTACCCTGGAGGAGGGGGGCGGAAACAACGCCAAGGCCACCTCCTACGAAGAATGGAGCTTGTAACGCACGTCAATCTTCTTGCTGATAAACAGTCCAGAGTGTGGTTTCTCCCAAACTTTACAGACCTCGGCCAAAACGTCCTTCTGCAAGAACAAGCCGGTATGCTCCAAAGGAGATAAGATGAACGCCTTCGAAAGCACACCCTCCTGCGGAGCGGGTGCCTCGGGTTCTGGAACATCCAACAGACACATGTCCAGCACCCGGTCATGAAAAGCTCTGACAGAGCAGCCCTGGTCTTTGCTGTCCTGATCGCCCTGAACATCGTCCGACAGGTCCGGATCAGGCTGAGTCACATCTGGCACCACAATAGCCTTGTCCACTGGGGACAACGGAGGCAGGGGTGGAAGAGTTGGGGAGGCCCAGCCAGTAAGGGCGGCACTGGTGGAGGCACAGGAACCGCAGCTGGGACCGTCGGCCTTGAAAGTACTCCTTCATTCGGTCAGAATGCATCAGTTTTTGAAACTTGCTGAAAAAAGCATGCTCCGTCGATTTAGGAATGACAGGAGGAGGCCTCTGTAACGCTCACCTGATTCCCGCAGAGGCGCCGGTCTTGACTGGGTGAATGCCGTATCTTCACAGGTGATGTGTAACACACGGTTGGCTCTTTGGGCTGGACCTCTGTGCACTGTATGTCTGACTCGAAGAGTAAGATGTCTGCAGATAGAAAATATGGGATTAATGAACTGGGGTTATTGGGTGCCTCTCTCCTCTTCCCTTTCTCTTCTCCTGTAGAACCCCAAAGGTTAACACCCTCACCTTAGGTAAGTGAACGCCGAGCTCTCCATCTGCATCGGGGCAGGGTGCCGTAACCAGTTTCTTCACTGGATAAGGGTGCAGGCCTCTTGACCTCAGAGGACTGCTGTCCGTCGTTAACTGCACGAACGGTAAGTTCTGGGCACTTCAAATGTCAAAAGTCTTTTGTAATGATATCTCTTGTTTTGCAGGGTTCCGGCGATGGCGGATGGCGGGCTGATGAGAGTTGAGGATCGACCCCGCGTGAGGAATAGAAGCGCCTGGAAGCACGTAAGTAAGCGCTTGTAGCCTGCTTCACGATGCGCACTAACTGTCCCTTTTATCTTGCAGGTACAAGTTTGGAGCTTTAGAGAAGCTGAAGGGTGCTGGAATACCCACTGGATTCGGCGTGGGAAGGAGTAATGGCACGTGAGTAATAAAGTTGCCCAATGTCTTTAAACGCACCTTCTTTTGTCTTTCAGATGCGAGATGCAGCGCCGAAGGCCTCCGGAGCGTGCAAAGAGCTGGTAAGCTTTTGTCTTTCAGATGCCGGAATGCAGTGCGAAGACCTCCGGAGCATGCGAAGAGTAGGTAAGCCTTTGTCTTTCAGATGCCGGAATGCAGCGCGAGGCGTTGGTGACAGCCGATGGACCAGGTAAGAGATGCGCTGCCACTGAAGACCGTAGTGCTAACTTGTTCTTTCTTTGTCTTTACAGGTGCTGCTGAAGACTGGATTCCAGGATGGTAAGCCTTTGTTCCCTTAGGCCCAGGATCAGAAGCAGAAGACACGATGAGCGTTCTGCTGCAGAGAATGCAGAATAACGCAAAGCAAGATTCATCCATCGGGTGTGGTTTAAATAGCCTCCTGTAGTGCTTAGGTGTCTCCTTCCACAGCCACGCCTAGGTAAGAAAAGAGTTCCTGCTTTCCAGAAGAGTTCCAGTGTTCTGAACCTAGGGAGTGGCTCCTGCCCCACCCAACAGGAAAAGTAGTCCCAAACAGAAGAGGATAAGGGTTCAACTGGCAGGTAAGTAAGCAGCATGGTCTGCTGCAGGTAAGTCCACCCAAGCATTATGAGCCCGGCGCTTCCAGTGCTGGGACTGGGCATCTTTATGAGCATGGTGCCACTGGCGCCAGGACAGGGTCCAAAAGGTCCCAATTGGGACTGGCTGGCACTCGGAACCGGGGTTATGGGTCTGCTTCCAAGGGAGTCGGGCAAGTCCTGATCTTTTGGAAGCAGAGATCATGACAGCCTCATGAGCGGAGTAATTCCAGGGGCGTAAGGGAGAGGGTTGCCAAGAGGGTTCCCCACTGTTTTCTACATAAATCAACAGCGGCGATGCCGCAGGAAGCAAGACATTGTGCGGTAGAGGCATCCGAGTCATAAACTGGACGAAACGGATGTGCACAAGGAAACCGATGTTCACCTGAAGAACCAGCCCCTACACCTAGGGCCAATGGAGTAGTTGTAAGGGATGTATCCAAAATGGCCACCGTGGTCCTGGCGGGAACGGCCGCCATTTTGTCAGCACCTGAGGAGAACTGAGACACGTGTGGAAGCGAAGCAGGTGTCCCCCACAGGTGGGTCAGGGGTCTTCATTTTAGCCTCAACACAAGGAACCTCGGCCGAGCCGGTACTGTGTGGCCTAGAATGTTTCTGTGACATGGCAACAGCCAAACTAGCCTGAGGGATTACATTCCAAAACCTCACCCTGTGCCCCGTCAACAGATCTGGGGTCTCCGCAAGAGCAGGAACGATGAGGAACACACCTCACCAACAAGACCTTAACAGACCTCTCAGAACTTTAGCCTCTAAATGACGGGCTTCGGACCAGAGTCTGGTAAAAGCCTCTTCAAGAGGGGCCTCAAACTTTTGTTCGGTGTCAATAACCTCAATTGAGGTCTCAGGGCATACCCCGGTGATTTTATGGGAAGCTCCAACCAAGGAGACCCCGAAACAAGCTCCTGCACCCGATGCCTCAGTAGATCTGCGCCCACAAATAGCCCCCATAGGAGGGGCCTCAGAATGTAATCCGGTGTCAACAGGCCCCTTACGGAAGCCCTCGCAGAAATCTCCGGTACAATTCTTAGGCCTGGAAGGCACCTCAGGGCTAGCCCCGGTAATAGAGCTTTTGAAGCTCCTCCCGGACCGGGAAGACCCCGGGAAGGAGTCCCCCCCTTTTTCTCGTCGGTAAAAGTTTGAAAATGCGCCAGAGTAGTATGTTGAAACACCTCCTCCCACCGCTCCAAATGACGTTTAAGCGCCCGGACTGAAAAGGGAGTCGCAATAAAAACACGAGTCCCAGCGGTGGTCCGGACCCAAACACTAAGCAAAGAGGATGGGGATCTGCCCTAGCGAAGCGTCGCTGACGAGAAGAACAATTTGGAAAGTCTAGCTGAAACGACAGACAGACTACCACGCGACCGCTAAGCCAGAGCAAGAGAGGAGGAACTGGAAGGAAAAAATCTTCCCAAGATGCAAGCGCGTCCAGTCCCGAGCGGAGAAAAGGACTGCTGGGCGATGTGCTGGGTGGAGCTAAGAAGGGCGGGGTTACGGCCGCGTGCGATACCCCTAGTAAAAAGAGGAAGGACACATTTTTGAAAAATGTGATGCTTTTTACAAAGTGCTCCAGTCCCATCCCACAGGACAGAGGAATGTCCCATAAGTATGGAGGAAAGGGGACGGGACATAGGAGTATCAGAGTGTGTTGTCAGGGGCCCTTATTTATCATGCCAGATGACATCACTACAGTACTCGTCAGGGGCAGGCTTACTACTCCTGCCTCTAATAACAGGATTGGGCAAGGTAGAAGTCTCCTCCTAGCTCTTTGCTGATTGGATCACAGAAAAAGGATGACATGTTTATGGGGTAATTTTTACAGTGTTTAGAAACCTCCCCTAGTTACTGGAACCAAAATCTAATTTTGCCAAAAACACATTTATGCAGTTGCAACCTCTGAGAAAATCAGATAGAGGTTACATATTTTGTGCGTCATATTTCAATCCAATCCCCAAGTCTCTAGGACCTGGTTTCGCCTTGCTGACACATTTTGTTAATTTTAAACATGAAAGATTTGGCCTAAAATTCCCCAATTTTGTACAGAGATGCACATTTATCCCAGGGATGCATGTACAAAATGCTATGTTCGCACACATCAATACTTTCCTGGGAATCTGTCATTTTTTATAACTTCTGTTCCTTATGCAGTAATGAGTTCTACCAAGTTATCAAAGAAAGAGCATAAAATTAGATTTAGAACCACAAACTTTTCATATTTTTCCTAATTCTTGCTGCAAAGTTAAACGCCTTTAAAGTACAGTTACAAAATAGCCTTTAAAGCCACCAAAAGGAAGTCCATTGTCACTTGCAGTTTTTTTTCTCCCCGCCCTCCCCCCAACTGCTGTCAATTGTCAGTTTCTTTGAAGCAGGATGAGGGGCCTCTCTCTTGATTGAAGGTTTTATTGCCCCTCACACTTGACAGGTGAGTGTCTCAGCCTGCTATTGTCCCAGCCTGGAGCAAAGACTAATGTCTGATGAGCTTGTGAAGTTTCTTTGTCCTGGTGCATTCAAAGTATTTCAAGCTGGCAATTAGCGCTTTCCTGTGCCAGAAGTTTATGAGGTGTCACCCTTTCTCAAGGCTAGCAACTGGGCAAGCAATTTCTTTTTTTATAGCTTGCCAATTTAACCTATGAGTTTTACCTTCTATTTTCGAATTTTACATCTTGACTTAAACCTGTGGAATCAAAACAGTTTATAGGTGTACTTTTACCAGCAATAAATCCTTTTACATTTGCTAAGTAAGCAGGCCTTCACACAACAATTTACTTTTAAATAGGTGATTTTCTCTCTTCAGTCAGAAAAAGCGCATTTTATTATTTCTTTAAGTTCGGTTTTCATCTCCAGCAAATACACACTTTATGCAGCTATAGTTATTTTCTTGAGTGCTGGAGTTGTTTTGCAGCATGGATACATTTAAACAGGCATCTATTTAGAGTCTCTCTGAACAGCTGATTTTTAGATACTTTTGCAAAGAAAATAGATGGGTTTCCCGTGTAAAATGAAAACAAAGCAACTGGTTGATTTTTCAAAGATACTTTTGACAGGAGCGGTCATTCAAAAATTAGGCCCAGTTCTGATGAGACACAATGGATGATCCTGGGCATTACAGGGCCTTTTTAATCACAGTGGTTCATAAGGACTGGATGAGTTTAGCCCCAAGCAGCACTTTTAAAGGTTGAAAAAGGTGTCATTTTAAAGAGGCATTTTGGGTTTTCTGCAAATTAATGCTGCCTCTTTCACTTCACTCCATGTTAAATGTTGCAGAGCACACTGGCACATTCGTGCATTGAGAACTCTGTCCCCCCCCCCCTGAAATGTGTGTGGCAGGGTGGTGCATCCATTTTCTGGTTGTTGCAAAAACGCAGTTTAGTGATCCTGGCGCGCACAGGAGTGAGGGAGGCCATTTTGCTGTTTCTTGCACCACTGCAGCAAAGTGATGTAGTATAGCACAGCTGAGTGGGTTAATATATCCCACAATTCAGAATAAATGCTCTTGGCGCTAAGTATTCTGAAAAAAGAGCACATCTCCCACGCAAGGCGTGATACCCACTGCCTCCCGGTCAAAGAACGTATCTTGTTCATGACCGTAGCCATAACGCATAAATGCCTCTCGTTCACCGCCCCTGCATACCTCTCAGAGAAATTGGTCCTAGCTACCTCCGCCAGACCCAAATGTTCACACTATTCTAATCAACCTAACGTCCCCACATTCAAAAGAACAAGAGCCAGAGGTTCCAGCTTCTTATTCCTAGCCCCCAAACACTGGAACATCCTGCCCACCACCCTAAGGAATGAGACCTCCCATTTTTCCTTCCGTAAAGCACTCAAAACCAAGCTATTCAATTAGTGCACCCCTCCTCACAAGGTCCACGTAAACAGCGGCAGTGTGAATCAGGAAATCACAATACTCCACTGTAACCACGGCACCGTAGCTCCGGGCTCACCCTTTTCCTTCAGTTTTGTCCATCTTCTCATTGTCAAGTCATTGCTAATGTTGCCATCAAATGTCGCTTATCTGGCTCATTGTAACCGAAAAACCACAGACAAGCGACACTATTGCTCTTATGTAACTAGGTAGGCTTTCTGTAACAGTGCCACGATACCCCAGGGCAGCCTTGTGCGCTTTATAAATGTAAAAATAACATGTGCTAAAGACACTTGGAAAACATTATCGCCACACTTTACCTGCACTGAACATCTTGGAACAACATCTGGCTATATGAAATACTTTAACCGATTTAATAATACATTGGCTAAGAAGAGAAGGGCTACAATCATGCGGTTATCTGTAACTGAGGATAATTTTATACCTACTCGTACATCTTGTACCAGACCGCCCTTCCCTAGGCACATAAGTAGGCAAGGTTTACAAAAGCTCTTCCATAATAACCAGGTTACTCACCGTAGTGACCACCTTACTCCTAGTCCATAGTCCACTTTCCTCCATACTTATGGGACATTCCTCCGTCCAGTTGGACGGGACCGAAGCACTTTGTAAAAGGCTCAGAATTTAGCAAACATGTTAGTCCTTCCTCTCTTTCTACGCGGGTTACTGTATGCGGACGTAACCCCACCCATTTTAGCTCCGCCCAGCGCTTCTACCATCAGTCCTTTTCTATCGCCAGGTCAGAAACCTTTAAGCAATAACAGAGGAACCTTATTAGAGGGGACGGGCACTACGGTGAGAAACCCGATTATACTCCTACGTCTCGTCCCCTTTCCTCCATACTTATGGGAGAGTCCCAAGCACTCCTTACAGGAACTACGGGTGGATGGAAAGTCCCTTACTGAAACAGGTTCTTCAGCACTGCCTGACCAAACTGAGCAGCATATCTGGCGCTCAGGTCAAGACAATGTTTACAAAATGCTGATGGGGAGGCCCATGTAGTCGCTTTTGCGATGGTCTCCCAAGGGACATACTTTTGAAAGGCAACTGTAGCTGCCTTGCGCCGCACCAGGTGTGCATGAATACCTTTAGGAGGCTGCAACCCTTGGACAGTAAGATTCCGTAATGCAAGCAGCGATCCATCTGGAGATAGTCGTCTTAGAGGCCTATTTACCTTGTGGATTACCAAAGGTCACCAATAGTTAAGAGCTCCTAAATTCCAATGTTCTATCCAAATAGAACTTAAGAGCCCTTCTAACATCCAAAAAATGTAGAACCCTTTCCGCGTCTGAAGCAGGGCTCGGAAAGAAAACTGGCAGGGAGATTGATTCAGATGGAAATCGGAGACCACCTTCGACAGGAAGGAAGAATTCATCCGTAGGACCACCTTATCCTTGTGGAAAACCAAAAAGGGATGCTCCACTGTCAAGGCTTGGAGCTCACTCACGCGCCTCGCTGAAGTAACGGCGACCAAAAAAGACCCCTTCCACGAAAGGTGCTCAAGGTCCACCATGGCCATTGGTTTGAAGGGTTTATGGCACAACACCATAAGGACCACGTTCAGAACCCACGTCGGGTGCGGTTTGCGAACCTGGGGGAAAAGGCATGTCAAACCCGCGAAATGTCTCCTAAGCACTGGATTAGACAGAGAATAAGAGCATTGTTCCGTGGATAGGTAGGCAGATACCACCAAAAGATAAGTTCTGCATGACAGAATGTGAATTCCCGACTCTGCTAGGTGGGATACGAAGGACAGCACAGTGTCAATCGTAGCCGCCCTTGGGTCCAGCTGTTTGTCTAAGCACCAATGACAGAACCTAAGCCGTTTGCTCCTATACGGAGACCTGGTCGAGAGTTTTCTGGCTGCTTGAATAATGCGCATGTTATCAGCAGACAGTTTGAGATTCTCCAAGGACCCGAACTCAGCCACCATGCCACCAAGCTGAACGATTGTGGGGAGGGGTGCCACAGCTGCTGATCGCCTTGGTGAAGCAGATCGGGACTCACCAGTATCCTGATCTGTGCACACACCGACAGGTGTTGAAGTTCTGAGAACCAGAACCTGGCCGGCCACCAAGGGGCTATGAGCAGAAGAGAACAGTTCACAGTATTCTTTAGCTTGCAAATCGTCCAATGAATCAGAGGCAGAGGCGGGAAGGTATAGGCTCATGTTGTGCCAAGGAATCTCGAGAGCGTCCCCCAGAGAGGAGGCTCCCAGTCTGTTCCGGGAGGCATACAGAGGAGGTTTCTTGTTTGCTGAAGTCGCGAAGAGGTCCACCTCTGGCGTGCCCCAACGCAGGAAACTCCATGAGGGGATCTCCACCTTCAGCTCCCATTCATAGCTGGCCATTGTCCGCCGACTGAGGGCGTCTGCCGTAACGTTCAGCTGGCCCGGGATATGTACTGCTACCAGCCAGACCCCATGACTAACCGCCCACTCCCAAATCTGGATGGACAGGTCCACAAGAGGGGGAGACTTGGTGCCCCCTTGCTTGTTGATGTAATACATTGATACCACATTGTCCATGCGGATACGGACCACTTTGTTGGCAATGACTGGCCTGAACGCCTTGAACGCTAGGAAAATCGCCAGAAGCTCCAGATGATTTATGTGAAGGAGCTTGTCCTGAGGCGACCAAAGGTCCGAGACCTGATTAAGATCCAACGTCGCACCCCACCGCAGAAGGGAGGAGTCCGTCATGAGGGTCACCAACGGGGCTGGGTCTTGAAACCATGCACCCCCCCGAAAGGTTGCTGAGAGACAACCACCACTCCAGGTCCGCTCTCATGGAAGCTGGAATCAATATCTATTTGGAGTCCGGATCCACAGCCTGACACCAAGAACTCCGAAGAGCCATCTGAGCCCGCCTCATCTTGAGACGAGCGAGCGGTAAGGCCAAGACACAGGAAGCCATAAGTCCCAGAAGGCTAAAAGGAAGCACTCTAAACTGGAAATGCTCCTCTCCCACAGAGAAACAGAGGTATCTCCTGTGTGAATTCCAGATCAGTATATACATGTACACATCCTGAAGGTCCACCACGCTGATCCAATCACGCATCTGCAAAGATGACCGTATCTGGCCGGGCGTGATCTTGAATTTCTCTTGGGGTAGGAAAGAATTGAACTGGGAAAGGTCTAGAATGGCGCACAGGCCAGCCTGGTTGGGTTTGGGCACTGTAAACAGTCGGGAGTAGAAGCCCTCCCATCGCTCCCCTAGGGGAACGGGTTCCACCGCTCGGAGGTGCAGCAATTTCTGAATCTCTGGTCTGAGGGAGGGGACACCGACTGCTGGAAAGGAGGGTTGAAGGGTGGGGTAGAGGTAAGCGGAAGCCTGCCCAAGCAACTGATAAGACCCACCGGTTCTCAGTGATAGCCTGCCACGCCTCCCAATGAGATGCAATGCGTCCTCCCACCAGGGTCTCATGCGGAGAACCCTCATTCGGCAGGCTTTTCAGTGGTGTTACCACCTGAATCTGAGGAGGAGGCTGAGGAATGGGAGAAAAACCGAGTCTGTTGCTGCCTCCGGCGGTAATTCCCTGAAGGGGTATCCACTCTGTGGGATTTCTGATCTAGAAACCCCCTGAAACCAGAGGAGGGCTGGCTTTGTGACAACGGCCTCTGAGTCCTAAAAGGGGGTTTTACCAGGACTGACAAGGACTTGGCGGTCTGGGTGCTGTCCTTTGTTTTGGTCAGCTCCACATCCATTGAGGAATGAAAAAGCTCCTTGCCGTCAAACGGCAGGTCCAACACTTTGTCCTGCACCTCCTTTGAGAACTTGGTGGCGTGCAACCAAGCCTGCCGAGAGGTGTTAACTCCAAGCATAAGGCCCCGGGCCGAAGTATTAACGTGATGAGCCGCGGCCTCCAGCAGATCCTGGGCCAAAACCCTGGCATCAGACAATCCCGCCTTAAAGTCCTCCAGCTTCTTGACTGGAATGAACTCCTCGAAACTCCAACAGACCTTTCCACATCTTCATATTCGCCCCCGCTAACACCAGTTCTGCATTGGCCTGCCGTAGCTGCAGGGCGATATCTTCCTCCCAAGGGAGTCAAAGAGCTTGTCCTCCTTTCCCAGAACCTGAGTAGCCGTCGTAGAAGAGGATGCTGCAGGCCTAGACTGCAAAGTGGCCGCAGCCACCACCGTGGAGGAGGGAGGCGGACAAGATGCTAGGGCCACCTCTTCCGAAGAATGCAGCCTATAGCACGCGTCAATTTTCTTATTGACGAAAAGTCCAGAGTGTGGCTTCTCCCAGACTCTATGGACCTCGGCCAAAAAGTCCTTCTGCAAGAACAGGCCGGTTCGATCCGACGGAGACAAGGTAAACGCCCCCAAAAGCACACTCTCCTGCGGGAGCGGATGCCTTCGGGCACTGGGACATCCAATAGACATATATCCAGCACCCGGTCGTGAAAGGCTCTGATAGAGCGGGGCTGGTCTTCGCTGTCCTGATCGCCCTGCGCATTATCCGACAGGTCAGGATTCTGCTGAACCACATCAGGCACCACCTTGTCCACCAGGGACAACGGAGGCAAGGGCGGAAGGACAGAGGGGAGGCCCCACAGGCAAAGGCGGCGGCGCCGGCAGAACCACCGGAGACACGGGTGGAACCGGTGGCGCAGGCGGGCATATCTCCCTAAAAAGACCCTTAAAATACTCTTTCATGGGGTCGGTACACACGAGTACCTGAAATTTGCTGAAAAAAGCATCCTACGGAGAAAGCTTTGGAGCTGCCGGAGAAGGTCTCTCATGGGTGGGATAATTCCAGGGACGCAGAGGGGAGGGTTGCCAAGTAGGCCCATCACCAGAAGTGTCCACATAAATCAAGGGTGCCGAACCCGCAGGCAGCGAGTTGTTGTGCAGAAGGGGCATCCGGGCACTCCAGTCGTAAACCGGACGAAACGGATGCCCACATGGAAACCTATGTTCACCAACAGAACCAATCCCTACTACACCTGAGGCCGATGGTGTAGTTGTAGGGGGTTGGGGAGGGGTGGGGGGGGGGGTTGGAGTGCCCAAAATGACTGCCGTGGTCTTGGTGGGAACGGCCGCCATTTTGTCATCACCTGAGGAGAACTGCTACATGTGTGGAAGTGAGGCAGGGGTCCCCACCAGTGGATCAGGGGTCTTCATCATTTTAGCCTTTACAACAGGAACCTCGGCCAAGCCGGTACTATGCGGCCTGGGATGTTTCTGCGACATACCAATAGCCAAACTAGCCTTCACAGGAAAGACCTCGGCACTGCTGGTAAAGGAGGAACTACAGTTCGAAAACTCACTCCTTGACCCCCTCAACAGTTCTGGCGGCGCCGCAAGAGCTGGAACGGTGACAAACACCTTTCACCGATGAGGCCTTCATAGGCCTCTCAGAACTGTTGGTTACCTTAGCTTCTGTACGAGGGACCGCGGACCCGGGTCCATTAGAAGCCTCTTCACGGCAGGCCTCGAACATGTGTTCAGTATCACCAAGCCCAGCCGAGGCCTTGGGGCGCACTCCAGTACTTTTGAGCGAAGCTCCAAATAAGGAGGCCTCGGAGCAAGCTCCGATACCCCACGATTCAGTAGAACTAGGTCTACAAGAAGCCTCCAGAGGAGGGGCCTCGGATTGCACTCCGGTGTGCACAGGCCCCTTACGGAGACCCTCGGAGAAAACTCTGGTACACTTTTTAGGCCCAGAAGGCACCTCAGGGCAAGTCCCGGTGACAGAGCGATCGATGCTCCTCAGGGAAGACCCCGGGATGGAGTCCCCCGGCCGGGGTGCCCTAAAAAGTAAAGAACTCACCGGGCATTTCTTCTTTTCCCCAATGAATGTAAGAAAATGCAATGGGGGAGCGCGTTGAAACACCTCCTCCCACCTCCCCAATCGACGTTGAAGCGCCCGGACCGAAAGGGAATCGCAATAAAAACAGGAGTCCCAACGGTGATCGGGACCCAAACACTCTAAACAAAGAGGATGGGGATCCGCCCTTGCGAAGCGCCGCCGACACAAGAACAATTCGGAAAGTCTAGCTTAAAAACAGCATAGAGAGACTACTACGCGATCGCTAGCGAGAGGCAGAGGAGGAAAAAAAGAAGAAAAACTTCCGCAGGTGCAAGTGTGTTCAGTCTCGAACGGGCGGAGAAAAGGACTGATGGGCGATTCGTGGGGCAGAGCTAAGATGGGCGGTGTTACGGCCGCGTGCAGTACCCCACATAGAAATCGAGGAAGGACTAAATAATTTGCAACATTTTGATGCTTTTACAAAGTGCTCCGGTCCCGTCCCACAGGACGGAGGAATGTCCCATAAGTATGGAGGAAAGGGGACGGGACTTAGGAGTGAGGGGATTCAAAGAATTTGTTCCATTACGAAATTGGACCATTTCTTTAATCAGGCTTAAACCTTTAACCAAATAGTGGGGCATTGGATATCAAATAGTGGGGCATTAGCTATACAAAGTATATGGTGGTAGAAGCAAACAGTGGTAAAAGTATCCTGGGCCATGAAACATATAGTGTTGGTTTAAAACCAAAGTGCCATTATTGATCCCAATTAATAATAAAGGTGGTTAGACATGACTTACTAAAGTTCAAACTAATAAAGTCTCAAAGGATGCTACACCAGAGGACACGTAGGTATTATTTTTGAGAACACAGTCAGTCTAGAGAACACTTCATACTCTATCAGGAGTGGACCAATCCAGAGGTTGCAAAAATCCACTAAGCTCTACTACACATGTGAGGTGAGGAGAGGATCGACTGGATCATTGTGGTACCATTGTGGATTGGTTCTCATCAGCCATCAAACTAGACCACACCTACGGCATTCACCCATGAACCCATCTTGCTCTGCAGTCAACAGTTGCAGAAATCGAATTATGGATTTGCAGACTACTCTAAAAACCAAGGCTTTAATTATGCCCATACCTTGTTCCGGGAAGTTACAAAGCATTTGCAGATAGGGATGTCCTTTAACTATCGATTAGCTCACATATGCAGGGGGGTGGTACCAAAAGCCTACAAAGGGGCCATCATCACACTTACACTAAAAAAGGAACGTCAGCCTGAAGGAGTTATGCATGCAGGCAATATTCAAACAAATCCTGTGGAGAAAGGTGGATCTGGAAAGCAGGGGTCTTATCGCAACCTTCCTCATCTACATTATTTTTGATGAACCGCCAGAACTCTCGTGATGTTGAGGCTATATTACTGCCATACTCAATTCTGTAGAAGGGACAAAAATTTGTCCGCAAACTGCTTGAAAGGACACGTCTAGTTTTTAAAACCATAAAGTCTACATGCCATAGCCTTGAAAAAGAAAAACGTCTCTGGTGGAATGCCGAACCAGATCCCATATACTGTGCACAAAGCCCAAGGCACAAATTCTTTCATGAAAGGTAGCCCTCATAATAAGTCTACTAGGAATTAGAAAAGGCCCCATTCTCACATCAAATGAGCCAACTTCTGCACATATAAAGCAAGAACTCGGGGCTCAGGAAAAAGATATGACTGACCACACACGCCATTTGGTTAAAGACCCCCGTTCCCCCGCCACTACACATGCAAAACACAGACACATGAAATAATCTACTTGGTACTCTAGACTAGCTCCCACATTGAGGAATGGGTGTAGTCCACATCAGACTTCTACAATTCATTCAGGACACCGACTCCTGAGAGGTATAACAATGCACACCAAGGCATGGAAATCTCTGCTCTCCCAAGTTGTTCAATCGCAACATGTTTAGAGCAGTACAAGAGACACTGGAAAAAATCTGACAATTAAGCACACAGTTTAAGCAAGAAATGGTGTGAAATCTCTGGACTGTTACCAAACCGAAATTCCATCCATAGCAACTGTAGGGTTTGACGCGGGTCCCGTAAACTTTGAACAAAGTCACACGGGAGCCGGGATACAATGCGACCTCTTTATTTTTCGCACTTACACGAACTGCCCCAACGTTTCCCTGCCCCCTCCCTAGCCCAACGTCACTTCCCCTTGTCCGGGGAACTAAGACCACAACGGCAGTCTGCCCACACAACGATGTGGGCGGGCTGCAGAGCCCTCACTAACAACCTGACATCTCCCCCTTTTTTAGCAACCAAGTTGCACTCTCCTCCTTACTCCATTTCTTCTATGAGTCTGTGAGGCTTGAAGAGGCTTCTCTGGGGTCGACCACTGTGGCCAGGCGTTTGCTCGGCCAGGCCGTGGGGTGATGAGATGTCCTCACCTTCTGAGGTCTCGCTCTCCTCCACGTAATAGCTGTCCTGAGAGTGGTCATCCTCACTGTCTGCTTCTCGGTCCGGTGCTTCCTCCATGTAATACCTCTTGGGTTTGAAGTACGACACATTTCTAGTGACGGAGGACTGGTCGGTTCTCTGGGCCGTAATCATCGTCCCTTTCTTGTGCGTGACCGTCAGCGGTTCCGGTGCAAACGTGGCATCCTCCTTGCGTTGCTTGGGTTGCCGCAACCACACTTGGTTTCCCAGTTCCACGTTCGACTCCTGTGCCTTTCTTTTATGATCTGCTTTGTCCTTCATCTTGGCTTTAGCTGTGTCGTCCCGGTTTCTGGCCTCTTGTTCCAGAGGCGTGGCCTCTGCTGCATGTGCGTCTTCTGGCAATCGTGTCTGTACTGGTCTGCGGAACATCAAGTCGGCGGGGCATATGCCCGTCGTGCTATGGGGGGTGTGACGATAGTCCCTGAGGAACTGATAGAGCGCTTGTTCGAATGGTTTATGAAGGATGGTCGCTATTTGCAGGGTTCTTTTGATGTTGGCCATGAACCTCTCGACCATCCCGTTGGCCTGTGGCCATCTCGGAGTTATCTTCCGATGGTGGAAGCCCATATACCTCGCAAAGTTCTCGAAGTCTGTGCTCATGAACGGCGCTCCGTTGTCGGATTTTATGATCCTGGGTATTCCATATGTGGACAACATGCGGTCCAGTACCGGGATGACACTGGAGGCTGCCGTGCTGTCTACAATTTGTGCGTCCGGGAATCTGGAGTGTTCATCTATTAGTACTAACACATAAGTGCCATTTCTGAGAGGTCCAAAGAAGCCCACCGCCAGTTCCTGCCATACGTGTTTCGGTAGTGGCGACATGTGGAGTGGGTTTGGGTGCGGAGGCGGTGCTACCTGTGCACACGTCGTGCATTGTCCTATGATTTCCTCCACCATCATGTCCAGCTTGGGGAACCACACTTTTTCCCTTAGTAGTCTCTTGGTGGCAACCACTCCCCGGTGGCTTTCGTGTGCTACCTGGATTGTTCTGGTGCGCAGTGACTTTGGGAGGAGTACTTTGCACCCTTTTAATATTACGTGATCGTCGACAATGGAGAGTTTGTCCCGGCCATGGTCTATTAGTTTGATGTCCTCTTGGATCTCTTCTGATTCATGCTGTGCCTGTTGACGCATGTGTGCCCTTCTGTCTTCCAGTATGCAGTGTCGTACAATTCGTAGAGCCGGGTCTTGTTCTGAGTGTGCAATGATGTCTGCCCACCCCACTGGTAACGGTTGTAGGTGGTGAACCACATAATTGAGATATTCATCGGCGATGGATGGTTGGGAGTTGGCGGGGCCAGTCGGGTGACGTGACAGATAGTCCGCTGATTGTCTTCTTTTCCAGGCCGGTGCTTGATGATGAACTTGTAATCCTGCAGTCGTAGGCCCCATCTGGCTATTCTGGGCGGCATCCTTGACTTGGGGTCTCCGTAGATTGTAAGCAGTGCCTGGTGGTCTGTGATGATGGTGAACTCCTTGCCATACACGAACAGGTGAAAGTACTCGCATGCCCATACTACCGCTAGGCTCTCCTTTTCAGCCTGGGAATAGGCTTGTTCTGTCGGGGTTAGGCTCCTGCTGGCGTATGCGACAATGTATATTTTCGCGGGTTCCAGTGGGTCAATTTGTGTTAGTATGGCGCCCAGACCGACGGGGCTGGCGTCCACTATTACCTTGGTGTGCCTTTTGGCGTCATAGTACGCCATGTCCTCTGCCTTTGAAATGGCATCTCGTATCGCCTCAAACGCTTTTTGGCTGTCTGTGGACCATGTGTAAGGTTGATCTCTGCACGTTAAGAGGCGCAACGGGTTGCTGATAGTTGCGTAGTCCTTTAAGTATCTGGAGCAATAGCTGGCCAGTCCCAGGAAGGAGCGAAGCTCCGTCGTGTTCGTAGGGGGTGCGGCTGAGTAGAGTGCCGCAACTTTCTCCGGGTCTGGTCGCATCCCTTTGTCAGAGAATATGTGGCCGAAGAACCGTAGTGAGCCTTTCCCGAACTCGCATTTGGCCTTGTTGAGTGTTAGCCCGGCCTCTTGCAGTGCAGCGCACACTCTGTGGAGAGCTGTGTCGTGCTCTTCTTTAGTCTTTCCAAATACGAGGAAGTCATCCGAGTAATTCAGGCAGTTGGGCACGTGTCTGATGACTCTGTGTATTTCCTCTTGGAAGATTTCAGCTGCGGAGGATATCCCGAAGCTAAGCTTTTTAAACTGAAACAGACCCAGGTGTGTGACGAATGTCGTGATGTACCTGGATTTGGGAGCAATCTCAATTTGATGATAGCCTTTCGTGAGGTCCAATTTCGAGAAAACCTGAGCCCCGTGGAGAAGGTGTATCATGTCGGTGATCCTGGGCGCCTGGTGCCTTTCCCTCTCAATGGCCACATTGGCTCATGTCAACACACAGGCGTATCGATCCGTCCGGTGACTTCTTGGGGACGGGAACGATGGGGGACACCCATGGGGTGGGCCCTGAGATTGGTTCAATGACGTTGAGCTTGATTAGCTTGTCTAGCTCCTCTTCGACCTGGTGTGGTCTGTTTATCGGAATGCCCCTGTAGTGCTGGGCGACGGGCGGTATCCTCGGGTTTATGTGCAGCTGTACCTTTCGATGTTTTAGTTTTCCTAGGCCTCTGAACAGCTTGGGGAATGTCTGCTCAATGGCATCCGGTCTGGCGAAATATTTATGGGCCATAAGCTGGTACAGGATGTGCACCAGACCCATCTCGACGGCTGTCTTAAAGCTGAGGATGCACCCGCTGTTGGCTTCCGTCTTCAGGATGTGTAGCGTGATCTTTGCCGCGTGCGATTTGTGCACGCACCATGCTGATATTGTTCCTTTGCATGGGAGCAGGGTTGTAGCTCCATAGGGGTATATGTCCACTGACGCCTTTCGGATCTTTGGGGGGTTGGTGAGTGAGCTGTACGCCTGTTCACTTATTATGTTAACTGTCGCCCCCATGTCTATGAGGTATTCCAAAGGTGTGTTGTTGACTTGTAACAGGAGCGTCGGACTGTGTTGGGTGGCTGTGGCGTTGTTGAGTGCCCACAAGTACCCTTTTTTCCGTTGATCGTCCTCTGACGACTGGGATTCACTGCCTGACTGGGATCTCATCTCAATGTACCGGACGAACCGTCTTCTTTGCGATCGCCTTGATCCGTCAGATGGCCTTCTGTCGTCTCTGGCGTAGGAGCTCCTTCGAAATTTTTCTTCTCTCCGGGGTCCCGCCTGGTCTTCTTCTCCTCTGCTTGCTGGTGGGCTGTGTCGTGAGCTTCTCCTTCTCTCCTGTTGTCTCGGTCTGCTGGGTCCCTGTCCCGGCAGATTCTTGCAGACAGCTCTGTAGTGGTCCATTCCGCCACAGGCGGCGCACTTTTGTCCTACTGCTGGACAGTCACCCACGTGCGGATACTCGAACCCGCATCTGTAGCACGTGGCGTCTGTTCCTTTCCCTCCCGGTGAGGGCGGGGTATGCAGTCTGTTAATGGCATCTGCATTCAGTGTCGGGTGTTGAATGGTGACCTTGCCTAGGCTGTTGAGCTGCGACTCAACTGCGGCTTCCATCCTGGCAAGTGCGAGGATTTCCTCGAGGGACCTTTGTTTTTGTAGCAGCTGCTTCCTGAAAGGCTGCGAGATGCAGCCGGCTATGACTTGGGATCTTAGCACCTCGTCATTAGAGTATCTATGGAATTCACAGTACTTTAGCTTGATGCGTAGGCGCATCACAAAGTTATCAAGGGACTCTCCTTTTTCCTGTCTAGTAGTATGAAAGACATGGCGCTCGTAGTCAATGTTTGTATGGGGCGTGAAGTATTCTGATAGCTTCCCATGTAGTTCTCCATAGGTGACCGTGTCTACATTCATCAGTTCGCCTGCGATGTCCCTGACAGCGGGGCCTACTATCATGAATAGGGTGTTTTTCAGCATCGCGTCATCGGTCAAACCGATTGCCCCCGTGTAAAATTTAAAATCCCTGAGCCATATGACCCATCTGGGTCCTAGGTTGGATGTGTCTCTAACATCAAAAGGGCCCGGTAATGGTAAGTTGTGAGAGGCGGTACCTGACGTTGGTGCCTGTTGGGGGCCATCAGCCACGGCTCCAGATCCGTCCGATGAGGAGGCTACGGGGCTCGCTGGGGCCGACATGTCCGCTGTAGCTGTGGTGGACACCAGGCACACCTGTGCAGACTTCTGCCGTGCTGTGCAGTAGTCCTCAGCACGAGTTGGTGGTGTGCAGCCTCTTCACGGGCTGTTGCGTGTCCTTTTGAGCTGTCCCCTGGGTCCCTGGCACTTCTTGGGGCCTCCCGCCGATTGCGGGTTGATGTGAGAGGGGGGGGCGGGACCAACGCCCGCACCTGCCAGCGGGCCCGCGTTCGCCTCACAGAGCGCGAACACGCCTGCTCCCCCACGGTGTTTGTGAGGGGCCGCTTCCCTCCGTGGCACTCCGGGCCTTCGGCGCGGAGGTGCGCCGACGCGCTGCACCTGCTCGCCTGCGGGCCTCCTGTGTACGCGAGTGGGTACGGTGTACCCCTCGTCGCCAAATGTAGGGTTTGACGCGGGTCCCGTAAACCGCTTTGAACAAAGTCACACGGGAGCCGGGATACAATGCGACCTCTATTTTTCGCACTTACAGGAACTGCCCCAACGTTTCCCCGCCCCCTCCCTAGCCCAACGTCACTTCCCCTTGTCCAGGGAACTAAGACCGCAACGGCGGTCAGCCCACACAACGATGTGGGCGGGCTGCAGAGCCCTCACTAACAACCTGACAGCAACCACAGCCTTGCCTCAGGGTTGGGACACGTCAAACAATTTTATTAAGGTGTGGATTTTTTTTTTTAAAAGCCACAATCCAAGCAAAATTTAGGTTAGGAGAAGTGTATATTCCAAAGCATCAAGGCTTTTGTTTACTTCACATGTTAATCATTCGCCTAGTGAAAAGGAAAACGTGTATGAAAACAAGATTAATGAGCTGCAAGACAGCATATGACAACATTCCTTTATTCGTGTAGACACCGCAGAGTTTGCTCCAAAGAACTGGCAGGCAACCAAACTTCTGTCCGAAACTGCGATTAATGAATTAGGCTAACCAAAAAAAAAGTAAACCCATCCTTTAAAGATTTATTGTACATCCAAATCTTCTAGCACAACCATCGTATGCATGTACGTCTGCCATTTTCTGCCACCCTTCCCCCACCTCCCCTTTCGACACAAACAAGGGTATGCTTTAGAAAATCGGTCAACATGCGCTGTAAAGTTTCACACTGAAGCACTCTGTGATATGTGATAATTTAGAAACCCATTTCTAAATCCTGCTGGGGTTTACTGCAGGCAGGTTAAAAGAAAACGAAGTGGACCTCCAGAGTCTTCTCAAAACATTCTGACACTTTTGCAGGAGGTATTCATACTTTCTTCTGCAAATGTTGCTTCATCTGGCAGCCATCTGTGCGCGAGTCAAAGGCGCGAGGCACAAACTAACACAATTATGGGGTTAAGAATAAAATGAAAAGATAAGCTATAAAAGCTCCAAATGGGCAAAAAAAGGGAACAATTCGATCGAAAAAAATGGCTAATCTGTAAATATGAAACAGAGTCTGTTGGGACAGTTTTTTAGAAGGTTAACTAAGGGCTTAGCAAAACCATTCAAATGAGGCAGTACAAGACTCTACTCTTAGGGCCTCATCACGAGCTGGGCGGTGTTACCGCCAGGGCTATTAGCGTTCCTGCCAAACCGCCAGGTGCTATTAGCGCCGGATCACGGGTTTGGCGGAATGGTAAGTCCCCATTGGGAAATTGTCGGCGCTACTACTGCCGGCGATGTTAGCACAGCGGTAATAGCGCTGAAAATCAGCAAAACCACTGCAGATTTGCCCCCAGCTCAGAGCTGGGGGTGAATCCTGCCAGACCCGTGATTTGGCAGACCCTTAAATGTGGCGGTAATAATGTTACCGCCACATTTAAGGGTTACCACAAACCTCATCATGAGGCAAGCAGTGTAAGGCTGTACCACCTGAGTGTAGGGTAGCGTAGTAGGGAGAGAGGGCTGCAGAATTAGTACAAACATTTTTTAATACAGATATGGACCAAAGAAACACTGAAACACTATGTATTGTAAAACGAAATGGTTTATTCAAATAGAAGTCGGCACAGATAAATCTTGGGGGAAATAAGTACTATCACAGATCATATAAACACATTATAAAAAACACAACACTATGCTTTAAAGTACACAGGCCAAAGCATAGACCTCATTTAGAAAATGAACAGTCTAGCAATTCAAACCTTTCAATACACATTCAGTATAGGCCACACCTATTCTTGGGTAGTAAAAACCATGTGTTACTATCTGATACAGCGTAGTAGACCCTAGCAGTTGTATCGTGACGCTCAGCAAAGAAATCGCATAGTAAACCAACTGGACAATATATTTATCGGAATAGTGGAACACTTATTCTAGGAACAGTAAAAACCTATAACTCTGATTCAGGATAACAGTTATTCTAGGGGAGTTGGGCCTTGGTGTGTAATATACAATTGCACTTACTTTTCAGCTGAGTGGAACACAGTCTAAGATCAGTAAGAACCTTTTACATTAATGGAGCATTACACAATGCATACCAAGGGAGCTACACTTAAAGAACACTTTTCAAAAATGGCACACAGCTCTTCTAGGCAGATAAAACATATATACTTTTAAAAGGAGCTATCAGCAATTTAAGGATCATTATAACCTAAAGCAGACTTATTCTTTACAGGCTAACAGGTCAGGGGAAGCAAGACCCAATTGGGGACACTCATACATTTATAGCCTAACAGCAATAGTACAGTGGAACCAACAGCATTCATTTTGGAACGAGGGGGACCCAATTCACATGTGAATAAATTAACCTACTATCTATTTTCTATTAGAATGACGAGACGGTTTAAGGAAATTAAGAATTTGAGTACACTTATTCAGAATGTTACACAGCTATTCCAGGTAGGTAAAACATATATACTTTTCAGAATGGCAGAACATTTCCAAGTTAAGTAAAATAACCTTACATATACCTTTACAAGTGAGATCACTTTCAAGGCAGGTAAGAACTTTTGTAACTGTTCACTCTCAGAGTTACAGTTACCAACTAACTCTTTTACAAGTAAGTCAACTTTTCAACACTTGTTTTACTTTCAAGGCAGACCCCTTAAATTATCTAGCCCTTCCCAATTCTATGACATGAGTTCTGTCAGAGGCAGAAGAGGGACCCTAGTCATCCAGGAGCCAGCTTCCAGCGACTGGAGAGCCAGTTACACAGCCGGCTCTCCAGTCGCTGGAAACCATCTCAGCCACCTCTCCTTCATCCTCCTCTTTTCGGATCCAGTGGTCAACTACTTCTTCAACTTCCAGGATCAGACTTCTATGTAGGAAGCCAGTCAATCAAACAGACTTGCAACATTCAAACTTGGGTGGAGGGTTGGCAGTCCTTTCACAACAGTCAGCCTCCCAGTTTGAACTGGATCCTCGCAGTCGGGTTGGAAGACAAAGGGCTGCAGAGTTTTGGACTCCTCCCTCGCTTCCTGCCTTCACAGACACACTGGAGCCTTGGCAGGGAATTCCCAGGATTTCTGCCGAAGCCAACATTGACAGAAATGATTTTCCTGCCCTGGAGGTCAGGGGAAGGAACAAGAAAGGCCAAGAAACACTAAAAGAGCGGGGGGAAAAACAGGGGCCATTTTGGTAAAATGAGCACCAATGGGCAATGGGGGCCTTTACCGGGGCTGTGTAAAGGTGCACCAAATTAATAAAAAGGTTCACTGCCACCAACCATTAAATGCAGGTTTGTTACATTTTGAATGAGAAAGGGGATACTCAGTACCCCCACCCCCCAGTACTCTACATAAAGTGGGGGGGTGCTGGCCTCACCTAATAAAATGTAAAAGGGATCCAAAGAGCCTTTCTACCTCTGGGAACTGTAGTTCTCACATGTTTAGCCAGAGAAAGTTAAAAGGGGAGTCCCAAGAACAACCCAGCAACAATAGGCCGTATGTGCCAAAGTTTGTCAAAGAGGATAAAATTAAAGACACTATGGCGTCTCTTAAAAAGGACACCCATAAAAAGAGTAAAAGACTACGGTTGTGGAAAAAAGATTCCCATTCACTGAGATATAAGGAAACATAAGCCATCAGTAAAGCAAAATGTTCTGGGGTTGACACAGGTCAAGAAGATTTATCATTGCTATGAAAATCTTACCCAACAGTCAGATCCATTTTCTAGGGACAAATGATGTTAGATTTCCGAGAACATAGGTGAAGAAACAGACATATTTTGCATCCTTTTGTCAATTCAACAACCTTTTTCCAAAGAATTTGTATAGTCATTTATTTACCTATAGCAGCCAACCTAGACTGGAGAACCTAACATATAAACACTCAACGTGTTATTTTTAAGATTATGTTTGTTATATGAAATAATGAATAATTGACGCATGTCTTTGGGAAATCTATGCCAATATGCATTGGCTGCAGACGGTGGCCACATCAGCAGGTGAATGCTCCAAACAGTGGATAATCACTCAAACCCAGCCACTGCACAGAACTAACAGTTGGAGACCATGTTTACTAGTATGTGTGTGGCACACACACACACACAACTCCACCTCCTCAAAGGGGACTCCTGCTCCCTCTCTGTCCTTCACTCCCCCCCCCCCCTTTCCTTCATCCGAAGCCAGAAACCTTGGAGTCATCTTCAACTCCTATTTCCTTCATCTCTCACATTCAGGATCTTGACAAGAAGTCACACTTTCCCCTCCACCTCCTCAAAGGAATTCTTCCTTTCCTCATTTTCCCCCAGAAGCTCAATGTCTATAGAGTGTTGGTTCTAGTAGGCTAGACTACTGCATTAACCACTTGGATAACCCCAAAGATGATCTTGAGCAGTGTTTTACAGACCATGGTCAGTTAATGTGTGGCACATAGTGCATGGTCTGCACCAATACAATGAAACAAACACAGTTCCTCATCCAGTATGTGCATAGTACTTGGATACAACAAACTGCCCTCTACACATTGGCTGCAATCAGTTTAGTATAGAAGATGGTACAAACATGGTGCACTGCATGTGTATCACTCGCATAGCACCAAATTCTGCTCCCAGTTTACATCAGCAGAGCTCACGTTTAGCTCATAAAGGTGCATCCACAGTGCGCCTTGAAATACAGAACACATGACCTGCAGACTCCACCTAGTAAATGGATGTGTACATTGTACACTGGCCAGAATGCAGAACTATTTTGAGACTGCATGTAATTCATTACAAATCCTAGGTATGCAATACAAATTTAGGTAGCAAATCACATTACCACAAATTTTACTCTATAAACATAGTAAAAAAAATACAATAAAATAAAATGTCTTCTTCATACTTCAAGCCTGCTAATGTCACACGTGTCTCTAATGTTCTCAGACTTAGTATAGCCTCACCTATAGATAATACTAATACGCTCATATACACAACTATAAATATGACTCAGAGGAAGAACTTTTATCCTAAAAGCACATCTACTTCATGCTGTGGCATACCCTGAGGTCTGAGTATGGAGACCATAATAAAAGTGTCATTCCCTTCTTACACATGTTTATAAATCTAGACACAGATTGACAGATCCAAGCTAGCAGATCATAAAAAAAATGAAGTGTTATGCAACAGAGTGAGTAATGTACTCCTAGTGCACAGTCACCTTTCCTCCATCCTGTATGGGTGTCCCTCGCGGGCAGGGCCTTGGGAGCATGCGTTTCCTTAACCCCCGCCCACCGGCGCCACACCTCAGTCTCCTTTGATGCATCGGTTGTATTAAACTGCTCAACCTCTCTGCTCTTTATTAGAGGAAAGGATGGTCGGACCTATGGAAGAAAGGGGACTATGGACTCGGAGTATGTTAGTCACTCTTGTGATTAAACACTTAATTACTCCTACGTCCTGTCCCCTTGCCACCATCTTGTATGGGCGACTACCACTGATACAACACCCGGTGGGGAAGAGCTTGATACTCTAGGAAAACAGATTACGAAGGACAGCCTGGCCAAATGCTGTGTCAGCCCTGGCACTATATCCAGATAGTAATGCTTGCAGAAGGCAGATGGGGAGGCCCATGTAGCCGTCCTGCCAATCACCTGCCATGGTATAGGATGATGGAAGGGAACAGCAGCTGCCTTGGCCCTTATGGTTTGAGCATGCATGCCCCTTGGAGATTCTTTGTGCTGAGCCTTGTATGCCTCCTGGATGGCTGCAGTCATCAATCTAGCTATTGAAGCTTTGGGCACTTGCTGTCTAGGCCTTGACCCCCCCCAAATGTGACGAATAAGGCATCAGTCTTGCGAAAGACCTTGTGTTCTTCTGACTTCCAGATCGTGAAGGCCTTCTCAGCGTCTTGCTTGGGGTTTGGAAAGAAAGCGGTGAGCACAATCTTTGTTAATGTGGAAGGAGGAGACCATCTTTGGAAGTAACCTGGGGTGAGTGCAAAGAACTACCCGATGAAACAGTTTAGGGCTTGGAAGCCAAAAGGGCCTGAATCTTTTTAACTATGCGAGCTGAAGTAAGCATCACTAGTAGAGCTGTCTTGAGCAGGACAAATTTCATGTTCACAGGCTTGAATGGTTTGTGCGCGAGGGTGCCATGTCAACGTTAAGATCCCAGACAGAGTGCAGGCATCCGACAGACGTGTACAGCCTGGTTAACCCCACCAGACTTCTTTTCACTACGGAGTTGGCAGAAGAGAAAGTAAATTAAACTTGTCAGAGTTCCTGTATGCCCTAATGGCCGCTAGGTATGTTCAGCAGGTGTCGACCTGGACGCCTGACCTGGCTAGGTACGCAAAGAAAGAAAACACCTGGTCCAACGTGCAAGATAGCGGGTCCACACCTTTCTCCTTGGACCAGAAGCAGAACCTGGTCCACCTGCTTTTGTACTGTTTTCGAGTAGCCAGACTTCTGGCTCCATGGATGATTTCCAGGTTGTCCAGAGACAGCAAGAGATGTTGAAGAGTCACTTGCTCAGGAACCAGGCCGATAGGGCTAGCCTAACCAGGTGAAGGACTGCACCCCCCCTCCCCTGCTTGGCGAAAAGAGGGCCCTTCCCAAGCGGGAGAGGCCCTTATGGCTGGACGGACAGCTGTCGAAGGTCCAAGAACAAGTGTCTGGCCGGCCACTGAGACGCTAAGAGAATGAGACGCAGCCGTTGGGTCTGCCTGATCTTGCAAACAATCTTGTGGATAAGAGGGGTAGGAGAAATGCATGCACCCACATCCCGTCCTAGTGGATCTGAAGTGCATCCCAGAGGGAGCCGTGTGTGCCCCCCCCCCCGACCCTCCAGGACGCAAACTGTTGACAAGCCTGGTTGGTCTCCGTTGCAAAAAGGTCTAAGACCGGCTGAATCGACATGCTGAAAATCTACTGAACGACTTGCTTGTTCCGTTGCCACTCGTAGTTGTCTGAGCCCAACCAACAGTCTATCCGCCTCCATGTTCGATTCCCCGGCAGATGCACAGCTGAGATCCAGATGTCTTGCACAATCACCCACTCCCAGATACTGAGGACCAGCCTGCATAGGAGCAGGGATATGGTGCCCCCCTGTTTGTTGAGGTAATACATGCAGGTAGAGTTGTCCGTCTGAATGCAAACTGCACTGCTCCTGACGAGTGGGAGGAATGCTTTGAGTGCAAGCCAAATGGCCATCATTTCCAGCCAGCTGATGTGATTTTGTTGGTCAGTCTTGGACCACGGCTAGCACCACACCCTTGTAGCGAGGAATCCATAATCCTAGTATGATTCGCTGGAGGCAGTATGAATGGTCTGCCCACCATGAGGTACGCATCCTGCACCCACCATTTGAGGTCCTAGTGTAGGCGAGTGAGTATCATGACCAGGGCTCCCCGATGACCAGATTCCTGGTCCCAGGATGCCGAAAAATGCAGCTGCAGCCTCCTCATTCTCAGCCTAATGTAAGAGATAGCCAGGAGGCATGCCGCCAGTACTCCCAGCAGGTGCTGGTACCACCAGGCCGTAGTTACTGTTCTGTTGAGGAAGTGAGCAACGGAAGATTTGATTGCCGCTACCTTCTCCACTGTGGGGAACACCTTCTGCTTTGGAGTATCCCACAGCAGCCCCAAAAACACCACCGTTTGTGTAGGGCAGAGCTGAGACTTCTGGAAGTTGATTGAGAACCCCAGTTCGTCGAGTGTATTCGTTTCATGAGTATGGTTGCTGAGTACCAGACCTGCTTCAGGGACCCTCCTCAGACTAACCAGTCGTCGACGCAAGGATATACATGGAGGCCCTACGACCCGAGTAGGACGCCACCGCGTTCATCAGTCTTGTGAATACCCTTGGCGTTGAATTCAGGCCAAACGGCAGCACCTTGTATTGAAAGTGCAACCCCATGACCCGGAACCCGATGAGACTGCACTATGGGGATGTGTAAATATGCGTCCTTCAGATCTAGGGAGTACGTCCGTTCTCCCCCCCCCCACCCCCAAAGCGTATCCACTATAAGCGCTGGCATCACCATTGGGAACTTCTTCAGAGGTAGGTACAGATTCAAGAAGGAAAGATCTACGACCACTTGCAGGCCCACCCGGTTCTTCTTTTGAATTGGAAAGATGCAGGAGTAAAACCCTTGCCCCTGCTGAGGGAGAGTAAACTCCTTCACCACCTCTCACTCCACAAGGGAATGTATCTCTGCTAATCGAGTTTGTAAAGCGTGCGCGCCAAGCCCGACTGTGCAGGGCCAACCTGCCCCCGACTGAGGTACTGTGGATCTGAAACGAGCCGTCATTGCTTCTTTTGGCCAGAGGCAGATGACTGGGAGGGAGGCTGACAGAAGCCCTTGTGTGAAGATTTGTTTTTTTCACCTATGTTGCCTGGGCGACCTGTGCAATAGCCTGGCCCCGCGGTCCAGGAAAACCCCAGAAACCGCTGAAGGACTGCACTCTGAGCGAGAGTGGCCCTGTGCAAAGGTTTTGGCTGTTGGTTTGGTAAGAATGGCCAGGGATTTTGCAGTCTGAACTGTTCTCATCTAGTTCCGTGTCAGTGGTGGAATGGAACAAGTCGCTGCCCTCGAAAGGCAGGTCTAGGATCCTGTTCTGAATATGAGGGTTGAACCCGGTCACCTTAAGCTAGGCCGTCCTTTGCTTGTCTGTTGCCACGCAGATTGCCCTGCTAGCTTTTTCTATGTACGCCACTGTGGCTTCAATGATGTCCTGTGCCACTTGATTTGCTTTGGCGAGTCCTGCTTTGAAGGAGGTTTGTTTGTCTGGTGGAATGTCTGGGAGGAAGTTAGCAATTTGCCTCCACAGCCATTGATTAGCATCCATGAGTATGGCATCAGGGTTGTCCTGTGAGGCGGAACCCTGCATTCGAGTACACCTTCCCAAAGGCCTCAAGCATTTTTTCCTTCCTTTCCCAGTAGTGCTGAAGTTGGTGCTAGTCTAAGAGGTTTGAGGCTTGGCGTTCACAGACGCAGATGCAATGACTGACGACAGTGGCTGGGGATGAACTGACAAGAGCAGAGTGTCATGCTCCACTTGACTGAATTTTGCATTTAGCCTTTTATTTACTGGCTGAGTGGGGCTTGAGCCAACCAGTCTTCGGCAGGGCCTGCAAATCCTTCTGCAGCGGGATGCCAGATCTGGATTCTGTATTGATTGAGTACTTCCGCCAGTACGACCGACACCGGCAGCTCCTTCTGGGGATGAGAAATGCCCGGGCATTCAGCTAGGCCAGCGATTCCATCATGAAATGCTGCTGAGGAGGGGGTTTTGTCCTCCTCCTCCCCATCAGTGTCTTGCTGGTCACCCAAGCTAGAAGGGGCCCCTGGGTCTGTAGGTGTTAGGTCTGCCACGGCAGCTGGCCCAGGAACTGGAGGTGTAGGCGCTGCGACCGGAACTACCAGAGGTATGGGCAGCAGTGGTGGTGGAGGAGGTGGTGCAGGTTGCACAGGTACCAGCTGAGGAGGCAGTGTGGGCAGCAGGATTTCCTGAATTATGCCTTTAAGAATGTTCTCCATCTGCAGAGACCACATAAGGGTCAAAAACTAGTTGAAGAAACTATCCTCGCAGGGGGGCTGGGAGCAGTCATGCGCCGGCTGTGCCTGCGTAAAGGCCAGGTATGAAGTTGTCCAAGTGGTCGGAGTCATAGGAACCCAATCCATCCTGGCCATAGGCTCGCGCCTTTGCAGTTCACTCTGTTGAAAGGCATCTGTCCTGGTTGGGATAGTTTTCCCACCTTTGGCAGACTGGCCTGGCTGCCATCTTCTGTGCCTTTTGCACGTGGGGCCATGGCTCACGGGGGCCTGGGCTCGGCCTGCATGCCTGAACGTATCAGCTCTGCACCACCCTGCACCTCAGGCGTGTGTCTGGTAGGCTGTTGGCCCTCGGCCATGGGGCCCAGTCGTGCTGTCTGCACTGCGTGTAAGCGCCCCTCAGGTGTGTACCTGGTAACTGATCTGAGCGCCTCAGGAAGTATCCCGGTACCAGAGACAGTAGGCTCCTCGGAAGCGTAACGGGTAGGGCCCTTCGACCCCTTAGCCTTTAAGCCAGTAGCTACAGGAGCCTCAGTGTCCCGAATGCTGGTGCAAGGGTCCAACTGATGCCTTCCAGTCAACAGGCTTCCCCGGGAAGGAGTCACCCCTGGAGGGTGCTTTTAAAAGAGTACGCCTACCTTCTTGGTCTTTCTGCGTACATATTCATTAATGCTCTCCGGCGGAGTCCTGGAGAATAACCTTCCACCGCGCAAGCCGGTTTCTGAGGGACACCCATATAGGATGGGGGAAAGGGGGCACGACGTAGGAGAATTGAAGCCTGCTCCAGATGGTCAATTTGACAACTGGATTTTGGGAATGGCTCAAGGTTGTGGCCAATACAGGAATGAAATCTTTTACACTATTTCTCAAAAAACGGTGCAGAGATTAACATCATAACAAAAAAGGATTGTGATCCAGAGTATGCTGCAGAATCCAAAACATGGTAATGATTCATTCAGCAGCTTCCACACTGGTGCGAGCAAAGCCTAAATCTGAGAAGCACATTTTTAAAACTCTTGTTGTATTCAGTCCTGGTGCACGCAATGACAGCACAACATTCTTTTTTGGAATGTCATTGCATGCAGTTTTGCGGAGAAGGCAGTTGGTTGAGCACCATTACGCTCTTCGCTGGACCAGTGTTGAGGTCTTATTTTATTGGAATAAACATCTTTTCATTACTCTTTCATATGTGGACCCCATATTATTACACTTTATTGCCGACTAGGACTACAGAAGCAGACCCCAAAAGCGGAACAGAGTCACCCACCTGAGGTATCCTGTCTTGTGTGGTGTGACCATAGCTGTCCCATGCGGAGGTTGGCCAGGCACAGCGGCACTGAAGTGGCATGGAGAGCGTAGCGTGGTGCGGCTGCCGGGAGGTGACCTGGTTGGTTGTTTGTATTCGGTGGGCTGTGCCGAGCGATTCCTGATGGGTGCAGTGTACACACTGCGGGAACCTGCAGAGGGTGTGCAGGTCGATGGCATCGGAGAGGGATGGGCGGACCGGTTGCTGGGAGGGGAACCTGGTTAGTTGCCCTATTGGGATGTGAGCAGTGCCCTTAATGGCTTTTGCGGGAGGTGGGCAAGGAAGGAGGGCCTATCGGAGCAGATGACGTGGAGTGCAAACAAAGTTGTAGGTACAGCGCCACCTGAAAGTCAGGCAGAAGAAAGGCTGACTAACGCCTAATATTGAATTCAGGCGGAGGTACATTGGCAAGGTTACTTGCGCCACCTGTTGGTTAGTCAGAGGGGAGGCAGACTCATTTACACTGACACAGCCATGTTTGGTCAGGAGAAAAGAATTGAAGGTGAAAGCTGGAGTAAGAAGGAAGGAAGGAAGGAACGAAAATTCTGTTAGTGTGGATATTAAAGATGGCAGTGGAAGTTTGCTCCTGCCGGACTATTGTGCACAGAGCAAGGAATTGAGAGATCAGGGAATAAAGAGACAGTGGGAGTTGGGAGTTCGCTTCTGTCTGAATAGTGGAAAACAAGTGTTAACTTTATTTTGTGCTTACTCTTCTTGGCTGTTTGCATTCTTCCATCAACTAGGTGATGTGTGATTTGCCATGCAGAATTTAACCCAGTCCCTAAAGTTCTTGACTACCCTTTGTGAGCTGCCAGTTCCGTGGGAGGACTAGAGGGACCCATTTAAATTCTAGTCTGCATCATCTGGTGGTGAAAGACTTGCAGATGAATGTACATTCTCAACTCTCATGTGCTGTTTGAGGGCAGAGGTGGTTAGCGTGATCAAGAGGTTACCGGATGTACATGATGATAAAGGGGCAGCAGGAGGGAGTGGAGATGGGTTGTATGGAGTGATGAAAAGATTAGAAGCACAATATGGCAAACAGTTGAATGTGGTATTGGAGAAGTATACATTCTTATCAAGGAATCAAGGGGTTGGTGAATCTGTAGATTTATTTGTTTCTAATTTAAGGGGACTGTTGGCGTTGTGTGAATTTACAGGAAGGGACAACTAGTACATCTGTGATCAGTTAATGATGCACACGTCAAATCCTAAAATTCAGGAATGTGTGTGGCAAGCGAAGAATCCTCTGTTGCAGGAAGCATTGTCCATTGCCAAGAGTATGAGTTAATGAGCAAGTGCTTGAAGGAAGTTAATGTTAGCAGTAACAAGGAGAATGTGCTGGTGGTTAAAGATAATGAGAGCGATAAGGAGTCGGGTGGGGGAATGAATGTGTGTTAAGGAAAAATAGTATAGTGGTGGTAGGTGCGGGTGGTAGTCCAGTGTCTCAGTAAGCTTTGCACAATGGACAATACACAATATGCGTCTTTTGAGAAGCATGAGATGAATCCAAAGGAGTGTCCCGCCATGAGAGTCAAGTGCAGGAAGTGTGGGAAGATGGGACTTTTACCAGATTGCGTAAGTCGAACAACATGGTACCGGAAGAAGGGAAAAGCATTAAATATGTGGGGGGGGAGTGGGTGAAGTGGTCGAATAGTCCACATTGGAGGTGTAGTGGGCGAGGATGAAGATGATGAACAGTTCCCCCTGAAGTGGAGATTTTAGTGGCTGGCTGTTAGAGCATTGACAGATTCAGGGTCCCCCTATACCATAATTTCTGAGGAGAAGTATAAGGAAATCCAGGGCGAAAAGAATCATACAAGACATCCAGCCAAAAATTTACCAGGGGTAGGGGGAAAATTGCCATCCAGGTTTTTGTTTGGGGCATCATTGCATACTGAGCTAAACACATTCATGCAAAGGTTTATTGTAGCAGTCAAGGGAAATTGTATGCTGGGGTGGAATCACCAGGGCAAACTTGGATTGGAGTTATATCCTGGTAAAGAAATGCAGATGAGAATGGTGCGGAAGGACAGATCGGAGATGTTTGCATTGGAAATTGGGACGAGATTCCAGAGTGTTTTTTCAGAAGTATATTGGGAAGTTACAGGGGTACTGCCACAAGATCCAGTTAGTTGCTAGTGCTGTTGTCGTGCGTGCATAAGGTTAGGCAATTGCCATGGGGGTGAGAGAAAAGTTGTGGATGGAGTTTTGTGGGGTACATGAACAGGGTATCATAGGACCTATTGAGTGCAGTGAGTGGATATCCTCTATTGTGGGGACTCCGCGTCCAGATCAGGTTATGTGGTGATTTAAGGGATTTGAACTGTAAAATATTGGTCAACAGACCCTTTGCCGAGAGTGAATGAAATGTTAACTATGGAAGAGGTGGAGTGGTACAGTACGCTTTATCGCTTACCATCAGGTAGACTTACATCATATGTCCAGAGTGTTGACTGCTTTTATTACGCCGATGGGGCATACCAGTTTAAAAGGATGCCATTTGGGCTGGCGTCTGCAGTGTTTCGGACAGTAATGAAAGATTTGCTGGATGATGTGTGTTTTAAGGATGAAACCTTGGAGGCAGCAGGTAAGATTCATAAGTTGATTTATTGAGCATCTTAGGTAATCAGGTGATATCAGGTAAACATCCATTAAGAATAGGAGCTAGGGTAGGGAGATGAGCCCACTGGCTCCCACCACCTAGGCTACATAGTTCTAAATGCCTGGGGTGGAACATCAAGTTCAGCACAAACATTCCATACACACATTCCACGCAATACAAACATTTTACAATGACATCACATCAGTCATAGGGAGGACAAGATACAACGCACCTCCTTTCCTTGCACATACAACTCAGTACTATTCCCCAGGATACAACACCACCTTTCCTTGCACATACAACACAAGAACGACCATTCACACCAGTAACCATAACACCCTTCAGCACTCAAACCCAACACCACACACATGGAACTAACCACCACCCCACATCATCTTGTAACACCATTACCTGCGTAACCAAAAAGTCTGGTTGTCCCACTAAGGCGTAACTGACATCTAACAGGCTGTACCACAACTCTACATCTAAAAACTATTGTAACCTACACATCACCTCCGACGCACTGCCACCACCAGTGGGTCTCAAGCCTGTCACACCCGAGAGCATACCAGCCCCTACTTGTGAAACAGACTACCTCGATAAACCATTGATGACACCATGCACCTCCCGTTCACAACTGCCACTGGCGAACCTCAAGCCTGCCACACCCGAGCACAAAACAGGACCCATCCTCTGGCTGGCACGCCACCCTGCTGATCCATTTAAACTCTTACTAACATCCAGAAGGCAACCACTCTCCAAATGAAACGCCACACAGAGATCCACAACTCAAAGCAAAGACCATACCAACACGACACCTATACACACAGGCAAAATACAACTATCACTCAGATAGACACACAACACATAATTCACAAAGCAACGGTGTTGCATCCTGGTGAATGGTCCTGTGTTGTGTATGTGCAAGGAAAGGAGGTTTGTTTCATCTTGTCCTCCCCTGTCTGAGTGATGCGAGGACATTGTAGAATGGTTGTAATGATTGGAATGTTTGTATGGAATATTTGTGCTTGACTTGATGTTCCACCCCAGGAATTTGGAACTGTTTGATGGCACCTGGAATACACGGGCACTGCCGGTAATTCCATAACAGAACCCTCGTCAATGTGGCAGCGACAAATCTATTGTCCATGGAGCAGCTAAAGCATGTGGCAGGTAAAGTCGAAATATATATTATATGGGATACATTACTCACCGTAATCGTATTTCTGATGCTTGTATCTGCTTAGATTCACATGCTTTGCATAGGCCGACATCTAGTGGAAGCTGCAGAGTATTACAGTTTTTGAAACTTGAAAAAGGTACATCGACAGGGCGTGCCAGTAATACTATCCCTAGTGTGACGTCCACTGTACCCATGGTCCTTCCTTTTTTTGTTTCTGACATGAGGTAGCATGAAGTGTAGCATGAGTAGAGGTGTCTCCAAGCAGATATGTATCAAAGAAGCTCATATAAACATCCATGCACCTTCTCTCCAAGGGGGAGGGGCGCATGTGAAGCTAAGCAGATACAAGCATCAGAAATGTGATTACAGTGAGTAATGTATCCCTTCTGAGGCTTGTGGAATCTGCTTAGATCACATACTATGCATAGATTATCGAGCAGTGTTAGGAGAAGGTGGTGGATTGTGAGACGGTCCAGAGGCAAATAGATGTTTTAGAACTGCTTGTCCCACCTGTGCATCTGCTTTGAAATGAGTGTCAATGCAGTAGTGCAGAGTGAAAGTGTGTACTGAGATCCATGTAGCTGCTTTGCCAATGGTGTCTAGAGGGATATTTGTGAAAAACACCAAAGTAGCTTCTGTACTCCTTGTGGAGCGAGCTCTTGGTGTGAAAGGCTGGGTCCTGCTTGATGATTAATAGCATAGTTGTATGCATCCGACAAACCACCTGGAGATGGCATTTTTGGAAATGCAGTCTCCTCCTCTGCCCGGTGCTACGGAGACAAACAGTTGGTCTGTTTTCCTAAGCGGTCTGGTCTTGTTTACATAATAAAGGACTGCCCTCCTTACATCTAGTGAGTTTTTTTCTCAGCTGTGCTTGTGGGGTTCTGGAAGAAGACCAGTAACTCAATTAATTGGTTTACGAGGAATTTGGAAATTAATTTCGGTAAAAACCTAGGGTGTGTACATAAAACCAATTTGTCCTGGTGTATGATAAGGAAAGGATCCTGCACTGACAATGCTTACAGTTCGCCAACTCTTCTTATGGAAGTAATAGCCACTAAGAAGGCAGTTTTGTATGTCAGGGGTTTAAGACTTGACTTGTGCATAGGCTCAAATGGGGGTCCCATGAGCTTTGCGAGTCTTAGATTGAGAACCCAGCTTGGTAGTGGGTTTGAAATTGGAGGGTGGAGTCTCTTTACTCCCTCCAAGAACGCCTTAATGACTGGAACTTTTCATCACAAAAATTTACTTTGAGAGGTGGTGTACGCTGATCAAGCCGCCAGGTGGACCTTTATGGAGTGAATATTAACCCAGAGTCTAACAAGTGGAGCATATACTTGAGAATGTGGGATGAGTCCATTCTATGGGGTTTATTTATTTAGGCTGGAACCAAATTAGAAATCCCCTCCACTTGTCTAAATAACAGTGGCTGGTGTTTGGTTTACGTGCCCCCTTGAGGATATCCATAAATCTCTGATAGATTTAGATGTCCAAACTATGACCTCACAAGCCATGCTGCCAAGTTCATTGCGAGGTTGCGGGTGAAATGTCCCCCCCCCGCTGGTGTTAGGTCAGCAGATTGTTCTGGCACTGGAGTTTGATGGGATAGCACATGGCCAGTTTGCGCAGATGTGGATACCATGGTTGTCTTGCCCACATGGGAACAACTAGGATGAGCGTCATCTGTTGCCTGTGAATCTTGTTCACCAACCTGCTCATTAGAGGAGTAGGTGGAAAAGCGTAAGCAAATTTCCTTGATCAGCTCATCCATGGGGCGTTCCCCTTGGAGTCTGGTTGGGGAAACCTGGAAGCGAACTCTGGGCATTGTTGTTTTCTCTTGTAGCTATCAAGTCTAGCGTGGGTTAACCCCACTTCGAAAAGATGTGGTCTATGACATTTGAGTCTAGTTGCCACTCGTGTTCTTCTGGTAGGGGATCTCTGCTCAAAGAGTGTGCTAGAGTGCCGAGTACCCCTGGAAAATGTTGAGGATAGGAACACCCCCTGTCTGAGTGCCCATTTCCATAGTTTCTGTCCTAGCTTGGTCAGATTTGGAGTGTGTGTGGCCCCTGCTTGTTGATGTAGAACATTGCAGTGGTGCTGTCGGTTAGGGTTTGTACAGACCGATTAGTTAGCTGAGCTTCGAATACTGCCAGAGGTTCTAGCAGGTTGATGTGGTTCTGTGCTGTGATGTTAGTCCACAGACTGTGCTGAAGGTGATGTGCACCCCACCCAGAGAGTGATGCGTCTGTTGTAACTATTGCTTGCACTGCCAGATCGTGGAAGGGTTTTCCTTTTAACAGGATTTCCTTTGTCCACCAGAGTAGGTCTTCTACTAGTGTAGGCGAAATGACCACTAGATCGTCCCACTGACTGCTTGCCTAAGACCATTGTTTCACCAACCACTCCTGCATGGGGCCCATGCACAAACGTGTGTGTGGGACCAGGTAAATGCATGATGCCATCATGCCTAGTAAACCGATGCTATGCGTATGCTTATCTGGTGACTGGCTTGAGAGAGGTATTTGCCGTAGCATGTTTTGAAGGAAAGACTAACCCTGCTTCCATGTTTAAGACCGCTCCTAGTAACTGGTTGTGTTCGGCACAAGGCTCGATTATTTCTCGTTTATTGAGAAGCCCAATTGGAAGAGAAGGTTTATGGTTCTTTGAGTGTTTTGCCTGCAAAGATGGGGTGATTTGCCTGTAATCAACCAGTCATCCAGGTAGGGGTACACTGGGATTGCCTCCCTGCGCAGGTGCGCTGCCACCACCGCCAGTACCTTGGTGAATACCCTTGGAGCAGACGCTACTCCGAAGGGTGCACCTTGAATTGTTAGTGCTGGTTTGCCATCTTTAAAAGCAAGAGTTTTCTGTGCGCTGGGAACATTGAAATATGAAAATAGGCATCTTTCATATCCAGTGTTGCCATGTAGTTCCACCCACCCCCGCTTTAGCAGAGGGATTACTTCCTGTATCGTCGTCATACAGAATTTTTGTGGCTTTACATAAGTGTTTGCAGGGCGTATGTCTAACACTGGGCGCATAGTTAGATCTTTCTTTGGCACAAGGAAGCAAGTTGAATAAAATACCCTTGTTTACCTCGTTCGCATTTACGATCTCTATGACGTCCTTGAGTAACAGCGCTGCAACCTCCTTGAGAAGGACGATTTCTTCCTTGGTGGTTGACCTTTGTCGCGGGGGATGGTTGGAAGGTTGTTGTATTAGCTCCATGCAATAACCTCCCACCACGGCCGATAGCACCCACTTGTCTGTGGTGAGTCCCTTACAAACGTGGGCGAAGTGTGAAATACGCCCCCCCTACTGGAGAGGCATGGGAGGGTACCTGGACTAGTTTGTCATTGTTTAGGAGGTGTAGCTCCACCTCTGGATGTGGAGGCTCTCCCTAGGCCACGAGATTGGCGCTGTCCTCTTTAGAACCCCTGCAAGGCTTGTCCCTGGTTGTTACCCCAAGATAAGCCCGACTTTATCCATAACCAGAACCCCTTTGTGAGCTTGGACCACGAAATCGACTAAAATTGCTTCCGCCTCTTTGACCCTGTGGCTTATTTGTTAGCTGGCCTAGAGATTTTAAGTTATCATACTCCTCGTTGGCAGATTTAATGCATCCCCTACGGCCTTCCCAAACAGGACGTTGGGTTCCACCGGCATGTTAAGGAGAGTTGCTTGTGTTTCATGCTTGAAACCAGACTGTTTTAGCCATGCCATGCATGGCGTTTAATAATGGTATCCTCTGCGATGATCCTGCACGTATCAGGATATACTGAGAGGTTCGGGCACTGCCTCACAGATCTAAGGCTAAAAATAGTTGTGCGCAACTCCTGAGACACAGGACTAATTACGTAAGGTTACCAAGTGGTTGTAATTGTGAATTGTTAATCCAATCCCACTCTTTGGCTTTGCCTTTAAAGACACACTTTAGTGTTTCGTAATTTGTTCCCCTAGAGTAATCAGGGCTCCAGCCAATGCTCCTGTATAATTTCAAAAATGAGAGGGTTTCCCCCTACTCTGCCAGGGACTGGCGTATATAGAGCAAAAGGTAAAGTGGGGTGTCGTGACAGGAAAAAACATCTAGTTTAACAGTGGATTAAGTCACTATAAAATGACTCAAGGGAATTGCAAACACTGTATTATTTACACATGTGTTGTCCTCATGTTAAATCTCTATTTGGTTAGAGCCAAAACACACTGCACTGAATCCTAGCGCTTGAGTAGATGTCACATTTATTGATTGCAATATAAAATATATACCACCCAATGCCAAAAAATTAAAGCATGTTTCAAGAAAGAACTGAGTAAAGAGTTCAAGAAATAAAAAATAAATGGATGCCTATGGCATATAGATTCTAGACAACATGTACGAGCATTCAGAAAGAATATTTTAACGAAAGTGCATGTAAAACATTGTATTGACATCTTTTTAGCAGGACATTTTGACCATAACCTTGTCTATAAACAACGTAATACACATCATTCAATCTATGAAGCTTTAAATAGCACACATTAGACTGTCCTCTTGGATAAAATTCGAACAATGTGAAGCTGATGCGTTATTCTAAAATCATTGTGTGTGTTTAAAGTCTCTGCTTGGTTAGGTCGATTCGGGGTCAATTTAGCTACAAGGTTCTCAGATGACATCAGGTATACATCTATTAGGGATAGGAGCTAGGGTAGGGAGAGGAGCAAACTGGCTCTCATTACCCAGGCTACATAGTTCCAACTGCCTGGGGTGGAACATTAAGTTAAGTACAAACATTTCACTCACTACAAACATTCTACAATGACCTCACTCAGACAGGGGAGGACAAGATACAACAATGTGCCTGTGGTAAGATGTTTTCAGAATGACATTTTGGTAAGAGTAAAGAATGAGTCGGAGCATGATGCAAGGGTGTATAGTTTTCAGGAGGTTGCAGAGAGCGGCGCTAATGGTCAAAAAGGAAAAATGTGAATTGAAGGTACACCAAGTATCGTATTTAGGTCACAGACTGACCAGGAAAAGGTTGGAAACCCATCCTGAGATGGTAGAGGCTATTAGAGGGTAAAAACTCTGGCAAACAAGGAAGAGTTGAGATAATTCTTGGGATTGATGGAATTCTAAATGTGTTGTGTTAAGAGATCTGTTGAGAGTGAGAAGCTATTTTGTGTGGGGAAGTGAGGAAGAGAAGTTGTTTAGGAGAATGAAAGAGGAAGTGGCCAATGCACCCACGTTGCACAGATTTGATCCTATGGCAGAGATTATCATAACAGTAGATGCTTGAGGGTGTGGGTTGGGTGCGGTTCTCAGCCAGACTAGGAAGGGGGTGGAGGTGCCATTGGCATTTAAATCATGCACCTTCTCCGAAACAGAGGAAAGATGTTCTACCATTGAGAGTTATACCTGCTATTAGGCTTTCAATTATTTTAAGACGCCTGTCTGGGCCATACTTTATGTAATCAGGAGAGATCATAAACCGTTGGTGCACCTATTTTCAACAAATGGGTCTGGTCTGGCAAAGCAGAGGATTGCTAGGTAGTTGGCTGCTCTAGAGGGTTTTAATTTTGTGGTGGCATTTGTACCAGAACATTGCAATTCTGTGGCCGATTGTTTATCAAGTAAGAAAACAGGAGGTTGATGTGTGTGATGAGTGGCTAGAGCAGGTGGAAGACACTGAAACATGCATTTTCTAAGGAGGTTTGGACAGAGGGTATTAATGGAGTCGGTAGGATGAACTAAGTGAGGATGGCATACAGGGAAGGAGGCCAGTTAGCCATACTACAAGTTGAAAGAGGAGTTGAGCAGTTCGGAATTGGGTTTGGTAAGAGGAGAGAGACAGGTTCCACCGTCTTCTCTACAGTGTGGGTTGGTTAAGCATGCCCATTGTGGCCATTTGGGAAAGGGTTTAACCAAACGAAGATTGAGGGCAAAGTGTTGGTGGCCGGGAATGGATACCATGGTTGATGAGGAGGTATGGATGAGTATTCATTGTTGTGCAAGACTCAGAATGTGGAATTGGGAAACATTGATGTTCCTGAGCAAGCATGGGAGAAGGTAGCAATTGATTATATAGGGCCCATGAGTTTGTTGGGACAGGAAAACAGGTTTGCCATTGTGGTGGTGGATTATGCATCGAGGTGGTTTGAGGTAGAGTTCGTGGAGAGTATCACAACCAAATGTGTGATTGAGTATCTGGAGAAGCCGTTTACAAGGGAAGGATAACCAAAGGTTATTTCGGATAGTGGAGGCCAGTTAGTTTCTTGGGAGATGTTTAGATATTTGGAGTACAACGTTATTGAAAATCACTTACTGCTTTGTATAAAGCCCCAGCTAATGGCCTTTGTGAACATACCAATGGTATAATTAAGGAGAAGATTCAGTTAGCACATGCCAATAGCATGGACTGGAAGAAATGTGTTAATGAATGATTAGTGCATTCAGGGATACCCCATATAGGTTGACTGATATTAGCCCATTTGAGAAAATGACGGGTAGGAAACTGGTGTAAGGTGACAGAGGAAGGTATGGTTGATGGGAGTCAGGGGAGAGTGTCTTCTGTGGCGAGGGTGAAGAAACCTAACGAAAGGAGGCTCTCTTTTCTTTACCCTATTGAGGTACTGAAGGTGGGAAAGGGACACGTTACAAGTCATGGGAGACGATGGAGCATGGATGGAGTTGCTATCGTCAGGCACAATGAATTAAAGAGGTGATGATATGGTCAGTGATGGTGGTGATGAATGGTTTAAGCTGGTGCGTGTGGTTGCCGACGGTCGGTTTGAGACTGTGGGAAGCACTTCCCTGGGTGGTTCCATGTGGGGGCAGGTGGGTGCGAATGGTGGCCTGGATGACGTTTGGGTGGGGACTCATGACAATGGGGCCACAGAAGATGTTGAAAATGGAAACCAAGGCTTGAACAGTGCAACAGGACGCGTCAGAAGGAGCCCGTCTAGTTTGGATGACTATGTGGTGTATGAGCAGGTTATTGTGTTTGTCTCATTGTAGATATCACAAATAATCAATGGTGTTATAACTATGTTTGTGTTGTGTAAGAAAGAACATATGTTGTATTCAATCCTGGTGCACGCGATGACAGCCCAATGTCATTGCGTGCAGCTTTGATGAGTTGGTTGAGCTCCATTACGCTCTTTTGCTGGTCCCATGCTGGGGTCTTATTATATTGGAATAAACTTCTTTACATTACTCTTTCATATGTGGAACCCATATTATTACAACTCTACTTTAAAACGCTACCCATTTCTTACCAAAGTAATACAAAACTATCTGAATCACACTTCAGACTTAAGTCTGATATCCCATCCATCTATTCTTGCTAGACTAGAAATAAGCAGTGAAACTACAGTATGACCAAAGCAGTTTTGCAATTGTAAAAAATAATCAGTTTGTTGAATACATAAAAACTCACAGTTCGAGCAGCTTCTGGCAGAAACTCCAGCCATCCGGTTTGATGAGGGAAATTGAGTTGTTGTTGAGGTGAAGCTGTTGTAGAGAGGAGAGCCCGTAAAGGTACCCACCATGAACCTCAGTGAGACTGTTGAACTCTAAATGCCTATGAAAACGAAGAATTGTCAAGCTTTAGAATAACACTTTCCAACCTGGATTCCCGATTTAGCTTTACAGCAGAGGTAATCAATAAATACCGTATCTAAATACCTTCACAAATTGGTTTTACTGGGCACAACTTCAGCCCAGGAACAGTCATGTTGGATAGTCTGACATTGTGAGCTACTTGCATGCCTACAGGATCAGAGTTGTGCTTCCCTGCTCTAGGGGAATGACAAATCTGTCATGCAAATGCCCACCTTCCAAGTGAAAACCGTATCAAACTCCTAATCCACTTAGACAAGAGAAGCAAGGTTCATTATGTAGGATAGAGTGTCCCCGCTAAAGATTGGGAAGTAGTAGTAGTGAGAGCAAGAAGCAATTAAGCTGTACTAGGCATGATCAGTCTATAAGAATGTCATGAAGGTTATCGCCACTCTGTCCATGATTGAGAACACAGCAAGTCTTGAAAACTGCTACCTATACAGAAGGCGGACACCGATCTGAGATCTGATGCACTACCCGGTCATGCAATGGTACTGTTTTGTCTCTTGCCTACAGAATGGAGATACAAACCTTGGTCTACCCTACATGAAGATCTAATTAATGGAGCCGTATTCAAAAAGCCATGGTTAGTATGGGTTTAATTCAAATGACAACTGACAGTGTCCAACACTGATGGCTCTGCAGAATCATAGAAGAGTAATTAGAGCATAACGTAAGCATGCCTAGCTCTTATATACCAATAAGCCAATTGGTTTTTAGCGCACTATGAACAAATGTTACTGAATTCAATGGCATTTGATCAAATTGAAGCATACGGCTCTATGGGAGTACTACCAACACTTGAGCCTCTGGGAAAAAACAGTCAAAGCAACTACAACATGACAACTAAATTATTAGTTAGCGTTGTAAAATATCACCCTACAGACTTTATGCTTTGCTTAGAGATATTATGTGACGATAAGCGTAAATAGTGCATAATGTTCTATGAGAGTGCCGTTAAAGGGAAAGCAGATGCCTCTTGTTAATTGTTTTCACTAATTAAAATCTTTGGGAAAGTGAAAATGGTTTAGTGGCGAAGTCTGTGGCAAATGAGGCCCTTTCTATACTTTAATCCATGGTACAGCACCCCTAAAGCCAACTAATTGTGAATGTGCCAGTTAAATCATAAACTAGAACTGTATCTGATCCCATGTGTAAATGTGCACCTCACCAAAAAGTCTGTTAAAAAAAAACGAGGTGTAATCGAATAGTAAATGTTAGGAAATGGCAAAAGAAATCTGCAAACCAAAATGCACTAGATCCACGGTTTACAGTAGGTTTGTGTGTGACGGGGGTTAGGGGGGGTGGTGAGGACGAGCATTATCTCCACAGAATTAAAATGCTGCTACCCTTGCAATAAAATTAACAGATTGTTAGAGAGATGTTTGTAACCATCTATCCTAGGAGTACAAAGTGTTCCAACGAAAAGATAGACCAGACTCTTTAAATTGACAGCTATGGTAGAGCAGTCAGGCTTCACTGAAGGAAGGCAAGAAGGCTTGTTGATAAATACAGTTTGTTTCCCAATAGACACCCCAGAGAGTATGCTACATAGATCTACTCTTTAATAAAGGGTTATGCATAAAATACATAGATCAAATAAGTACTTGGGTTGTCATACATGAAAGCAGCATATAGTATAAAACAGTAATAGGGCGTCTAGACGGACCATTCTGACGCCAAACCCAAATCTAGGACCTACACCTGGTGGACATTTCAGTACATTTAACGCTAGAGGATGGGAACAAAAAGTGGGATCCCTTGTCACAAGCAGCTCATTATGGAATCATATTTAGGATCCACAAATGCCAAACATTTCCCTAAAGCTCTAGTACATTGTAACATCACTATTACGCTTGTAAACCACATACTGAATATTAGGTCTTGAGGGAGAAGGGGTTAACAATTCACAAATGGACACAAGTTCACAAAAATCAGAATCATCATCATCATACTAGTACATTTGGCGACTAGTGCAGTAAATTGGCATGCGCTACTGGTAAAACCAAAACTAAATTTTAGACACCATCCTACTCCACATTAGTGTAGGATTGGGGTCTACAATCTGTGGCTCGCCACAAGTTTTGGTCTATCGCTCTACTCCCGTGATCCATCACCATTTGACTATGCTGGGAAGGAAGCACTGTAGCAGTAGTCCAAAACACCTGGAGAGCCAAAGGTTGCAGAATCCTAGTGTAGGGTAATATAATCACAGTAGGGCCATAATGGGGAGAATAAAAAACACATTTGCCCTACAAGCCATATGGAGTAGCAAATTGAGAGCACATTAAAAAAGATGCAGTGGTGGTGTGGGTACGGGGTGGGCTCTACTGAAGTTCCTCCGAAGACTAAAATAAGGTCAAAGTCAGGCACAGGAAAAAGCACAATTTGTAGGGGTCCCATAAAAATTGATCACCGGAACACCAAGAGAGGAATTCCCCCTTACACATATACAGTGGCAATATGAGGAATAGTGCTACCTAAATAAAATGTGTCAACTGTTGGTCTTAGCAGAGGTATCTGCTAGTGGAATGTAATAGGTTTTTAAATCAAGTTTCATATTCTCAAAAAACCGTTCACAACGTTGGCCTGTTTTGCTATAATGGATAATACATTGCTCCGAATGGTTTGCAATTTCCATTGAGTACTGCTGCTTTTTCTGTTCAGGAAATTGCCACTACATGCAAAACCTTGTTTTAAGAAAGTGACATCATATCTGTATCTGGATTGGGGAAGATGCATTTGTTAGAGGTTGGAATAAGACCAATCAACAAACTAGCGGCCAAGGGCATGGTTGCTACCTGTGAGATGCAAAGGGTTAGTCTGGAGTTTATGATGAATAATGTGCTTTCATAGTACATTTTTAAAATACTCCTCCACCTTCCATAACAAGATACCAAGGCCATCTTTCTGAAGTCATTTAATATGTTTCGATATATCACAATTATTTTCACCCATGAAAAGCCTTGGTCATAGAAATAGAGATGGAGGGCGTGAAAAGAAAACTGGCATAAGAACGTCAGGATTTTTATCACAGGCACCCTTCATAAGTCTCCACAACTAAGCAGTTTCTCAGTTCTAGAACACAAAGACAAGGTTCCCTCCACTTACAGGGCTTGCATCTTTGAGAGACCCCAAAAAGCACCATCAGTCAGCCTGCTGATGTTGTTTCGTTGCAGTTTCAGAACCTCCAAGCTGTCCAGCCCATGGAACGTTAGCCCATCGATCAACTGAATTCGATTTCGGTTCAAGTCCCTGCAACAACAGACATCACATTTTGAACAGTAGCAGTCAGCCTACAACAGGGGATGACCAACATAACACGAAATAGAAGAACCACCCCACACTTCTGGATAACTATTTGAAGATTTTATTGAATTTCCTATGTTTTACCAGAAGCTGAAAGAATGGGGACCACGGTGCTCCTCTTGTGCAAGGATGATGTCAATGTGAAGATATAACAAACCAGATACCAGGCACTCTTTACCCCATAAGCAGCTCAACACAACATGAATTGACCTTACTAAACCAGTCCTCTTAGTAAAACGTTATTAATTGGTGGTAGATCTGCATCATTCCCACTTCATGTCGACTTTAACACAGAAATGATTTCACAAAGGATTTCAGATAGAGCTCCTTGGAAATGCTCAGAGTCCTTCTGTGCAGGTGCCTGTAAAGGTTATTCTTCAAACTCAAAAATGGAGAGGTGCCTGGTGCCTCCTTTGTGCATACCAATACATCATATCATATTATGGCCCCTTGTTGACCTCATTGGGAGAGAGGGGGAAATCTCTTGATTTTTAATGGAAAATTAGCAATTTAGATGTTCAGTCTCACTATTCAAAAGTGTATCTAATGGATTCTTTGTGTTTCCCCAAATGCTAATAGGGGAAACAAATGGCATGTAACAGAAAGCATCACACTTGATTCATTTCCTAGCATTAGAGTGCAATCATTTATAACAGTGTACTCTTTGAAAGAATGCCATGACTAGCCAATAAATAGATTGGTTCATTACGTGTCACCACAGGAATATTAAATGAGGTGCATTTAAAATATAAAAGAATTCAGGTTGACCATGGTTGTTTTTGTATCATTTCTTCCCAGAATACATTGGTTAGATAAAGTATGTTTCTACTCACAGTTGTGTTAGCATGGGTAACTTAAATGCCTTAACAGGAAGGTGGCCAATTCGATTTTTACTGAGACGAAGGCTGCGCAGCGACCGTGATAGGTTATCAAAAGCACCAACCTCCAAAGTGACAATTCGGTTGCTCGACAGGAAGCTGTAATAGTTAATTACAAAAAACACAGTGGTTGAATCAGTGGTGCCATTGAAATTCAAAGTACTATGCTACTGATAACACAATGAAGCTTGAAACTAGATTTATCATGTCCCAGTCCCCAATCCTTGCTTTCAACCACAAAATGCAATATCTTTAAGCATATATGCTTATTTGTAAGAATAAATAAAATAGAAATTCAGAATGGCATTGGTTTAGACCATTTTCTTTTTGTATGGGATATACTACATATATGTTATTGCAAGACACTGAGGAGTGCCATGACAAAATGGAGACACACAAGGCCACACACTGCGGGCCGTAATCAGTGAAAGCGACGAGGTGACATAAAACATTTGTAACTGCACACCAAAATCCCGGCGTCCAATTCTATATCCCACCTTTATCATTCAAACAATGTTCATATTGTCATTCAAACAATGTTCATATTGTTTAACTCCCTAGTTTCTTGTTACAACTCTGTATGCTTTTGACCAATTTACTTTTCCTTTCATCACTTTTTTTAAAAATTCATTTCGTCTTCTTTCCCTCCATTTGTTTGTTTCTACGCTTTGCAAAATGTCACCCCCCAGCCCCTCCTTGTTTCAGTCTTCTTGTTTTAGGTTTAGGTAAAAAGATATACCTCTTTGCCAGAGCTTTTGAAGATGCATAGCCTTTAATGAATTACTCCTCCCTAACACCTAGGGTCCACACACCCTCCACACGCCACACTTCCTGGGAATGGGTGATCTGATCCACACCGTTTCCTCCCTTAGTTAACTTGAAGTTCCCATGGCTGACAATTGCACTCTTTCCCCTGTGGGTAGAGCTCCACTCCATTGTTTCTCTGCTCCCTAACCTTATTCTTCCCCCTATGATTTTAAAGTTCTCTGTTGATTCGCAAAGATAGGTCTGCGCTCAAATACTCGAATCATAATAACAGTGAACAATCTCCCCAGTTCCAGCCAGCTTCTCAGTGGTGCTGAATGAATGCTTCATAGTGAAAGCTCAGTTATAGCAGTGGACATTGCATAGGCGCGTGTGTGGCTGGCCAAATTGGGTAGTGACAGGGACGTCATTTCACCAAAATGCCAGGGGTAGCGGGAGTGACATCACACGACTCTTGACCCCCATTTCATCCGACCCGAAGTGACATCACAGGAAGCGAAGGAACACGACCTTTCGCCCCTTGACAAAACAGGAAGGGGCATCACATAGCATTGTTCCTAAGTACGTAACGAAAAATATGGTTATGATATCACTATAATGTGATACACATTTCATACAAGAATGGATCACCATACGTATCGTTAATATAGGCCCATATTACCAAATTTCTGTGAATGCAAGCAGACATCCATGGCCAAATCAGAATGAAGTGTCATTATAAAACACATACGCTTAAGTGCTCTATATAGAACAAATATACATACAATATCACCCAACCTGTCTTGTTACTCATTTATCGATATCAGAAGGATGAAAGGTTGAGTTGAGGTGTTGAACAGACTAAATCAGGAACTCGCCCCCTCAAGTTTGCCTGAAATAAACTTTTAATGAGTTTAGCAATTATTGTATAGAATTCCAGAATGTTTGTTATTCCTATTCTTTCTTATTTAGGGTATCTGCTCAAAGTGTTACACTAGTGCAACCCCCTATTATATATATATATTTTTTTAAGAGGCATGAACAAGAAAGCCAGCCACTCCAGAAACAAAGAGCCACATTGCACTGGCCACAGCCAGCCCAGGAGCTTACTTACATTAAAAAAAAAATCATATTTAAAAGGGTAGCAAGAGAGACCACAGGGGTAGTAAGGGAGACCCCCAAATGACGCCCCTGGGTAGTGATTTGTGAATGACGATTTAAAACGCATGTTTTAGTCGCTGCTGCTTGGTACACTTACATGTTTTTCAAATGTGTGCTGGATTACATTGCCATTGTTAATTATTCTTTTTTTAAATTATTTTTTAAATCCTACCCTGCATTAAAGGCCAAAGAACATCTACATTTACGAAGACAGACATTGAATTTGCCGGCCTTATTTTCCCTTGTTTTTTTACTGATACACCCCTTACATATCGGCAGCATCAAAGAGTTTGCACTATCGAAAGCAGTTTGCAAGCTCATCGGGACCTTACTGGTTAGCTGAAATTACGTCATCACAAATGTGTTCTTATTTTCTAATAACAAGCAAATGTGACCATAGCTGTAATAAGGTATTAGGTCACTTGCCATATGCTTTTAAAGTACTATAGGGGTACTTTCGCCCATATACATAATATGCTAGTAAAGACAGCACAACCAACGGAAGCGAATATACACATTGCACATGGGCAACAGCTTCACTGCTGGCCAAAGTTAATACCAAAAATTATTTTAAGTCTTGCCCTCACACCTTACCCAAGTATCATCCCTGCTTCTTGCCCATGGCCACCGCAACCCCCATTCGGGTGTTCAGTCACACAGTTGGAGGATAGATGGGCCCGAGTTTTCGAGCTTTGTATGGCACAAAAGCTTTGGTGACTTTATATTCAGATAAAGTATAGTTTGGTTGGGAATTCATTAGTCTCCATTATATATTTGGCCTGTAGCCTTCAATGGCTCTCAAGTCCAGTGTCTTATTCAAGTCTAATTTTTTCTTCACTAATCACCAGTAATAAGATGACAATTACATTATTGTGATAACTAGTTAAAGTTTAGGTTTGAAGTCACAAACAAGCACATTTTTAAAAAAACTTTCCCTGCATATATTTCTGATGTATAAGCATGAATCTCTTATGTTCGTGAACACATGCCTTACAGGATGGAACAAGTTACTTACCTGTAACTGTTGTTCTCCAGCATGGGTCTGGCATGGATTCACATGCTCATGAATATTCCCCGTCGTCAGGCTGGGAATCCTCGGGTAAAGAAAAAAATCAGTATCAGTTTCGTTTCTGATCTGTCTTTCTTAGTAGTACCCAATCACTGGTCTCTGGGTCATACTGTCCCCAGCCAATGACTGCCCTCTCCCTAAGCCCCGCCGTTGGCAGCCATCCTCAGATTTGGTAGCAGGTAAAGTGGCAGTATGACCAAGTGAAGAGCCGCAGAGGGGAAGGAGGGAGGGTTCGCATGTGAATCCATGCCAGACCCATGCTGGAGAACAACAGTTACAGGTAAGTAACTTGTTCCTTCTCCAGCATGGGGTCTGGCATGGATTCACATGCTCATGAATTTAAGAATACATAGCAGTACACACATGCACAACCACGGGAGGTGGCAAGGCTCAACATTAAGCATTGCATAAACTCAACATTAAGCATCTCTTACCTCCTCACCAGGCTCACCTTAAGCGAACAGGTTGCGCAGCACTGCCTGGCTGGCTGGACTCCTCCCTGGAATCCCAGTCGGCGCAGTAGAATCTCGTGAAGGTGTGCGTCGACCTCCACGTAGCAGCCCTGCAGATGTCCAGCAGGGGCACACCAGACAAGAACGCTGTGGTAGCAGCGATCGCTCTGGTCGAATGGGCTCTTGGACGGCTGGCAACGGTCGGTTTGCCAACCGATGACAGTGCATGATGCAGCCGGAGAGCCATCTGGAAATGGAAGCCTTCAAGAGAGCCTTCCCTTGGTTCACAGGTCCAAAGTTCACAAACAGCTGTGATGTCTTCCGAAAACTCTTCGTTCGGTCCACGTAGAACTTGAGCACTCTAGTTACATCCAGCGAGTGCAGAGTCCTCTCGGCCGGCGACGAAGGCGACGGGAAGAAAACTGGCAACACCAAGGGCTCGTTGAGGTGGAAGTCCGACAGCACCTTGGGCATGAAGGAGGGGTGCGTCCTCAGCACTACCCTCGTCTCATGGAAAGTCAAGTATGGAGGCTTGCAGGATAGGGCCTGAATCTCTCCCATGCGTTGTGCAGAGGTGATGGCCACAAGGAACGCTGTCTTCCACGAGCGGAACTTCAACGGAGCCGAATGCAAGGGCTCGAATGGCAGGCCCATGAGCCTGGTCAGCACCACGTTGAGCTCCCACGCTGGGGCTGGAGCCTTCACCGGCGGGAGCGATCGAAACAGTCCTTTCATAAACTCCTTCACCAGGCGATGAGACCAAACGGATCACCGTCTGCAGTTCTGGTGCATCGGGAAATCGCTGCCAGATGTATCTTAATGGAAGCATGAGCTAGTCCAGCTATGGCCAGCGACAGTAAGTATGGTAGCACTTGAGGGGCTGTAATCCGTAGAGGGTTAGTCTTCTGTGCACGGCACCAGACAGAGAACCTCTTCCACTTGTGTCCGTAGCACTTGAGAGTTGAGGACGCCCTGGCCTTTGCAAGAATCTCTGCAGTCAGCCGGGATATCGTACCCTCCAAACTCTAGTGCTGCAGGAGCCAGGCCTGCAAGTTCAGCGACTCCGGGTCAGGATGAAGAATGGCGCCTCCTTCTCTGGAGAGAAGATCTGCGTCCGTCGACAGTTTGACTGGTGGGGACGATGACAAGTCCAGAAGGTCCGGGAACCATATCGGTCTCGGCCACCTCAGTGCGACAAGGATCATCCTGCACCGGGATCGCTTGAGTTGGTTGATGAGCCTGAGCAGAAACGGCAACGCGTACAGGAACAGGCCGTCCCAGGGGAACGAGAAAGCATTGCCCATGCTCCTCGGCTGGGGGAACCTGCCGGCGAACCTCTGGTACTTTCAGTTCGTCGCCGTCGCGAACAGGTCGATTTGGGGATTGCCCCATCGCCGGAAGAGTCGATCCACTTGATCCTGGCGTAGTTCCCCCCTCGTGGCATGAGCACAGCTCCCTGCTGAGTGAGTCGGTGATGGTGTTTTTCATCCCTGCTAGATGAAAAGGTACCAGAAACATCCCCTGGGTAACGGCCCAGTGTCACAGATCCTCGGCTTCCTTGGACAGGGCTGGGGATCTGGTTCCTCCCTGCTTCCGGATGTAGAACATCGTGGTGGTGTTGTCGGTGAAGATCCTCACCACTTTGCCCTTGAGAGACGGGAGGAATGACTTGAGGGCCCAGAACACTGCCTGGAGCTCCAGTACGTTGATGTGGAGCGGCCTCTCCTTCATGCGAGAGGCCTGTGGCTCCCGGAGATCTCCGGTGTGCGCTCCCCACCCCTCCATGGAGGCATCCGTCATCACCCGTCACCTGGTATGCTGGGGTCTGAAAGTCTGTGCCCGCCGCGAGATGCGCGCGGGTGCCCCACCATCGAATTGCTTGACGGAATACTTCGTTGAGCGAGATCTTGTCCTCGAAGCCGCCCGTCGCTTGCATCCAACGGGAGTCGAGGAACTCCTGCAGAAGGCGCATCCGAAGCCTGCACAGGTGCACCAGATAGATGCAAGAGGACATCATCCCGAGAAGGGACTTGGACCTCACTCTGGTCATGTCCGTGGCCAGCAGACGCTGTACCCTGCCCAGGATGGCCTGTGTTCTTTCCTCCAACGGCGAGGCCAATCGCGCCACTGTATCTAGCCTGGCTCCCAGAAACAGCGCGATCTGCGACAGAACCAGGTGGGATTTGGGGAAGTTGATGAAAAATCCCAGGTCCGTGAGCAGCCGGACGGTCTTTGCTGTGTGTTCGACGGCGAGTTCCCTCGTCCCTGCTCGGATGAGCCAGTCGTCCAGGTAGGGTAGATGTGGATCCCCTACAGGCGCAGCCGCACCGCCACTGGTGCCAGGCACTTGGTGAACACCCTGGGTGCCGACTTCAATCTGAACGGGAGGGCCTTGAACTGGTAGTGCCGCCCCTGGACTACGAACCTGAGAAACCTTTGGTGTCCTTTTAGGATGGGGATGTGAAAGTACGCATCCTCCAAATCCAACGACGATAGGAAGTCGCCTTCCTCCAGCTGGCCCAGCACGTGCTGGAGGGTGACCATCCGGAACTTCTGTGCCTTGATGTATTTGTTTAGCCAACGCAAGTCCAGGATGGGACGCCAACCTCCTGTCGTCTTCCGGACGAGGAAGTATCTTGAGTATACTCCGGAGCCTCTTTGGGACGAGCTTGATGGCTCCTTTGAGCATCGCCCTTACCTATACAGCAGTTGAGGGACGTGGTTTTCCTTCCTGGCCACTGGAGGAATTCGAGGGCACTTCTTCAGAAATTCCAGAGTATGCCCGTGGGCCAGGGCATCCAGCACCCAACGGTCAGTGGAGATGGACTCCCACACGCTGACGTGCTTGGAACTTTGCTTGGAAGCAGCCTTGCTTCCTTGGCCACCCTGGCGACGACGGCGAGATCCACCTGACTTGCCTCGTCCCCTGTAGGCTTCTTACGACGAGGAGCGGGCCGCCTGATGGTAGGTCGAGGAGCTGCCGCCAAATCCTTTGGAGGCACTTTGCTTGCCTCCGGAGTTCCGAAAGGGCGGCCACCGTTGCTGCAGAACTCCCAAGGCACGAGCCGTCTCCGTGTCAGTATTGATGGCCTGCAGCGACTCATCCACAGTCTTTCCAAACAGATTGTTCCCGTCGAAGGGCATGTCCAAAACCTTGCCTTGCACGTCCTGGCGGAAATCCATCGCCTTGAGCCACCCCCGCCGTCGAAGGCAAACGCGGTTGCCCAACTGGCGGAAATCGGTGTCGGCAATGACCGTGGCCACAGTTATGGCGTGGTCAGATGCCACCTCACCCTCCTGTAGGATCGCCAGGGCCTCGGCCCTCTTGTCGTCCGGGAGGAAGTCCAACAGGGGGGCGATCTTGTACCACAATCCCCTGTCGTAGAGGGCCACAATCGCTAGGGCGTTGGCCGCCTTAATCGTCGAAGCCGTGATGACTCCTCGTCCCACGGCATCCAGCTTCTTTCCCTCGCCGTCCGGTGGGGAAGTTGAAGATGAAGCCAATGTCCACCCCCCCGCCCACTTTCTTCTTGACCGCTGCTGAGTAGACCGAATCCGGGGTCGGCTGTGCCCTAAGGCACAACGGGGCGTCGTCGGGAACCCAGTACGATTTCTCGTACCGGTCTCTCTTGGCAGGTGTCGTGGACGGGTTCTTGATGTCATCCAGCAACGGCACTGCGAGGACCGTCTTCCTCTTGGCCTCGTGCCGTTGGTAGAGGAAGCCTTCTCTTCAGGGCAGAGCTGAAGAAGCTCGGATGCCCTGGCAATCATGGCGTGTAAGGAGCCAATCCCGTCGTCACCGCTGTCGTCATCCGTCAAAGGCTGAGGAGGCCGTGAGGGCTGAAGGGGCACTGGATGAATTCTCCTCTTGTTTGGAGGGCTTCCCGAAGGACCCGGTGCAGCTGGGTCGTCCGTCGGAGGTAGGGGCAGTCTCATCCTTATCTCCGTGCATAAGGCTTGGATTGCCGGACAAATGGGCGCCGAGTTATCCTGAGGCTTGGGTTGCGACGGGTGTGCCAGGAGTGACGGTTGTTCCTCCACGGGAACCTCGTCGTCGTTGCCACACTCGCTCTCGTCGTCCCCCTCCTTGGGTTTCCTCCCGTGGGACCGGGCCTCTTCCAAATTCTCGGTCAGATCCTCCTCGGAGGTTGTGTCCGTAACGGCCATCGACCCCCCCCCCCCTTTTTCTACCGGGGTCTTCTCAATGGGCTTAAAAGAGGATTAAAAGAGGGAAACTCTGGGCCCCGAGGTCGCCTCCACTGATATAGCCTCCACAGGCTTCGCCAGGATCGCAGCAACTCCTTCGATAGAGGGCTTAGCCGGGTGAATCAAGGCCTTCACCACCTTGGGCGTGCTTGAGGCCTTCACCTTAGGGGGGCGGGTCACCGCCTCGCTCCCCCTCGGCCAGTTCCTTCAAGATCGACCGCGGCCTCTCCAGAAGCTTAGCCGGGTTCTTGGATTTTCTCTTCCCCGAGCCAGAGCGTTGGCTCGTGGTTGATGGCATCAGTGAAGGTGCGCCTTGCCTGGCAGCCGAGGAGCCCGACCGTTCGGCGCTCCCGGTGCCCGTGGGCTCGCAGTGCTTTGCCTTCTGTTGGGCCCCCGTCGCCGGGGCGCCCTCACAGGACTTAGAAGACTGCTTGGACAACTTCTTCTCACCTGCTGGGCTCTCACCTTCCAGCCAGTTGGAGAGACGGGTCAGACGATCCCTCATAGTCCGATCCGACATGTTCATGCAAAACGCACAGTCCTCCTCCACGTGCGTTTTGTCCTCTTGGAGGCAGTAAAGGCATTTCGAATCCTCATCCTCCTTGAACACATTTTGTAGGTTGCTTCCAGGGCAGATCCTGAACAGTTTGCCGGGAGCCAAGCTTCCCCTCTCCTGGGCCATGTTCTTCTCGTCCGCGAGGTAGGCCTCAGAAACTTCTGGAATCCTCCAAGAAGCATAACTCGACGAAAACTTCACCTTTGAGGGGCGTAGATAAATCCGAAACGGGTCCCTGTTGATCGGAAGTAGAAACGGTGGAGCTTGAGGCTCGATTAACCCGGAAAATGAGAAAAAACTCTTTGAAAAAGCGCAAAACACAGTAAAAGCTCAAGAGCTATAGCACAAGGACTCCCACCACTTGAACGTGTGGTAAAAATCTCAGGATGGATGCCAGGGGTGGGGCTTAGGGAGAGGGCAGTCATTGGCTAGGACAGTATGACCCATAGACCAGTGATTGGTTACTACCAAGAAAGACAGATCAGAAACGAAACTGATACTGATTTTTTCTTTACCGAGGATTCCCAGTCTGACAATGGAGAATATTCATGAGCATGTGAATCCATGCCAGACCTCATGCTGGAGAAATGGGTTTATTTAGTAGCATGCAAGAGAGGACAGCAGAGAATGAAGCATGTAATAGAGAGGTTTAATGAGCGAAGTAGTGGGGTTCTTTATGTCACACCACGCCGGAGTGAGCAGGTAAGATTAATTGGTAAATTAATTCCAAGTACGTTACTTGGTACAGAGACGCTGGCACATCCGATCAAGCTGGCTTCCAGTTCTAACTGACACATCTGGAACCCTCGGAGCCATTCAGACATCAAGACTCCAACGTGACATAGGTACATTTCACACACCTTGCTGTCCATGACATCACGACCCATAACTCACATTACAACACCTTTCCCTCTGTACTACAACAAAGGAAACCCACCAACAACAAAGCTCCTCACAAAATCCTACGTGTGGCCAGCATGCAGATCAAAAAAGAAACCACTAATCCAGATGGATACACGGGCTTATACTCAAAACACCACATAAGAAATAAGATGCACCAAAACCCAAAAACCACATGAAGATGGAATACACATGGGAGGGAAAATGTGCTCACCGGCACCGGCAACACACTACAGACAACGCAAAGAAAGCTTGCTACCACTCAATCCACTCCCTCCTTACAACAAAACCGACACACAAAAAGTTAAGAGTACCCCCTTAATTCAGCTACAAGTAAGCAGGCTCATCTCGGAACACCATGACCTGCGCCTGACCAGATAATTAGAGGTTAAATTAAATAAGCCCTGACTGTAACCAACAGTCACACCAGACTACACCCTGACTGTAACCAACAGTCACCACCTACAAATCCTCCAGGCATTCAGCAGCCGACCACAACTGTAACCAACAGCTTAACAATGCACCACACTCACATACCCTGATTTTTACCAACAATCACACCACACTACAGAACCCGGCTGGAATTCTGTAGCAGACCACAAATAATCCAAAGTTAAAATGCTCTTCACTCAACCCCCTTTGACTGTAACCCAATGTCACACCAAAATCCTCCTTGACTATAACCAACAGTCGCACCAAACTACAGAACCCACCCGGTATTCTGTAGCCACCCATAGTGTAATCCACAGTTAAAATGCTCTACACTCAATACATCCTGACTGCAGCCAGCAGTCACCAACTAAAAACCCACCCGTCATTCACCGCTGACAGCCAACTGTAACCAACAGTTTAAAAAAAACACTACTGTTCTACTCTAAGCCCGACCTGTCTGTAACCAACAGTTCAAGAATACACACACTCACATGCCCCGACTGTAAGCAACAGTCACCAAATAACTACACTAGAGAACCCGCTTGGTATTGCGTAGCACATTAACCAGACAAACACAACACCTAGCATTAGCTATACCATAAAGAATAACACAAGAGTGTGGCCGTAAAACATGAGGTGGAAACATTTGGAAATCTCCACATTGCGTAAGGTACACCAGAACCCTGCACCCACATGTCCAAATTGTCCCCGACCCCAGATGGAATACCCCACACCCACATGTCCATGAACCCCTACCCCCCAGAAGGAAAAACATGTCAATACATAATGCATCTGGCAAAATCCTAATGTCCATGAAACCCCCAATTTTAAAAATTATACAAACTTAAACGGGGCACGCAGGGGTCACAACATCAACATTCATAACTAATGCAACAGGGCCCAGGACAACATTTAGCCATGGCCACCCACCTAATGCATCCTCTAAACCCAGAGACCACTACACATACACAAACGAAAATACTAACCTCTCCCAACACAGTAACAATTAAATAATTAGTGTTCCCACACTCGTGGACCAAAACCCAGAAAAACGCCTCCAATGTCATAGTACAAATTAGGGGCATGCTCATTTTCACTTGAACATACCTAAACACCTCAATCAACTGCCTCCTCACCGGCTTCCCTCTGTACCAGTGATCTTCCCTAGGCTGCAACAAGACTGTTGCTCCCCACCATGCTGCCAATCCAACACTCGCTGTCCCAGACACCTAAGTTATTTCGGGAATCCACGAACGGAATTCGCACCATCCAAACGGTGGCAAGTGAACTCTCCCCGGAGTCACGAATTTGCCCACACACAGGCCACACTCTCGTCCGCTCGGCACTGGGACGCTCTCGATCTCCGTTGGAAGCATGTTCCCCATGGCAACCATCTGCTGGCATCACTGTGCTACACGTTGCAATGTAGACACGTGGTTCGTGGGCAGATGTGCCAATGCTCCCTCTCAAGGTCATCAATCCTCTGCTCGCTGCGGAAAGGCACAGACCTACGCTCCTCCAGCAAACTGGCGGGGGTCCGAACCGCCCAAAACCCCCTTCTGCACTCACCAGCACCACCAGGGCACCGGCACTCGGTCCTCTCTGCTAGGTCCGGAACGGCACACCAGCACCGCATGGTCACTGGTACTTACACCGCTCTGCTGGGTCCAAATTGCTCAGAAATCTCCTCCACTCTATCAGCACTTCCCGGCCACCGGTACACGGACCGTTCCGCTAGATTAGTCCTCTGCATAAACCAGCGCCGCCCGTCATTGCAGCCTGACCTCTGGGCACGGGATCCCATGCAGCTACTTCTCTTGCACTGCTTGCCCAGGCCTCTGCTCACCACGGCTGCCCTTCCTGGGCCTTGAGCTGAACAGTTGATGCTCCAGCACCACGCAGCCTGCTGGATAACCATGGACCAACACCTTCTGATTCCAGGGGAGCTGGCACTTCCTTGGATGGGATGTGGGACCTGGAGGGCAGTGTCCCGTCTACTTGCCGCCCCCTTCACTGCAACTACAGCATCCTCGTCGCCAGTGAAGTAGTGGGGTCCTTTATGTCACACACCACGCCAGAGTCAGCAGAAGACTCGATGGTAAGTTTATTCCAAGTATGTTACTTTGTACAGAGACACTAGCACATCCCATCCAGCCAGCTTCCAGTTTTAACTGACACACCTGGAACCCGCAGAGCCACTCCGACATCAACCCTCCAACGTGACATAGGTACATTACACACACCTTGCTGTCATGACATCATGGCCCATAACCCACATTAAAACACTTAACCTACAAAGACACCTAGAAACCAGGCCGCAGCAAGTATTTAAAGAACTTAATTGCTACAAATTTCAAGCTGCATGGTTTATTTACACAAACATAGAACCCTTACATCTGACGGAACTGCAGTCCAAGTATTGAAGGAACAGAGGAAGCAAAGGCACCTTACTAAAGGCCAACAGTACCCCTCTAGAATACTCCCTCTCTCACACGGCCAGGGTGCGACCACAAATATATATATATGAGACAGAATAAACGTTTTTCAAAAAATGCTGATCTATACATCTGATATGGTGTGATACCTACCTGGGTGTGATCCCTACCTGTACATTGTCAAGTCTATGATTTTCTTTGTGGTTCTTGAATAACCTGGATCCTGACCAGTGCTCATGTACGGTAAATAAATGCCCGCAGCGTTTCTTTCACGACCAGAGCTGTTTTTCTCTCTCTCGCATTTTCATCGCACCTACAAAACTAAGGTACCTGATTTGCGGAGATTACCCCAGTATGTGCGGGATAGAAAACACCACCTACCCACTTCCCGCGTTGTACATTGCAGCATATTTACCGTACAGGAGCACTGGTCAGGATCCAGGTTATTCAAGAACCACAAAGAAAATCAAAGACTTGACAATAGAAGTCTCCAGCTATTGTAGTGTGTATTGACACACCAGCACTGCTAATATCCTACTAGGAGGAGCATTATTGAAATTTCCCTGCGTGGCCCTGGATTGCATGGTGGAGACTAATAAAGTAGAGTTCTTCCCATGAAGAAAGTTCATGCAATTAGTGCAAAGAAGAACTGAAACATGTCGGGATGTTTTTGTCTGAGTTAACATTACTCAGTTTTCTGAAGAAGTGCAAAAATCATCTGTGTGTGTTTTTTGTATTGTGTTCATTGTATATGATTATATGTGTGTGGAATTAGTGATTTGTACTGGTTTTATATCTACCATGGTTTGCTGTGTTGGGTCATTTTCTTGCAAAACATTTTTAGGAATTTAAAATCTTTTGTGAAAAACTTTATTAAAATAAATTGTTTTGATACTGTGAAAAAACATACTGGGTCTATTTTTTCGAGACTACATGTACAGGTAGGGATCACATCAGATGTATAGATGAACATTTTTTGAAAAACGTTAATTCTGTCATATATATATATATATATATAATACATTACTCACCGTAATCGTATTTCTGATGCTTGTATCTGCTGAGATACACATGCTGTGCATAGGCCGACATCTAGTGGCAGCTGCGGAGTATTACAGTTTGTTTTTCGAAACTCGAAAATGGGCGTCGACACAGGGCGTGCCAGTAATACTATCCCTAGTGTGACGTCCACTGTACCCAAGATCCTTCACGTGTCTAGGATCCTCAGATTGTATTTTTCTGACATGAGGTAGCATGATGAGTAGCGCGAGTACAGATAATCCAAGCAGATAGACAGAAAGGTAAGACTACAAGCCATCATGCGCTTTCTCTCAGAGGGGAGGAAGGGTGGGTCGCATGTGAATCTAAGCAGATACAAGCATCAGAAATACGATTACGGTGAGTAATGTATCCCTTCTGAGGCTTGTGGAATCTGCTTAGATCACATGCTGTGCATAGATTAGCGAGCAGTACCTGAAGGAGGTGGGATGTGAGAAGGGTCATGAGCAAATAAGTGTCTTAGAACCGCTTGTCCCACTTGTGTATCTGCCTTGGAATGGGTGTCAATGCAGTAATGCTGAGTAAAAGTGTGAATAGAGCTCCAAGTAGCTGCTTTGCAAATGGTGTCAAGGGGTACATTTGCAATGAAAGTGAGAGTGGCCCCAATGCCTCTAGTAGAGTGGGCTCCTGGCGTGAAAGGCAGAGTTCTTTCAGAAAGTGAGTAACACAGCTGGATACAGTTAATAATCCACTTTGAGATGGCACCTTTAGAGACGCGATCCCCCTCTCTGCCTGTAGCTACGGCGACAAACAGTTGATCTGTTTTTCTTAGCGGTCTGGTCTTATTTACATAGTAGAGGACCGCCCTACGCACATCTAGGGTGTGTAGTTTCACCTCAGCCGAGCTTTGCGGGTCCTGGAAGAAAGCCGGAAGCTCGATGGACTGGTTTACATGGAATTTAGATATAAATTTAGGTGAGACCCTAGGGTGTGTGCGTAAAACCAGTTTGTCTTTATGGACAGTAAAGAAGGGATCCTGCACTGACAGAGCCTGAATTTCACTGACCCTTCTTATAGAAGTAATAGCTACTAAGAAGGCCGTTTTCTAAGTCAGGTGTTTGAGACTGCTTTTATGCATGGGTTCGAAAGGGGGGCCCATGAGCTTGGCTAGCACCACATTAAGGTCCCACCCTGGTGGTGGGTTTGAAATAGGAGGGTGAAGTCTCTTTACTCCTTCCATGAAGGCTTTAACTACTGGTACTTTCCACCACAAAACCTTGTTATGGGAAGTGGTGTAAGCCGACAGGGCTGCCAGGTGTACTTTCAGTGAGTCAAAAACCAATCCTGCATCTAGCAGGTGGAGCATGTATGTAACAATAGTGGAAGGAGTGCAATCAACTGGGTTGATTTGTCTACTCTGGCACCAGATAACAAACCTCTTCCACTTGTCAAAGTAACAGTGCCTTGTGTTTGGTTTCCTAGATTCCTTTAGGATGTCCATACACCTCTGTGGCAAATTGAGATGTCCAAACTCTATGACCTCAGGAGCCATGCTGCCAGGTTCATTGAGTTGGGTTGCTGGTGCACTGTTTGACCTTGGTGCTGGGACAGTAGGTTGTACCAGGATGGAAGTTTGATGGGTTTGCACACCGCCATCCTGCGTAGGTGTGGGAACCACGGTTGTCTTGCCCACATGGGAGCAACTAGGACGAGCGTCATCGACTCTGTTCATCTTGTTCACCACTTTCCTGATGAGAGGAGTTGGTGGAAAAGCGTACGCAAACATCCCTGACCAGTTCATCCACAGGGCGTTCCCCTGGGAGTCTGGTTGGGGGAACCTGGATGCAAATCCTGGGCATTGTTTGTTTTCGCTTGTGGCGAATAAGTCTATAGTGGGGAAACCCCACTGAGAGAAGATATCTTCTACGACCTCTCTGTGTAGATCCCATTCGTGTTCCTCTGGGAGGGAGTCTCTGCTCAGAGCATCCGCTAGGGACTTGAGCTCCCCTGGAACATGTTGTGATGACAGGAAGATGTTCCGTCTGAGTGCCCATATCCAGATTTTCTGGGCAAGCTTGGACAGATTTGGCGAGCGAGACCCTCCTTGCTTGTTCAGGTAGAACATGGCTGTTGTGCTGTCCGTCCGGATTTGCACTGACAGGTTTAGTAGGTGGGGCTCGAATGCCTGAATCGCTCTGAATACTGCCAGAAGCTCTAGCAGGTTGATGTGGTTCTTGGCTACTGAGTGAGACCAGAGACCCTGAGCTGTGTGGTGGAGATGGTGAGCTCCCCACCCCGTCAGACACGCATCTATAGTGACTACTGCCTGTACTTCGGGATCGTAAAAGGGTTTCCCCTGTGCGAGATTCTCTCATGTCCACCAGTGAAGGCTTTGTACCAGTGTTGGCGAAACGACCACTAGATCGTCCCACTGACCACTTACCTGAGACCACTGTTTCGCCAACCATTCCTGCATGGGACGCATGTGCAGGCGCGCGTGGGGGACCAGGTAAATACATGACGCCACTATGCCCAGTAAACGCATTGCTTTGCGTACCGTTATTTGTTGACCGGACTGATAATGCGGATTTGCAGTAGTATATTCCGAATTCTTTCTTCTGAAGGAAAGGTCAACCCCTCTGGGTATCTAGGATTGCTCCTAGGAATTGTTTTGAGGTGCTTGGCACCAGGCTTGACTTTCTCGTTGATTGATAAGCTTAACTCGTGGAGGAGGTCGATAGTCCTTTGAATGTTTGTCCTGCAAATTCCTGGGGTTTCCCCCGTTATGAGCCAGTCGTCCAGATAAGGGTACACTGGGATTGCCTCCCTGCGTAGGTGTGCAGCCACCACCGCCAGTACCTTGGTGAATACCCTTGGTGCTGAAGCTATCCCGAAGGGCAGTACCTTAAATTGGTAGTGTCGACTGTCCACCTTGAAGTGCAAATACTTTGTGCGGTGGGAACATGGAAATATGAAAATAAGCATCTTTCATATCCAAGGTTGCCATGTAATCCCCTTTTTTAGGAGGGGGATTACCTCTTGTAGCGTGGTCATATGAAATTTTTGGGGCTTGACATACTTGTTGGCAGGCCGTAAGTCCAATACTGGGCGCATTGTCAAATCTTTCTTTGGCACAAGGAAGTAAGTTGAATAAATACCCTTGTTTACCTGGTGTCCCGGGACGAGTTCTATCGCGTCCTTTTCTAGCAGAATGGCGATCTCCTTGAGGAGAATCTTCTGATGTTCTAAAGAGTGTACTCTTTGTCGTGGAGGATGGTTCCGGGGATGCTGCAGTAGCTCTATACAATATCCTGTGGATACTGTTGACAGCACCCATCTGTCTGATGTGATCCCTTCCCAAGCCTGGGTGAAGTTGGAAATGCGTCCCCCTACTGGGGTTGCGTGAGAAGGGACCCTGAACTGAGCGTCACTGCTTTGGTGGAGGCGTGCCGCCTCCCTTGCTGGGGCTGCCTCTGCCTTTACCACGACCTCTCCTATTACCTCTGCCGTAACCCTGGGTAGACTGTTGGTTGTTGTTCCACTGTGTACCCTGCCCCTGGGAATAGTTAGATCCTCTCTGGGAATTTTGGCCGCGTGGGCGACGAAAATTACTATTCCCTCTCTAGTTAGGGGGTTTATTGGTTAACTGGCCAAGGGACTTGAGTGTTTCATATTCGTCCTTGGCATTTTTTAGTGCGTCTTCGACCGCCTTACTAAACAACTGATCGGTTTCCACCGGTTTGTCCAACAATGATGCCTGGGTTTCTGCCTTAAAACCAGACTGCCGTAACCACGCATGTCTTTTGATAACAGTGTCCTCCGCTAACAATCTGCCTGCGTTGTCCGCGGCGTCGAAGGTTGCTTTCAAAATGCAACCAGACACGGCTCTACCCTCTGCGGAAATCCGAGCTAACTGGCCCTTTAAAGGTTCAGGAGCAGAGGCTATGAGTGCCGCGACTTCTTCTCACTGATGGCAGTTGTAGCTGGCCAACAGGGTGGTGGAGTTAGCAATCCTTGCTTGATAGGCGGACGTTGAGGCTACTTTCCTGCCGAAACCGTATAGTTTTTTGCTCTCCTTGTCGGGAGGAGCTTCGGACGATGACAAGGGTGTTCCAGCCCTCTTACGAGTGTTGGTGACAACTAGGGAGTCTGGCTTCAGATGTCCTCTTATATATAGAGGGTCAGACTGGGCCGCCCTGAAAAGTTTTTCAACCCTGGGATTGACTGCTCTGGTGAGGTTCAGGTTCACCAGGGACGGATCTATTCTCCGCTGAATGGATTTAAGGATAGGGATGGTCTGGGCAACAGGCCTCCTTTCTCCCACTAACTCTTCTGCGAAGTCTCTTTCCTCCTGGACACCGTGGGTGTCAATGTGGAAATGTTCTGCTGCGCAAGCGAGAACCTCATTTAGGAGGGGTTGGTTATCGACCGGGGAGTCGGTAACCGGGGCTTCGTTCTCTACCGGGGAATCTACTCTGTATGTTTCCAGGTCCTCCTCTTCTTCTTCCTGGTCCTCATCCCCATAGTAGCCTGTCCCGGTTTGCTCTTCTATCATACCAAATTCTTGGTCCTCACCAAAGGAAGCCTCTCCTTGATACCGTGAGTATGGTCTTGCGTAAGGTTGTACCTCGAAGGGTTCTGACCTCATCGGAGTTTCAAACCGGGGCTTTTTACTCGGGGGGGAGGGGGGGAATAGGATCAGTAGAGCCTGAGGGAGTGGCCCCTTGTGGATCATACGAGAGGAAATGTTCTGGATTTTTATCATAAAAATCTGCCAAAGAAGACATTCTTGACATGACCCTATCTATGTCTTCACTGGACAATTTTTTGGAACTGGGAATGACTCTCTCAGCAAGTCTATGGGATTTATCTTGAGTAGCTTTGCTGGTTGTAGACCTATCAGCAGACCTGGTTTTGTCTGTTTAGGGGGAGTGGAGTGTTTCACAGGTGTGGAAGAATGCACAGGTAGTTTCTTCTGCTGTTTTCCCCCCTCCCCGTGCGTGGAAAAATGTTTTCCCTGTCCTTTAGTGGCTCCGGAATTTTTCGACGCCTGGCGTCGAGGATCGGGGGTGGTGTCCCTGTCCTTTGAGCGTGGGGCCTCGCTGGCTTTAACTGCGGGCTCCGACTCCTGGAGCGCGGCCTGGGGGTGGAAGTCGTCTTCGTCTTCCGACGATCGAACTTCTGTTAGCCTAAGGAGCGAGGCACTCTTGGCAAGAGTGGATGATTGCCTGGAGTCATGCGGCGATCTTGATCGAGAGCGCCCAGAGGACACCGAATCGGACCGTTCTGTTTGTGCCTCTTTGAGAACTCGACGTCGTCGAGTCTCGGTTGGACTTAGTGTGTTTAGTGTGTGTAGTATGTGAAGCGCTTGTGTCGCCGGGGGTCTTCCCCATAGCCGCCCTGCCGGACGACCTTCCGAGGTCGGGGACCTGCGCTCGGCTGTCTTTCGACGCCGTAATGCCCTCGCCGTCCGAAAGTACGGCGTCGCTGCCGTCGCTAAAGGCGCCCTCCGCTGCCATGGCCGCCTGCCTGGCGTGGTGGGCCCAACGCTTCGTCGAACGGTCCTTAAGTGTCTTAGGTTTAAACCTACTACACGCTCTGCAGTTCGCTTCGGGGTGGTCCCTCGGCAAGCAGAGATTGCAAGTGGCGTGCCTGTCGACCCAAGGGTATTTGCGATTGCACTTGGGGCAGAATTGAAAAGGGGTACCCTCCATACGCACCTTGAGGCAGCGGGCTGTTAAGTGTAGGAAATGTATAAGGTGTACCTATATACCAAGAGTGTAGAGTATGTACCACCCCCCCACTCTCCCTACTTGCAGGGCCGAGGCCAGAGGCCTGCCAAGGCCCGGGCCAAGGCCAGCAGCCTTCCGAGGCCCAAATCTGTCCTGCAGCAGCCGACGGTCGCTTTCTTCTCCAGCCGGCGTCGAGTGTCGAAGTTCGACGTTGGGTTGGGGAAGGATGTCAATAGATTATTATTTTTAATTTTTAGCAAAAGTATGGCTAAGGCCAGGGGACTCCGCAAAACGCTTCCGACCAGTATGGCGGAAAAAAACAATCTGAGGATCCTAGACGCGTGAGGGATCTTGGGTACAGTGGACGTCACACTAGGGATAGTATTACTGGCACGCCCTGTGTCGACGCCCATTTTCGAGTTTCGAAAAACAAACTGTAATACTCCGCAGCTTCCACTAGATGTCGGCCTATGCACAGCATGTGATCTAAGCAGATTCCACAAGCCTCAGAAATATATATTATATATATTTGAAGGAAAGGCAACATTTATTAGAAAGAATAAAGTGCCATTTAATGTACACGATACTGAAGCAACAAAATCTACCACAGCGACGGCAAGGAAATCACAATCGTCGAGCAGGTGAGCTCTAGTGGCCTCGTAAAGTGCTGATGCAGCATTTTTAACAGGTTACTCACCGTAGTGACCACCTTACTCCTAGTCCATAGTCCCCTTCCCTCCATACTTGTGGGACATCTCTCCGTCCTGTGGGACGGGACAGGAGCACTTTGTAAAAAGCATCCAAATTTTTCCAAAAATGTGTCCTTCCTCTCTTTCCTGCGTGGGGCCCGGCACGCGGCCGTAACCCCGCCCACCTTGGCTCCGCCCCACGCATCGCCTCTTAGTCCTTTTCTTTGCCAGGTCAGAGACCCATTACCAATACAGAGGAACCTTATTAGAGGGGACGGCGGGCTGGCGAATGGAGGAGAGGGGACTATGGACTAGGAGTAAGGTGGTCACTACGGTGACTAACCTGTTAATACTCCTACGTGCCATCCCCTTTCCTCCATACTTGTGGGAGATTCCCAAACACTCCTTACAGGAACTACAGGTCGATGAAAATACCCCTTACTGAAAAAGGTTCTTCAGCACAGCCTGACCAAACTGAGCATCAGCTCTAGAACTCATATCGAGGCAGTAATGCTTACAGAAAGCAGATGGAGGCCCAAGTAGCTGCCCTAGCGATGGACTCCCAGGGAACATATTTCTGAAAAGCAACCGTAGCTGCCTTGCCCCGCAGCAGGTGTGCATGAATACCTTTAGGAGGTTTCAGCTTTTGGACAGTGAAAGACTCCGTGATACAGGCGGCAATCCACCTAGAAATAGTTGCCTTAGACGCCCGTTTGCCTTGAGGGTTGCTGAAAGTCACAAAAAGTTGAGAAGAACTTCTAAACTCGGAAGTCCTATCCAGGTAGAACTTGAGAGCACTTCAGACATCAAGACAGTGTAGAACCCTCTCCGCCTCAGAGGCGGGGTTCAGAAAAAAGACCGGTAGGGAGCTCGATTGATTCAAATTGAATTCAGTCACCACCTTCAGCAGAAAAGCTGGATTAGTTCGAAGGACTACCTTGTCCTTGTGAAAGACCAAGAAAGGATGCTCCACCGACAATGCCTGGAGCTCACTCACTCTCCTTGCCGATGTGACGGCGACCAAAAAGGACAGTTTCCAAGACAAGTACTTGAGGTCCACAGTAGCCATCGGCTCAAAGGGTTTATGGCACAGCGTCGTCAGGACAACATTCAGGTCCCATGGCGGGTGCGGATTACGAACTGGAGGGTAAATGCGTGTTAAACCAGCAAAATGCCTCTTACAGAGACCGCTGACAGGTAAGTCCTGCATGACAGAACATGAACCCCTGACTCTGCTAGGAAGGACACGAAGGACAACACCGTGTCAACCGTGGCCCCCCCTTGGATCCAATTTCTTCTCTAGACACCAATGACAGAACCTGAGCCATTTGATCTTGTACTGAGATCTGGTCGAAGGTTTTCTGGCTGCCTGGATAATACGCATGTTATCCGCAGACAAATTCAGATGCTCTAAAGACCTGATCTCAGGCACCAAGCCGCCAAGCTGAGCGATTGTGGGGAGGGGTGCCACAGCTGCTGCTCCCCCTGGTGGAGAAGATCGGGAGTTACCGGTAACCCGATCGGCGGATAAACCGACAGTTGTTGGAGTTCTGAGAACCAAAACCTGGCCGGCCACCACGGGGCTATCAGTAGAAGAGAACAGTTCACCGAGTTCTTCAACTTCCAAATTGCCCGGTGAACTAGAGGCAGAGGCGGGAAGGCGTAAGCTCTCATGTTGTGCCATGGAATCTCTAGAGCATCCCCCAGAGAGGAGGCTCTCAGCCCCCCTCTGGAGGCATACAGACGAAGCTTCTTGTTCCTCGCCGTCGTGAAGAGGTCCACCTGCGGTGTGCACCAGCACAAGAAAATCCCTGAGAGGACCTCCGCCTTCAACTCCCACTCGTAGCTGACCACTGTCTGCCGGCTGAGGGCATCTGCTGTGACATTCAGCTGGCCCGGGATGTGCACTGCAAGCAGCCAGACACCATGAAGCACGGCCCACTCCCAAATCTGGATGGACAGGTCCACAAGGGGGGGTGGGTGGGGAGACTTCGTTCCCCCCTGCTTGTTGATGTAATACATTGACACCACATTGTCAACAGAGTGGTCCGCATAAGAACGGACAATGACCGGTCTGAAAGCCTTGAGCGCCAAGAAAATCGCCAGAAGCTCCAAATGGTTTATTGGCAGGAGCTTGTCCTGAGGCGACCAGAGGTCCGAGACCTGAAGGAGATCCAACGTCGCACCCCACCCTAGGAGGGAGGAGTCCGTCATGATCGTCACCATAGGGACCGGGTCCTGAAACCCCGCGCCCCCAGACAGATTGCTGAGAGGTGACCACCAGTTCAGGTCTACTCTCATGGATTCCGGAATCATTATTCGCATGGAGTCTGGGTCCACTGCCTGACGCCATGAATTCCGAAGGGCCATCTGGGTCCGTCTCATTTTGAGACGAGCAAGAGGAAGAGCCAGCACACACGAAGCCATGAGGCCCAGAAGCCTCTGGAACCACCAGGCCAACATGCTCTCCGACTGCGCAAACATCTGACACATGGCCAACAGATCCGCCATTCTGTCCCCGGTCAGGTATACTCTGCAGTCGATCGTGTTCCAACGAAAACCCAGAAAAATCAGGTCCTGAGAGACCGTCATGGAGGATTTCCGCCAGTTCACCGACAGCCCAAGATGGAACAGGAGCTGAAGGAGAGAATGGAGGTTGCCCGCTGCCGCCAGCGGACAAGGGCTGCGTAGAAGCCAATCGTCCAAATGAGGATACACATGGATACCCTGAAGACGAAGATAGGCCACAATCACCAACATCTTCGTGAAGACACGCGGCGCCGAACTGAGGCCAAAAGGAAGCACCCGAAACTGGAAGTGCTCCTCTCCCAAAGAGAAACGGAGGTACCTCCTGTGTGGAGCCCAAATCAGGATATGCATGTACGCATCCTGAAGGTCCACCACACTGAGCCAATCGCCCGCCTGCAACGAGGAGCGAATCTGGCCGGGCGTGATCATCTTGAATTTCTCTTGGGGTAAGGAAAGATTGAACTGGGAAAGGTCTGGGATGGTGCGCAGACCAGCCTGGTTGGGTTTGGGCACCGTAAACAGCCAGGAGTAGAGGGCCTCCCCTCACTCCTCAAGGGGAACGGGTTCCACAGCTCTGAGGAGCAGAAGTTTCTGAACCTCGGCCTTGAGGGAGGGTGAGCCCGACAGCTGAAAAGGAGGGTTGAGGGGTGGGGTAGGGGGTAAAGGTAAGCGGAAGCCCGCCCGAGCGACTGACAAGACCCATCTGTCTTATGTGATGGTCTGCCACGCCTCCCAATGAGACGCGATGCGTCCTCCCACCGGGGTCTCGTGCGAGCATGTAAAAACCTCATTTGGCAGGTTTATCGGTGGCGGTGCCACCTGAACCTGATGAGGCTGAGGAGCGGGAGAAATACCGCTTACGCTGTTGTCTACGGCGGTTATTTTTCCCGCAGGAGTGTCCACTCTGCGCGATTTGCGGTCGAGGAAGCCCCTGAAACCAGAAGAAGGTCGACTCTGCGATAACAGTCTGAGGTTTGAAAGGAGCTTTAACCAGAACAGAATGATTTAGCCGTCTGAGTGCTATCCTTGGTTTTGGTGAGCTCTACATCAGTAGAAGAATGAAAAAGCTCCTTACCATCGAATGGAAGGTCCAAAGCCTTGTCTTGCACTTCCTTCGAAAACTTGGTGGCATGCAACCACGCTTGCCTCGAGTTATCAACCCCGAGCATCATGCCCCGAGCCGAGGTGTCTACGTGATGAGCCGCAGCCTCGAGGAGATCCTGGGCCAAGACCCTGGCATCGGAAAGGCCACCTCTGAAATCTTCCAACTTCTCGACCGGAATATGCTCCTCAAACTCCGACAGACCTTTCCACATCCGCATGTTAGCTCCCGCCAAAATCAATTCGGCATTGGCCTGCCTGAGCTGCAAAGCCGAATTGGCAAAGGTTTTCCTCCCTAGAGAATCCAGGAGCTTGTCCTCCTTTCCCAAGACCTGAGTAGCCGTCGCGGAAGAGGATGCTCAAGGTCTGGATTGCAACGTGGCCGCAGCCACCACTGTGGAGGAGGGAGGCAGACAAGACGCCAAATCCACTTCCTCCGAAGAGTGCAGCCTGTACCTCGCGTCAATCTTTTTATTGACGAAAAGTCCTGAGTGTGGCTTCTCCCAGACTCTTAGGACCTCAGCAAAAACATCCTTCTGCAGGAAAAGGCCGGTACGCTCCAAAGGAGACAGGGTTAACGCCCCAGAAAGCACGCCCTCCTGTGGAGCAGGTGCCTCGGGAACCGGGGCATCTAAGAAATTCATCATGTCCAGTACCCGGTCACGAAAAGCTCTAACAGAGCGGGGAAGGTCCTCGTTGTTCTGCTCGCCTTGAGGGTCATCTGACAGGTCAGGATCCTGCTGAACTGTGTCAGGCACTGCCTTGTCCACTGGGGCAACGGTGGCAAAGGCGGAAGAGCAGGGACAGGCACCACGGGCAAAGGAGGCGTCGGCGGAACCACCTGAGGAACGGGTGGAGCCAGAGGCGCTGGTGGACAAATTTCCTTAAAAAGCCCTTTGAAATACTCCCTCATGGGGTCGGTGCGCATAAGCACTTGAAATTTACCGAAAAGAGCGTCCTCAGGAGATTGCTTCGGAACCTGAGGAGGCCGCTCATGAGGTGGGCAATTCCAGGGACGTAACGGAGAAGGGTGCCAGGCTGGGCCGTCCGCCGACGTATCCACATAAATCAAAGGGGCCGCCCCTGCAGGCAACAAAACATTGTGCGGAAGAGGCATCCGGGCGTTCCAATCATAAACGGGCCGGTAAGGATACGCACAAGTGACCTTATGTTCACCCAAGGGACCGAACCCTACACCAGAGGCCGATGGCGTAGTTGTAGGGGTAGTACCCAAAATGGCCGCCGTTTGTATTCATCTGAGGGGAACTGCGGCACGTGAGGTGAGGCAGGGGTCCCCGTCAATGGATCAGGGGTCTTAATTTTAGCCTTAACATAAGGAACCTCAGCAGAGCCGGTACTATGAGGCCTGGAATGTTTCTGCGACATACCAACCGCCAACTGAGCCTTCGAAGGAAGGACCTTGGCACTGCCGGTAAAAGAAGAACCTTGCTTCTTTGCCCCCTCAATAGACCACAAGAGCGGGAACAGTGAGAAACCGCTTTCACCGACGGGGCCCTGCCCGGCCCCTCAGAACTGCTGGTAGCCTTAGCCTCTGTACAAGGGACCTCGGGCCTAGGCCCGGTAATAGCCTTATCGGCACGGGCCTCGAACATCCGTTCGGTAAACACAAGCCCAGCCAAGGCCTCGGGGCGCACCCCGGTCTTGTCTTTAAGGGAAGCCGAAAGAGAGGACTCGGAGCAAACTCTGGTACCCTGTGACTCAGCAGTACTGGGTCTACACATAGCCCCCACAGGAGGGGCCTCGAAAGTTACTCCGGTGTACACAGGCCCCTTACGGGGACCCTCGGAGAAAACTCTGGTAGAATTATTAGGCCCGACAGGCACCTCAGGGCGAACCCCGGTGACAGAGCGATCAACGCCCCTCCCGGCTCGAGAGGAACCCGGGAAGGTATCTAATAAAACTAAAGAACATACTGGGCGTTTCTTCTTCTTGTCGATGAACGCCTGAAAATGAGATGGAGGAGCGCGTCGGAACACCTCCTCCCACCGTTCCAAACGACGTTGAAGAGCCCGGACCTAAAGGGAGTCACAGTAAAAACAGGAGTCCCAGCGGTGTTCCGGACCCAAACACTCTAAACAAAGAGGATGGGGATCCGCCCACGCGAAGCGACGATGACACGAAGAGCAGTCTGGAAAGTCTAATTTAAAAGACAGACAGACTATAAGACGAACGCTAGCGAGAGCCAGAGAGGAAAACAGGGAAGAAAATCTTCAGAGGATGTAAGTGCGTCCGGCCCCGATCGAGCAGAGAAAAGGACTGAGAGGCGATGCGTGGGGCGGAGCCAAGGTGGGCGGGTTACGACCGCATGCTGAGCCCCGCACAGGAAAGAGAGGAAGGACACATTTTTGGAAAAATTTGGATGCTTTTTACAAAGTGCTCCGGTCCCGTCCCACAGGACGGAGAGATGTCCCACAAGTATGGAGGATAGGGGACGGGACGTAGGAGTAATCTGGGACTCAAGGCCTGACTAGTTAGCATTTACAGCCAGACTGTCAGCTAAGCTTATCTCATCCTCAGACTGCGTTGCCAGTGGACCTATGGGTGCAGGGTACACCCTAAAGAATTGAGTGTCCCCGAATTTCTCATCTGCATGACGCGGATTGGATTAGAGTTGTGAGTGGTGCGTTTTCAAGACTAGAACCAAGGTTGCATATTCAGATGATGGGTACACAAGTACATATTCATATGATCAATAGGTGCAGGCAGTACCAGAGAATGTGCCAGCACCTGTGGGATTACACACTTTGCCCTTCCACTGATGGGCAGTAAAGGCTTGAGATTTTGTGCGACACTGGCAAGGAAACCGTGAGCTGACGCACCTCCCCCTTTATCAAATATAGAGGCATCCTGCAACCTCATAACCAACACCAGGTGTAAAGTGCTTCAGTAGGGGTGAGTGACCTTTTTGCCATAGGATTGGAAACTGCTGTTGCTGCCTTCCTGATAAAGGGCTGGAGCCGAAACTGATTTCGGCCTGCAGGCCATGAGGGAATGCTGAGCCACAATTGGCTGTAATACATGGCATTGAGGCGGGGAAAAAAACTTCCAGAATATTTCAGCCCTCTGTGGGCAGACGAGGCGTTTGCACATCTATTTACTCCACAGTAGGGGAAAATGTTGCTGGCAGTACTGTTTCTACCCACCCCCCCCCCCCCCCAACAAGAATCTGTTCTTGGTCATATGCTGCGCAACAGGGGACACAAAGTTACGGTGGACTTGCTTCAAATGTGGTGCTGAATGTTCAGTGTTTTGTTGCATTAAATCTGATCTCCTGAACTCTCAAAGGTTTTTTCACTGAATTTCAAAGGTTTTGCAGCCATTTTTCCATGTTAAATCTCTCTTAACTAAAGTTTTTTCATGGAATTTGAAGGGTTTTGCTCTACTAGTTTCTTTAGCGCCCACTACCCAAGGTCCAAGGCCCTCAGAGGTGGCCACTGTACACGTTACAACAATAGGTTTCTTTGGGGATCCACTAGCCATGGCATTTGGCCGTGGCCACTGTACATGTTGCACCAATAGGTTCCTTTGGGCCCTTTAGGTATAAATAAAATGTCCCCACTCATCCGATTCCTGTGGGATTCCACCCGATAACAGTGATTAACTACAGATACAGCTGCAATCATCTACTCATGCCTGCGGTATTCCCGCGATAATGGGAAAACGCTTGAAAATCAAAAACTCTTCCCTGCCCTCACAGGGACTCACCAAGTGCCCCTCTTCTCTTTCCATGCCCCCACCTCCCACGTTTCCCTCAACTGTTTTTTCCCCATCCCGGGCCCTTTCCCATTACACCCTTTCACTCTTTGGTTCAAGTGAAGCATTTATTTTCTGAGCGAGTCATCCATTGTAGCCAAGGTAATCTTGAAAAATTCCCATGGTATTCCTCCAATAATACAAAAAAAAAAAAAAAAAAAAAAAAAAAAAACCGAACCGTAACTGGCTCCCCAGAACCACCTCCAGCACCTCTTCCTGGTACAATGTCATCCTTTTTCTTCGTCCAAATAGCTTTTGGAGCAGCTTTTGTTTTCACATTCCCCAGCCATTACTGCAGTAATCACTTGCATCTAGCAAAAATAAACAAACATTTGGGATTTTCATTTCTAAAAGCCTCTCTGCTTCAAAATATCATGGGCGATGTACCTATTTTTTGGGAGCAGGAGTTACCCTCTTACACGTGGAATATTTTTAAAACTCCAGGTTGGAATAACCCCAAACCTGTCCCAGAAATTAAGCGGTCATGTTTCTTATTTGTTCCAAATCCGTCCAGCAGTTTATGTGCCTCGACTTTACCAAATTTGGACTTTTTCTTCTATGGGAAAATGAATGGGATTAGGCCTAAAACAGCTTTTCTTTCTTCAACAACTTTTTAATTTTGCAACAAATCTTTCTCAAAATGTCCAGTTAGGGTGTATGGGGGGAGGCGTGTTTTGTTTGATAATTATCAGCCACAGCCGTCCTGCAAGTCAAGTTATTAGCAATAGAATTTTTGGATTTCCTATCACTCAAGGCTGTCAACTTAACTATAGAATTATAGAATATATAACGCATTGGGAAACTCAGGACCGGCTTAACTCGCTGTTCCCATTGATCCCCCCCATAATGTTATATCCCCCATTAAGCCATTTTGTATGGCATTGTGAATCCCTTCTCTTAAAAGATATATATGTTCTTGTGTTCTGCAGTGGGAACGCGCAAAGTTAAGCCGGTCCTGAGTTTCCCAATGCACAGAATTTCAAGAGTTTTGTTGCGTTATGTTTAGTCACCTTAACTGCACTATAAAGTTTTTTCCTTGAATTTCAAGGGTTTTGCCATCCCATAGTATATGGTCGTGCCCACTATTTCTTTCACCACCAATGGCCATGGCCTTTGGCCGTGCCACTGTACATTTTAAATCAGTAACCGCCCCCTAGACATGGCCAGAGCTTACGGCTGTGCCCACTGTAGTTTTTAAATCACTCCCTGGCCTCTAGCACTGGCCTTTGGCCACGGCATTTGCACTCCCAAGCCAATAGTCATGGCCAGTCATTTTTTCTGCCCCGACTGCACCAAAGCTGTATAAATATCCTTTTTTTTTCTTTTTCCCCATAACAGCAACTATAATACAAGTGCACTACATATTGCTGCCATTATTGGCAAAAAATATATATGTTCTGTGGAACCCACTCACTCAGCAAGTGCCCCTCTCCTTATGGCACGATCCGTCCCTCCACCCTCGCAAACTGCCATTTGCCTCCCTAGCCCTTTCTCACATCCCCTCAAACACTTGCTGTTCCATATGAAGTACTTTCATTGCCAATCTCGTCTTCGGTAGCCGCGGTTATCCTGCTGAACATTTGCAGCTACGGGAAAACATTTGTGCTGCAAACTCGGCCTATAGCCCACCTCCAACTCCCAAATAGCTCCCAAAAGCCTAATTCCATTTCACAGTTTTTCTGCCTCCATTTTCCGATAAATGGGGGTACAGCCGCGGCCATGTCTCGGAGAAAAAAAACCCATGGAAGATTTTTCATTTCTGAAAAGCCTCTGTGCTGCAATGCATCATGGCAGGGTTTGAAATTGAGGGGAGCTGGGAACTATTTAGCTCCTGCTTCAAGCCATAGTAAAAGCCTGGTTAGCTTGATACCAATAGCTATAAGGAGGTACTTTTGGCTCCTAGGGCCAACTGGTGCTTTCCAAACATGTAAATGGGATATTAATTTTGAATATTTGAGAACGTTAATAAAGAAGAATTAGAACACATCTAATACACATTTAAACACAATGGTATGGAGAAAAAGTTAAATGAGCTTCTCTGGTAACTCCTGGCTCCCCTGCAGTAGCTCCTGCCTATTGGGTGATGCCTGACACCCATGAGCTGGTTTTAGCTCATGCTCATTGAATCTCAATTTATAACCCTGCATGGGGAGAGCACTATTTTTTTGGGGAGAGAAGGGGGGGCACTCTTTCTGCATCAAATACTAAACCAATTTAATTACTGGACAGAAAAACCCCACAAGGATTGCGAGTCAACGTTTCGTGCCCAAGTTGTTTCAAACCTGGTCCAAATCCAGCTAACAGTTTTTGCTGTGCAATGGAGCAAAAAGTGACAATTTTTATCAAAGGGAAGATGAATGGGGAGTAGCTGAAAGTGCTTTTTTTGGTTCTCTTAACTTTTTAACAAATCTTTCCCAAATATTCCAGTCTATGACTGATCACAAAAGCTCAAGATTTTAGCAATGATAGAAGATTAACAGCACCACAAGGGTACGTAATGGGCAAAGGTGCCGGGGTAAAGAAAAGCTATGTTTGAATTATGACAGACTGAGTGCCACGCTGGTTGTTTAAACATGCCACTTCCAGGTTAAACTGCTATCAATGCTGCAGTTGCTAAATTGCAGGCTAGCATGGAGTTTATGTTGCTACACTAATTGAACAGTACATACCTGCCACAATGTAAGATGTGACCTTTATGCAGAGTCAAAGCTGGCAAGTAACCAGAATATAAAGCATCTGCAGAGGCCATAAGCACCTACTGAATGCACCCAACCATACATTATAAAGAATGCAAAGATTGTCTGCTGGCAGGAACACCTTTCGCCATGTAGTAACATGGGGGATTACAAAAGGACCATCTCACTAGTGATTCTTTGTTGGCCAGGTGCCACCCAGCCCTATTTAAGTATTTCTGTGGAAGGAGTGAGCTTTCAGATTCCTCACAGGATCAATTGTTACAGCCACAAAAAGTTCATAGGCCTTGCATGAACGGGCCCTTGTTTGGTTCAAACATTTATTTTTTACATTTGAAAGGCTCAACACATCTCAAAAGGTACCACGTTCTTAAAAACAATGCACAGAGGAAACTACCTAACCTAGTCTCTTCCAGCTCCTTAATAAAGCTATAAGTGATATACTCCGATGTCCATGTGCATGCCTGGGCCCCAATCCCAACACCCACCACTTGAATGTATTCGTGACCGTTATGCTATAATACAATGGCTCCTGGTTACGACCCTATTCTACCCAGTTGAGTCTACCCGTAAGTGTCACTGGTGCTGGCCTCGCAGGGGAGGCGGGTCTTACCGTCTCTGGCTGAGTAAAGCACGGACTGGAGTCACGGATATGTGACACACCTACACCCTCACTGTAATCAGTTTCTAGCACCTAATAGACTTCATTAATCCCTGTGGTCCTCTCTTAGACTGGATCTGCGCAACAGGACATTACCTGTCCCAGATGGACCACTGACCTGTACCAGTCGGACCGTGATTCCCCTCTGTGCTTTACTCAGTCAGATATGGTAAGACGTGTCTCCCCTGCGAGGCAAGTACCAGTGACTTAAACATTCATTGTGAACCAATTAAATGGTAATTCTCTTACCGGAAACCATACCCACTCTCCTGACATGTTTCTCTGTCTTATCTCTCAGACAGAGCGTACAGGATACTCCCAACTTTCAGTTCTCCGTCCTGATGAAGGCCTACACAAGAATGGCTATAATCCCAGCCTTTTAAGGCTGAAACACCTTTGTGTTGACTACATGACTTCAAGTCCCAGTGTTCTAACACACACACACACACACACTGCTTTATCACTGTGCAATCTAGCACCATGTACTGTCTTGCGTTTATATTGTTGTAACCCAGGTTAGCCTCTATGGTAGCAGGGTCTGTACGTATTTTCCTCTTGAATCACAATCCAAGGCAGTCACCTTGTGATAACGCCACATGTATCATTTGTTGATTTACATTTGTAATGATTGAGCTTCCTAGGTCAATCTGCCTGTAGATACATGTCACATTGTGGCTTGCATTAAAATCATTTAATGTTTAACTACTGTGAAACTAGTAGTAATTCACCCAAGAGTGGATGTTTTTGGTTTCCTTGGCCCTTTTCATTTGCTTTTGATTGTATTTGTGACTGTTAGGAAATCATTCAATTTTTCTGATTCTCTCATTCGGCTTCCTTTTTATAACTTCCCTGTTTTTTACTTAATTTTTGTGGCCAGAGGTACTTTTACCCAAGTCCCCTTGGCACAGTAATCTCTTTTGTGATGTGCTGAACTAATAGTCCATGTGGCTATAAGGGAAGAGATACTTTTTAAGCACCCAATTTTGGTCCCAGTGCGATTCTATCACCAAACTAAAGTAGGCAAGTGCCAGTTTTAATTTAATTTTGACTTCACCATGGGTGCACTCATTTTTACCATAATTCGTAGCCCAAAGTATCAGAATGGTAGCAATTGGAGTACAAAAGCATTTCATAAGCCAGTCCTACTCCCTGCCGTTTTGTTTCAGGCATCCCTTTCAGTTTGTGTGGAACATGAGGCAAGCCTAAAATGGCCTTTTTGCAGACATGGTCTCCAAGCACAGCGCTGCACCCTCCAGAGTGGTTTAAACTCAGTTTGCATGGTTTTCTGCCACAGACATGCCTAATGCACACCCGGTGTGTGTGTGTGTGTGGACCTGAGCTAGTAGTATTGTTTAGGACCCGACTTGTTGGCTGATCCTAAATAATACTTCGGTCCTTTTCTGTGCTGTTGCTTTACTGCATTCCTGTGAAATCTTCCCCTACAGAGGGACACAAAGTAAGGAGTCTCTCTCAACTGGAAGAGTGCAGGGTGGCTCAGTCTTGGACAATACCTGGGTGACCTCCATTGGTTGCCTCTGTTGCAAGTCCATTGGTTGCCTCTGTTGCAAGTCCACACTTTGTTTTCTGGATTCTGTGGTGAAGCGCAGTGCCGCGATCCCCACAAAAGACTTAACAAAGACTGCCTTAAGGCGATAGCGGCGCTGCCTGCTGGAGCAGGACCGAGAGAGCAGCTCACGGCGCATTAAAGGAACAAAGTGGTATCTACCCCTCAGCATGACTGTGCTACAACACCGGGAGCTGGGATGGTGGTGTGCTCCGCTCTGAGTGATGGAACTGGATGGGAGACACCGACAGAAGCACTGCAGGACCTCAGAGGAAAGACCTTAGCCTTTCCCTTCGGCAGTGCTAGCACAAGTCCTGCACGGATGGAGTGGATGGAACGGACGGAACAGGTAGAGTGGATGGGACAAGTAGAGTGGATGGAATCAGGTAAACTGATGGAACAGGTAGGGTGGATGGAACCTATGAAGGCGATGAAACGAATGGAGTGGATGGTACAGATGGAGTGCCCGAGCTCAAACGCACAACTGATAACCGCCATATCACACCACCATGCTTACTCTCTCCTACACACCAACACTCAATTAGAACACAGCGATACTCCGACACATTCGGTATAGCTGTTCTCATACTAACACCCGCCGCATACTCCCCATCATCCTGACTAAACATCAGCTGAGCACACCGCTAGCTTAAGCGTCTCCTCAGGCCTAACAGCCACAAATCAGTCTGGGCGTCATCCCCCCAGAATGAACACATATGCCTGACCTCCCAACCGCTACGAAGCAACTAGCACACAACTGCCACGTTGGCTGCACACATAGCTGGTGCACACACGCACCTTATGACCCTTTCCCTCTCTACTGACTTCCGAGGGCATTCAACCTACCAGCGGTTTGAGATCATACCAATGATACATAAGGTGCTACATAAATGCCAAGTAACTTAACATAACATGTCTGGAACATCATAGAGCCTATGGGATGACCTGGTTACAAACCCCCCCATAGAGGCACCTGGGGAAATATAAAAAGGGTACTTAATTTAATTAGATGAGAGAGAAAGAATGAAAAAAGAGAAAGAGAACGAAGAGAGAGAGAGAAAGAGAACGAAGAGAGAGAGAGAGAAAGAGAACGAAGAGAGAGAGAGAGAAAGAGAACGAAGAGAGAGAGAGAAAGAGACCGAAGAGAGAGAGAGAAAGAGACCGAAGAGAGAGAGAGAAAGAACGAAGAGAGAGAGAAAGGAAGAGAAAGGAAGAGAGAAAGAGAGAAAGAGAGAAAGAGAGAAAGAGAGAAAGAGAGAAAGAGAGAAAGAGAGAAAGAGAGAAAGAGAGAAAGAGAGAGAGAGAGAGACAAAGAGACAAAGAGACAAAGAGACAGAGCGAAAGAGAAAATAACACAAGTGGACCAGAGTGGAAACACTCTGCCAGCCAATACTGCAAGCAGGCATTTCTGCCAACATGGTGAGGAGGAGTCTGGCTATAAAAGCAGAGCCAGCTCATTCGGACCATTTTTCAGTCAGGGACAGGTTCCCTGTACTTCTTGCCAGACCCAGGTGAATGGAAGAGGAGTTGTACCCTGAAAGAGGAGACGTTGCCTGGGTGGGAGCCTGCACTACCCTGGAGCGTAGCCTAGATGGAAACTGATTGACCCTAACAGGTGGGAGAGCTGCCCTGCCAGAGAAGCAGCCAAAGCAGCCTTTTCTAAGATCCTGGTAGAGACCAGGACAGAAGCAAGTCCCCTGAAGAGAAGAGTCTGGGGGAGAAGCCAGAAGGCCTGTCTTCTGATTCTTTTCCTCCTGCATGGGCGAGTGTGCACATGTCTGGATATCGAGAGGCATGTAGTACTTTCCTCTGGATCCGGCGGCCAGGATCTATTCTTTGCAATAGTATTTAGGGGGTCCTCTGGCTCCTAGAGTAGTGATGTTTTGCAGGTCCCCCACTACTTCTGTTCGCAAGTGGCTTGAATCCTTATGCCATCCATCATTCTCCAGGAGGCTGGGTCCTAGACCTGGAGCTCTTCAAAAGTGTTCTGGTGATCCTTGGGTTGGGACTTGCAGCTTGCCTATAGACTTTGTCCAGTTATCCAGTTATTTCCAAAAGGGACATTTTTTTTTTTTAAACGGTTAAATGAACCTGGACTTTTATTTATTAAAATTTTTTTACAGGTCCTTGCATTTTTACCACAAACACTGGATTTTTAATTAGTGATTTGTTGGGGAATTTAAAATGATAAATCACTGCACTCCTGTTCAAAGAAATATATTGTTTTTACAGTGTTTAACTTTGGTTATTTTTATTAATTTGATTTTCCCTTTTCCAGGAATGTATTGACAACATGTAGGCGTTGTATTCAAAGTCCAACTGTAATCTGACTTTTGGTTGCTGCCTATACATTGTTTAACATGGTTTAACCTCTTCACTCCCTCCAGGTGCTACACCCAAGTATATGGTTTACCCGTGGGTAAACTGTTTTACTGTACACTAGAAGTTAAGGAATCCTGTGACCTTCAATGCATTTTCTCTTGGGGTCCTGATCATGACTTAAGTATGTTTCTAATGTCTAGGGATGCCTTTTTCTCCGAGTTTGCCATTACGTAGGCGTCTGGTATTGTCCATCGGAGTATGAAGGGTCTGCCCTATGAGCCATTGCTGATTTTATATATGCTGTGCTTCCGGTCTGTGTCCTAAAGTTAAAGTACTTATTTTGAACGTCCAGCGACTTCTGTGCACCTCTGTAATAAAGTGTGTATTTTTCTGTATACCAGCGCAATGGAATCTCCGTTTGTCTATTGGGATGAATTTTACCTGCCTTCTGCCCGCCCATAAGTGACACTAAGACGTATCTGCTAAGTTTACCAAGAGAGAGGTTGGACTATCTTGTGGTTATCTCAGCCGTAACCTTAGGATAAATGGTTTCAGACCACTCAGAGGGCAGCAAAGAAATCTCCCAAGCAATGAATATGAACAAAAAATATTGGAACTTCTTAGCAGAACGCGCTCACCCTGCATTCCTTTCACTAGAGCCCATGTAGTAGACTTTCCTTCCCTGGTAACTGGCCCCACTGACCATGGGCGAAGGATCTTTGCCCTGCTTAAGCCTTTCACTGACATCCAGATGAAACCTCAATGTGCAACTGAGCCTTGCAGGGCTACGTGGATCCCCAAGCAAAAGAAACGGGATCCTCTGGATACTGCCCCAGCTGCCCAGCAAGGTGGGGTCAGCACTGCAACCCCAATCTTGACAACAGAATTTCAGCTCAGAATAAATCCTTATACAAAAAAAAATACAAATTGTGAAAAAGGCATAGCAGCAGTAGGAGCCTTCTCGCGGCATGGGATTAGTCTGATGCTGGAGCATTCCTGAGGTAGAAGTCGCCTCAAAGTAAGGACTTGGTAGACGATTATCGACTTGGTAATTGGCAGTGGCTGAAAGATTTTTCTGCAGCTTTAAAATGGGCAATGCTTTCTTGTTTTTTTAACTTGCATAAATCCTGAATGGAATAGCATGTACTGATATGAGAAAACAGTTTTAACTATTTTCTAACAGAATGCAGAATCCACTTTTTCACTAATATCTCTCTGACGCAATTAAAGCGATGCTGTGCAACGTGGCCTTTCAGTTCATACCAGAGACTTGCCGTTCTGTGTTGGATCTGAGGGAGAGTGTTAAGAGGAGTAGACAAGCTGCCTTGGATTCCCAAGTAAGGTGAATCCTATGTTAATAGATTCAAACATAGTGTAACTCTTCTTCTTGATTGGCGGGTTTGCAGCACGAAAATGAGAAAATGCACTTTATGCCAATTGATGGACTGGTTATTGAATCCTACATGCTGGACCCCAGGGATTAATCCTTTTAAGAGTACACTTTGAATTAATCCAGAATGCATGAATGAAATATGGCATTGACTCTCTACAGTTAATGCAATGCTGATGATATAGTATGATATAAGTAGCGGTTCTGGGAAGGGATGGGACCAGGTATTTCTTGATTCCGATGTAATGTGCCGTAGGTTCATGTCCACTATATCTACCTGCTCTTTTTGAAATAAACTGGGCTGTTCTATTGGGAAAGATAGGAATGCAGCTATTATCTGCCATGCTTGTAGACTGCAATCATGTGATTTACATAAAGTGTGTCTAATTAAGATTGGTGGGAATGGCGAAAATCAATCTCGACAGAGCCCTTCTGGCAAAATGTACCCCTGTTGCTTGTCTCCCCCGACTGGTGCAGTGTGCCATATATGAACGATTTATGGGATGAAACATTTATTTTTGTATACTTCCTCGACGAGTGCCTATAAAAGGTTGTGGTATTTAGAGTCACACATTGTCTGCTTATAAGGAGCCCGTGTTTTCAGCAGAGAATGAGTAATGCTTACTCCGAGTCTGAGTCTATCTGGTACAATCATTCCTTGCATAGAATAAGGCTAGTTTTTTTTGGGCTAGATGCCCATTTTGCTCTTCATTTCAAATATGCATTATAGCAAGTCAATAACAACCTTCCCAAAAAACTGGTCATCGCGGATCTAAAATTTGCGGATGGCTATCCCAATTACTTATATAACAAAAACATACATACAGCTCCTTAATTGGAAGTCCCTGCGGAAAATAAGTGCTTCGGATCTCTGTAATGTTGTTGGCGCTGAGGTCCAAGGTTTCTAGGGATCGGTATGGCTTTAGCTGGTTTGCCTCAATGCTCTGGATCTTATTGTGATGCCTGAAAGAGAAGAGACATGGGCCAAGGTTACTTAGCTACATTTCTTTTAAATCTAGGGATTCAAACATTTTTCCAAAATAAAGATACTTTTATTGCCTGGGAAACAAAATTCAAATACCTTTGTTTTGCTGCAGGTATACTAAAAGCGCATAGTAATTTAGTCTTGCTTGCCTTGCTCCATGTTTAATATTTAAATAGTTATTCATACAATAGCACACAAACGGTTTGTCACATACACAGCAATTATAAAATTATTCTACAAAAACAAAAACCTTTAGTTTAAAATGTTGAAACATTTTTAAACAATAGATAACTTTGCATGTATGGCTCATAAACGTGAGGTTCACTCACTAGTTTAAAAAGGGGCTGGGGGAATCTTCCACCATTCAAGATATTTTGTGCCACTCCAAGTGGGAGAAAGTTGAGTGGGGTGTTGGGGAGGTATCCAGGTTCTATTCTCTCCCCCAGGACAGCCCTTCTTACAGTGATGGAGGCAGGTTTTATAGTCAAAGTGGTGAAATGTTACACATGAGGCATTGGGTCAATACCATTTCAGTACCATGAGCAACAGAGGGCACATTGTGAGCTGAAAGGAGCCCAAGCAGGAAATAGGGACTGGGTCAACTGCCCCCACTGTAGCACTGCTAATTATATGTACCATTTTGTCAAGACAATGAGAACGTGTCCCTGTGAGGCTTCAGGCAGCAGCCTGCACTAACATTTACAACAGACCAACAAAAAATATAGGTTCACATACTAAACATACGAATTGCACGTGGCAATTCAGACCTTGATTCCAAATTATTTCTAGACATTGCAAAGGCTGGGGTCATGCTCCTTCAACAAACGTCAAAGCGTTAACACGCATAATTGCTTGGGTTAATTAAGCTATGTATGAAGTAGCACTGCCCTGTTTGACAAAGACAATTTCCTCGAGAAAAAGGTTTGCATTTGTGCTAATTTGCATACCCACAATGCCTTGTTGTGGCTCCGAACAGGAGGTTAACTTCCAGCAATGGCTACTATGTGGCGTTGTGTAATCTCTCATATATATGGGATACATTACTCACCGTAATCGTATTTCTGATGCTTGTATCTGCTTAGATTCACATGCTGTGCATAGGCCGACATCTAGTGGAAGCTGCGGAGTATTACAGTTTGTTTTTCGAAAGTCGAAAATGGGCGTCGACACAGGCGTGCCAGTAATACTATCCCTAGTGTGACGTCCACTGTACCCAAGATCCCTCACGCGTGTAGGATCCTCAGATTGTATTTTTTCTGACATGAGGAAGCATGAGGAGTAGCGTGAGTACAGATAATCCAAGCAGATAGACAGAAAAGGTAAGACTACAAGCAATCATGCGCCTTCTCTCGGAGGGGAGGAAGGGTGGGTCGCATGTGAATCTAAGCAGATACAAGCATCAGAAATACGATTACGGTGAGTAATGTATCCCTTCTGAGGCTTGTGGAATCTGCTTAGATCACATGCTGTGCATAGATTAGCGAGCAGTACCAGAAGAAGGAGGTGGGATGTGAGAAGGGTCATGAGCAAACAGGTGTCTTAGAACCGCTTGTCCCACTTGTGTATCTGTCTTGGAATGAGTGTCAATGCAGTAATGCTGAGTAAAAGTGTGAATAGAGCTCCAAGTAGCCGCTTTGCAAATGGTGTCGAGGGGAACATTTGCAATGAAAGCCAGAGTGGCACCAATGCCTCTAGTAGAGTGGGCCCTTGGCGTAAAAGGCAGAGTCTTGTCAGAAAGAGAGTAACACAGCTGTATACAGTTGATAATCCACTTCGAGATAGCGCCCTTAGAGACGCGATCCCCCTCTCTGCCTGTAGCTACGGAGACAAACAGTTGATCTGTTTTCCTTAGCGGTCTGGTTTTATTTACATAGTATAGGACCGCCCTACGCACATCTAGGGTGTGTAGTTTCACCTCAGCCGAGCTTTGCGGGTTCTGGAAGAAAGCCGGAAGCTCGATGGACTGGTTTACATGGAACTTGGATATGAATTTAGGTGAGAACCTAGGGTGTGTGCGTAAAACCAGTTTGTCCTTGTGGATAGTAAAGAAAGGATCCTGCACTGACAGAGCCTGAATTTCACTGACCCTTCTTATGGAGGTAATGGCTACTAAGAAGGCCGTTTTATAAGTCAGGTGTTTGAGACTACTTTTATGCATGGGTTCGAATGGGGGTCCCATGAGCTTAGCTAGCACCACGTTGAGGTCCCATCCTGGCGGTGGGTTCGAAATAGGAGGGTGAAGTCTCTTTACTCCTTCCATGAAGGCTTTAACCACTGGTACTTTCCACCACGAGACCTTGTTATGGGATGTGGTGTAAGCCGAGAGGGCTGCCAGGTGTACTTTCAGCGAGTTAAAAACCAACCCTGCATCCAGCAGGTGGAGCATGTATGTCACAACGTTGGAAGGAGTGCAATCAACCGGGTTGATTTGTTTATTCTGGCACCAGATAACGAATCTTTTCCACTTATCAAAGTAACAGTGCCTTGTATTTGGTTTCCTGGACTCCTTTAGAATGTCCATACACCTCTGTGGTAATTTGAGATGTCCAAACTCTATGACTTCAGGAGCCATGCTGCTAGGTTCATAGAGTTGGGTTCCTGATGCACTGTTTGACCCTGTTGCTGGGACAGTAGGTTGTACCAGGCTGGGAGTCTGATGGGTTCGCACACCGCCATCCTGCGTAGGTGTGGAAACCATGGTTGTCTCGCCCACATGGGAGCAACTAGGATGAGCGTCATAGATTCCTTGTTCATCTTGTACACCACCTTCCTGATGAGAGGAGTTGGTGGAAAAGCGTACGCAAACATCCCTGACCAGTTCATCCACAGGGCATTCCCTTGGGAGTCCGGCTGGGGGAACCTGGATGCAAATCCTGGGCATTGTTTGTTTTCGCTTGTGGCGAATAGGTCTATAGTGGGGAAACCCCACTGAGAGAAGAGATTTCTTACTACGTCTCTGTGAAGGACCCATTCGTGTTCTTCTGGGAGGGAGTCTCTGCTTAGAGCATCCGCTAGGGAATTGAGCTCCCCTGGAACATGTTGCGATGACAGGAAGATGTTCCGTCTGAGTGCCCATATCCATATTTTCTGGGCAAGCTTGGACAGATTTGGCGAACGAGTCCCCCCTTGCTTGTTCAGATAGAACATGGCTGTCGTGCTGTCCGTCCTGATCTGCACCGACAAGTTCAGTAGATGGGGCTCGAACGCCCTTAGCGCTCGGAATACTGCCAGAAGCTCTAGCAGATTGATGTGGTTCTTGGCTACTGAGTGAGACCAGAGACCCTGAGCTGTGTGGTGGAGATGGTGAGCTCCCCACCCAGTCAGGCATGCATCTGTAGTCACCACGGCTTGTACTTCGGGATCGTAAAAGGGTTTCCCCTTTGCGAGATTCTCTCTTGTCCACCAGTGTAGGCTCTGTACGAGTGTTGGCGAAACGACCACTAGATCGTCCCAATGACCACTTGCCTGAGACCACTGTTTCGCCAACCATTCCTGCATGGGACGCATGCGCAGACGCGCGTGGGGGACCAGGTAAATGCATGACGCCATCATGCCCAGTAACCGCATAGCTTTGCGTACTGTTATCTGTTGACCTGACTGATAATGCGGAATTTGCAGAAGTATATTCCGAATTCTCTCTTCCGAAGAGAAGGTCAATCCTTTCTGAGTATCTAGGATAGCTCCTAGAAACTGTTTTGAGGTGCTTGGCACCAGACTTGACTTTTTCTCGTTGATGGAGAAGCCTAATTCGTGGAGGAGGTCGATAGTCCTCTGAATGTTTGACCTGCAAATTCCTGGGGTTTCCCCCGTTATGAGCCAGTCGTCCAGATAAGGGTACACCGGGATTGCTTCCCTGCGTAGGTGTGCAGCCGCCACCGCCAGTACCTTGGTGAATACCCTTGGTGCTGAAGCTATCCCGAAGGGCAGTACCTTGAATTGGTAGTGGCGACTGTCCACCTTGAAGCGCAAGTACTTTTTGTGCGCTTGGAGCATGGAAATATGAAAATAAGCATCTTTCATATCCAAGGTTGCCATGTAATCCCCCTTTTTTAGGAGGGGGATTACCTCTTGTAGCGTGGTCATACGGAATTTTTGGGGCTTGACATATTTGTTGGCAGGCCGTAAGTCCAATACTGGGCGCATTGTCAAATCTTTCTTTGGCACAAGGAAGTAAGTTGAATAGATACCCTTGTTTACCTGGTGTCCTGGGACGAGTTCTATCGCGTCCTTTTCTAGCAGAATGGCGATCTCCTCGAGAAGGATCCTTTGATGCTCTAGGGAGTGCACTCTTTGTCGTGGAGGATGATTCCGGGGACGCTGCAGTAGTTCTATACAATATCCTGCGGATACTGTTGACAGCACCCATCTGTCTGAGGTGATCCCTTCCCAAGCCTGGGTGAAGGTGGAAATGCGTCCCCCTACTGGGGTTGCGTGGCAAGGGACCCTGAACTGAGCGTCACTGTTTTGGTGGAGGCGTGCCACCGCCCTTGTTGGGGCTGCCTCTGCCTCTTCCACGACCTCTCTTGTTACCCCTGCCGTAACTCTGGGTAGACTGCTGGTTGTTATTCCATTGTGTACCTTGTCCCTGGGCATAGTTGCCTCTTTGTGAATTTTGGCCGCGTGGGCGACGAAAATTATTGTTCCCCCTCTGGTTAGGGGGTTTGTTGGTAAGCTGGCCAAGGGATTTGAGAGTCTCATATTCATCTTTGGCATTTTTAAGTGCGTCTTCGACCGCTTTCCCAAACAATAGGTCGGGTTCCACTGGCTTGTCTATTAAAGAAGCCTGGGTTTCTGTCTTGAATCCCGACTGCCGTAACCACGCATGTCTCTTGATAACAGTACCTTCTGCTATCAATCTCCCTGCGTTGTCAGCGGCGTCGAAAGTTGCTTTTAAAATGCAACCAGACACGGCTCTCCCCTCTGCCGAGATCCGAGCCAGCTGGCCCTTTAACGGTTCTGGAGCAGAGGCAATGAGCGCCGCGACTTCTTCCCATTGATGGCAATTGTAACTAGCCAACAGGGTGGTGGAATTCGCAATCCTTGCTTGGTAGGCGGACGTTGAGGCTACCTTTCTGCCAAACCCGTAAAGTTTTTTGCTCTCCTTGTCGGGAGGAGCTTCTGATGAAGATAAGGGCGTGCCAGCCCTCTTTCTAGTGTTGGTCACCACTAGGGAATCTGGTTTAAGATGTCCCTTTATATACAGAGGGTCAGACTGGGCTGCCCGGAAAATCTTTTCAATTCTGGGGTTGACAGCTCTGGTGAGGTTAGGATTCACCAGGGAAGGATCTATTCTTCGTTGGATGGATTTGAGGATAGGGATGGTCTGAGCGACCGGTCTTCTCTCTCCTACAAACTCCTCCGCGAAGTCCCTTTCCTCCTGTACACCGTGGGTGTCGATGTGGAAGTGTTCCGCTGCTCGAGCGAGAACCTCGTTAAGGAGGGGCTGGTTATCAACTGGAGAGTCAGTAACTGGGGCTTCGCTTTGTACTGGGGAATCTACTCTGTAAATTTCCTGCTCATCTTCTCCCTCCTCCAGGTCCTCATCCTCTGCATAGTAATCTGTCCCGGTTTGTTCTTCCATAATTGCAAACTCCTGGTCCTCTTCAGGGAAAACTTGTCCCTGATAACTGGGGAGTGGAGTAGAATATGGAGTGGAGTAAGGCTGAACCTCGAAGGGTTCAGGTCTTTCGACCCGGGGCTTTTTACTTAGCGGGATAGGATCGGAGGAGCCTGAGGGTGTGGCCCCTTGAGGGTTATATGAAAGAAAGTGTTTTGGGTTCTTATCATAAAAATCAGCCAAGGAAGACATCCTAGACATAACCCTGTCTATGTCTTCACTGGACCATTCCCTGGAACAGGGTATTACTTTAGCAGGTGATTTATTTTCAAGGGTAGACTTGTGTTTGCTTGTCTGCTTAGGCTTTACAGGGGTGTAAGGCTGTGCTTTCCGCTGTTTCCCCCCTTCTCCGTGCGTGGAAAAATGTTTTCCCTGTCCCTTGGGGGCCCCAGAGACTTTCGACGCCTGGCGTCGAGGGTCTGGAAAGGTATCTGTGTGCTTCGGGCGTGGGGCCTCACTGGTGTTAACCGCGGTCTCGGTATCTTGGAGCGCGGCCTGGGGGTGGAAGTCGTCTTCGTCTCCCGACGATCGAACTTCCGTTAGTGTGTGTAGCGAGGCACTCTTGGCAAGAGTGGATGATTGCCTTGCGTCGTGAGGCGATCTCGATCGAGAGCGCCCAGAGGACACCGAGTCGGACCGTTCTTTTTGTGCCTCTTTCCGGGAAGTCGACGTCGTCGAGGTCCGGTTGGTCTTAGTGTGTTTAGTGTGTGTTAGGTGTGTAGCGCTTGCGTCGCCGGGGGTCTTCCCCATAGCCGCCTTGCCGGACGACCTTCCGAGGTCGGGGACCTGCGCTCGTCGGCTGTCTTTCGACGCCGTAATGCCCTCGCCGTCCGAAAGTACGGCGTCGCTGCCATCGCTGAAGGCGCCCTCCGCTGCCATGGCCTCCTGCCTGGCGTGGTGGGCCCAACGCTTTGTCGAACGGTCCTTAAGTGTCTTAGGTTTAAACCTACTACACGCTCTGCAGTTCGCTTCGGGGTGATCCCTCGGCAAGCAGAGATTGCACGTGGCGTGCCTGTCGACCCAAGGGTATTTGCGATTGCACTTGGGGCAGAATTGAAAAGGGGTACCCTCCATACGCACCTTAAGGCAGCGGGCTGCTAAGTGTAGGAATATATATAAATGTAACTATATATCAAGAGTGAAGAGTATGTACCACCCCCCACTCTCCCTACTTGTAAGGGCCGAGGCCAGCGGCCTACTAGGCCCGGGCCGAGGCCAGCGGCCTACCGAGGCCCAGATCCGTCGTGCAGCAGTCGACGGTCGATGACTTCTCCAGCCGTCGTCGAGGTTGAGGGTCGACGTTGGGGTGGGGAAGGGAATGAATAAGAATTAAAAGATGGACCCACAAACAAATGAGTTCTGAAAAAGAAAGCTAAAACTGAGAAACTGAGCTGGATATAAAACGGTGTACCCCGTGACACAGCACAATGCGTCTAATGTGAATATGTATTCATCCATGTGTTCAGAATAGAAGGTATGGTGTTCAAAAGAACACACTCACTGACTCAGAATTCCAATATCAGAAGGATGTGCTGCAGTCAGTGGCAGATTTAAGGCAAAGGGCCCCGTGGGCAGCACCTGACAGAGGGCCCTAGGTGGGCGGGTCATGGAGGCGGAGCTTAGGGTGGGCGGAGTTAATTGAGGTAACAAGTGCACAATGGCAAACTTTAGGGACAAAAGCTATTTTTTATGAAGTTGTCTTTATTACAGTTGCCTAGGCAACTTTTGTTATAAAATAAAATCATCTACTCTCGACACACTAAACTCTAGTTAATGATCATTATTGGTTATTTTGTCAACCATTATATATAGACATATTCACATACAATAATCGCCCAACCAAAGTTGCCACTGATTTATCAACCTCAGAAGGATGAAAGGCTGAAGTCTCAAGTAACAGTGCTTTGAGGATATTGGGTCAGGGGGGCATGGAGACACAAACGGGGGCCTTGGGGAGGCAGGGGGGCATGGAGACACAAACGGGGGCCTTGGAGAGGCAGGGGGGCATGGAGACACAAACGGGGGCCTTGGGGAGGCAGGGGGGCATGGAGACACAAACGGGGGCCTTGGGGAGGCAGGGGGGCATGGAGACACAAACGGGGGCCTTGGGGAGGCAGGGGGGCATGGAGACACAAACGGGGGCCTTGGGGAGGCAGGGGGGCATGGAGACACAAACGGGGGCCTTGGGGAGGCAGGGGGGCATGGAGACACAAACGGGGGCCTTGGGGAGGCAGGGGGGCATGGAGACACAAACGGGGGCCTTGGGGAGGCAGGGGGGCATGGAGACACAAACGGGGGCCTTGGGGAGGCAGGGGGGCATGGAGACACAAACGGGGGCCTTGGGGAGGCAGGGGGGCATGGAGACACAAACGGGGGCCTTGGGGAGGCAGGGGGGCATGGAGACACAAACGGGGACCTTGGGGAGGCAGGGGGGCATGGAGACACAAACGGGGGCCTTGGGGAGGCAGGGGGGCATGGAGACACAAACGGGGGCCTTGGGGAGGCAGGGGGGCATGGAGACACAAACGGGGGCCTTGGAGAGGCAGGGGGGCATGGAGACACAAACGGGGGCCTTGGGGAGGCAGGGGGGCATGGAGACACAAACGGGGGCCTTGGGGAGGCAGGGGGGCATGGAGACACAAACGGGGGCCTTGGGGAGGCAGGGGGGCATGGAGACACAAACGGGGACCTTGGGGAGGGAGGGGGGCATGGAGACACAAATGGGGGCCTTGGGGAGGGAGGGGGGCATGGAGACACAAACGGGGGCCCTGGGGAGGGAGGGGGGCATGGAGACACTCACGGGGGGCTGGGGCAGGAGGGGAGCATGGTCCATGGAGACAGTCACGGGAGCATGGAGACACAAATCCCCACAATAGCTAAACTTACCCGTTGTTTCAGTAGGCAGGAGACAGCAAACAGCAAACACCACTCGACAGCCTCGACTCGAGCAGCACCTTCTCTTCTCAGCTGGGCCCGGGCAATGGAGATTACTTCTTTTTCCTCGTGGGATCACACCGCCGGCACATAACACTGCGTCACTGTGACGTAGACACGTCTCCTGGGCCAGTCCTGGCCCAGGATTGGAATGAACCCGGAGTGTTAAAATGAAAGGGCCCTGTTGTGTGGAAGGGGCGGGGCCCTGTTGTGTGGAAGGGGCGGGCAAGGGGCGGGCCCTGTTGTGTGGAAGGGGCGGGCCCTGTTGTGTGGAAGGGCCGGGGGGGCCCGGGGCGGGGGGGGGCCCGGTCGCCTTTTGTTTGCCTAGCGACCGTTAGATCCGCCTCTGGCTGCAGTGCAAGCTCTCCACGGCTAGCGAGTGCTGCTTTCCTCGATTCGTGAACAGCATGAGACATTTCGCATGCAACCCCTGGCAACAGCAACGAAGAAGGGGCTCTCGGAGTAAGCAATGACTAAGTATTTCTTCTTTTAACAGCACACATTTCATCCAGCATACTTTCAATCCCACATATGCAAAACCTATGGGCGGAATCCTCACGATAGTGGCACTATCCCAGGCACTGGACCTAACCCCTACGGACACAACAAGCACAGTCGCCACAAACATAACCTTAAACACCAGCCAAATTACACATAAAACAGACAACGAAAAAAAAAACAGACATTTGCATACAACAAACAACTCAGGCACTGGGTCTACCCCTTATGGATGCAACAAGCCAGTGCACGCAATCAGCCCATCTGCAACACAACAAGCACAGACGCCAATCTCTCCTGGTTCTGAACCTATCCTATCCCATCCCATCCCTCTACGCCCCCCACCCCCCCCCGCCCCCATTGACCAACCCGTTCCTCTTTCTAGCAGAGCCACGCGAGTGCCTGGAGACTGCCACTGGGTGGTAGCAGTGTGCGGTATAAATCAACATAACTCTGATACCAAGGTGCTTGTCCACACAAGTAAATAGCCCTTTGCTAAGCAGTGTTCCACTAACTCGCTGATTACTTGAATACAAAAAACATGATCAATAAATAAATAAAAAAAGTATGAGGCTTAGTCTCCAGATTTAGATCCGATGCTCTGGACATTGGCAGAATCAATATCACATGCCTTAAGGTGACAATACGCCCCAGTGTGAAGGTAAATATGGGGACATCTGGTAGCAAGCATCAAAATACGTTTGAGAACGTAGGGAAATCTTAAAAAGGTCAGGTACAGGATACCACAAAGTTGCCCGTGGAAATACGGCGCTAGGCTTAGAAACCTTAATTACAATAATTAGTTCTGGGATTTGTTTATTCATTCGCCATCGTTCACAGGTGTGCCATCTCCCCCCTTCGCCCCCACCACCACCCCTCATTTACTCATGTGGCCGTACTTCCATGAGTGTTGAACTGGTTATGTATTTCATTGGGAGGAGTGCAGAACGAGGGTTCATGGAAAAAAGTCACCATTTTGGGGATGATGTGAAACTACTGTCATGTGCTCCTGTGGCCCTGCAACAAGCTTCACTGCTTGATCAGCAAGTTGTGTTATGCTGAATTGCTCTGCTCACAGTCTGTTCAAACTTGCTGCTCTGATTTCATGGAGTGTTGTACACCAAGAATGCACAGATTTGCAAGCTGCTCACTCAGGTGGATCGTGTTTCTTAACGCGAGCACGCTCAAACGGAGCTTATAAATCTCTGGACAAATGTTTGTTGAACGTAGTTGGTAAATAGATGTTTTGCTGCCCGTTCCCAGTGCAGTTGACCCATTGTGGCTGTACTCTAGGTTACGGTGGGCCCAGGTGTGCTCTGACTGAGGAGACTGATGAGGTGAGTGTCTGGGGGTGTTCCATGCACCACATATCAAAAATGAAAGGAGAAAGCAGAAGGTGGGGGGAGGACAGCCTTTCAAAGAGCAAGTAGAGAGAGAACATGAAAGTTTGGAAGAGGGACGAGTAAAAACGTGGAGGCATGAGTAAAATCTGGATAGTGGAAATTTGGACAGAAGGAGGAAGAGGAGTTCTGTAGCAAAGATGCAGCAAGGAAGACCCCTTTCTTACCACCTGCTCAGGAAATGACCCTGATCTTGTTTTCCAGAGACCAGTAAATAGAAGGTTTCATCCACAAGTAGAAAAGAGGAGCAGCCTTCTGGGTCAGATATACCCAGACCCCGTGAAGCATACCCTGGAACCCAGGCCTGTGGTGGGCTCATTTTCTGTAGAATATCCACCTATAGTGCTTGGCTGAGGGCAGGTGAGGTGTAGGGTGACTTTACAAATCACTGCAGACTGAAAATCCACCCAGTGGAGGGTTGAAGGAATGAGATTCCAATATACACAGGATTAAGCCCAGAAAGCAAACACACCAAGAGAGCACAGACTGAATACTGGGCTACTTTACCCAAGGATGCTCCTAGATTTGGCTATTGTTTAAAGGCAGTCACCCACAATCATGGGAAAGGTAGAGACTCTTGGACTTTGAAGTTATGGCCACAGGGCCTCGGACTGTTGCACCATTTTTTGTTGTTGAATGCCATCCCGACACTGGCTGTTTTAGATATATCCTGCTTTGGTTCGTACCTCCTCCTTACGCCTTCAACCAACCTGTGGCATTTTTAAGCGACATCACTGGAATGCATAATGTCACACTGTTAGTTAGAGAAGGCATAGGTAGCTGCATATGGGATCGGATCATGCAAGTAACCTATAGATTTCGGCTATGGTGCGATTACTTCACAGCCCTATTCTGGGAGAGAATAAAACCCTTCTCCGATACAAAACATTCCAGTCTCGGGTGTCATTGAATCAGCTGGTTTGTTACGGTATCTTATATTGTTATGCTTCCCCATTTGTTGGATCATGTGTTGGTCTATAAATTATTAGCCATTAATTAATGATCGTTGTGTATACTTAAATTGAAGTTTTTGCTTTACATTGTCGTTGGGGCAAAGTGAAGAGCTGACAAGGTTTCTGACCAGAGGTGTTTGTTGAATTATGTGCCAAACATCTGATGTGTGCTTTTTAAAAGGGTTTTGTGAGCTTCACCACTTTGATCCTCCAATGAAACACTTGTGTATAGGCGCGTTATAAATGCCATAAAATATATCATATATCAATTCTAAACATGGTTTTATGTAGCTGCATGAGTAACACGCCCAAACCCTAGAGTATCACGGCGTAGTTACTGACATCTTTGGCATTGATTTGGAATTGCCATGGTTTGATAACAGAATCGCTTGTACTTGCATAGTAGTAATTATTTGCATGCACAGGTCAATGTCATTAGAAAAAGTTTGTGTTCAGGTACCAAACAGTTGTTCTCAGATATACACTGGATTTGGCAAGACTCTGAAAAGTTGCTCCAGAAATCTGATGACGGTAAAAGCATATTGTCTGCTACTAGAGTATTCTGATCTTAGATTGGAAGAGACAGAAAGAACATTGGGGGTGATAATCATTTATAAACACAACCCATTTTCCTCCAATTTCTATCCTTCTAATGAGAAATGTGAACTTGTGTAAAACACTGATCCAGCAGCTGAAGGCTAAGAATATTTGTACGGAAGCATCTAAAACTGTAATGTTGTAGTAGGCATAGTTTAGAAAACGTAATAGCTACCACTTACTGGCCTCTTGGAGCAAATGGATCTCAGTTGTAATGGCAGTGTCAATACTGTGAACCCCAAAGAGGGTTGAATCTGACAACTCTCCCCATCACCTATTTCTATTTGATATTTATAAGGTGCCACATGTAGACCAAACTATGTCAAGGTGCACATTTCTCGCTGTTAACAGATGGATTTAACTAAACATGTAGGTCTTCAACGATTTGCGAAATGCCAATTCTTCCTAAGATTCAGGGGTAGGTTGTTGTATAGGCGCCACAGAAACATCTATCACCTCTAGTTTAGATAAAGGAATTTCAAGATACAAGAGACTTCCTCAGTAGAGGGATCCTCCAATAGTATATACTTTGATCTTATTTTGCAGATACGCTGGGGCTATTCCATAAATACATTTTAAAACCATGCAGAGAATCTTCAAATGAAAATGAATTCTCCATTTTACTGGAAGCCAGTGCAGAGAACACCACTTTGACTGGGTGGTAGGAGGATCTTACGTCCTTTAGAGAATCCACTGATTAAGTTATCTCAACTGAAGGTGAACAGTAGAGGGATTAAGTCTGCAACCAATTCCAAAAGCAGTGCAAGCACAGATGGCGGTTTCTAGTGCTCGGCTCTCGTTGAAGCACTTCCAGCGGGTGTGGGCTACTTTATGGAGAGAGCAAAGTCGAAGAGTTGGGTTTGTAATCATCGCCAACACCTATGGAACTAGTTACCTTCACAGTGAAGTGGCACATTTTACAAAAGAAAAGTCAGTACTATGTGAAGACAGAAGGATCCCATTAGTTGATGCTCAGTAACAAACACTAGTCAATAATTCCGTTTTTTTTTTAAAAACAAAAACATTTACAATAGAATAGTACAGATGCAGCCGATTGTCCTTTGTTACTTGCATAGTAGATCAAATGGTGGAACTCTGTCCATGCAAGGTGAAATTACCCAAGCCCTTTACTCATCAACCAGCCCAGTAACTCATTTACAAAAATAAAAGCTGATTGCCTTTTTATATTTTTTTTTCAAAATGTATTTTCTTAAGCAGTGTATTGTTTTGCGTAACAGAATTCTCTCTGACCACTGGAGCCTTGAATTTTATTTTATTAATTTAGCAGATGGTAGCAACATTTTGCATGCAAGCGCGATTACTCCGGTCCAACTGAATTACTAAATATCCATGTGCGCAACTACAACAAAATATTTATGAGTAGCCTTGCTTCTATATCTCAGATATCCTTGTTTAATCGTTTTACCATATCTGCAGTTTTTCTGCACCATTCTGTAAGATAATTAAATAACCTAAACTAATCTGATGTGACATGGGATGAGGGGGAGGAGTTTCCTTGCTAGCAAATTTTTAAAGGCCATCAGATTAACAGCTGCATTGGGTGGGGAAGTTGGTCGTGTGCACACATGGCTTCCATCTCGCTTTGAAAGATCATCCCCACTGCAAAAAAATGAACTTCCATTAAGATCGCTAGACTTAGCTGGAAAACTTCAAATCCTCGGTTGCAAGGGCTGCTCAGTCTCACAGCCTTGCATTTCAAACAAAGCATAGCTGGCCACTTTTTCCTATATACAGTGCATGATACGAAAGCAATTTGTTTAAAACCTTTCTCAGCTTGATTACATTTCTCTACTATATGTTCATTCCTTTGATACCGAGTATTGAAGTATAAACAGCACGCAGCATATTTCGACCCCTAATTACATCTAAGGAGGACAGGCGAATGGCTGCTTCAACCAGTCCGTTAAAAATTAAATGCAAAAAAATGGTACTCAAAAGGATTGTAAGAAAAGCAGCAATAAAAAAGAAAAAGGCATCCTAACATTGTCGATTACTTAGGATATCAGCGAGTTTTGCGTGGTTAACAAAAAAAGAGCTACAGATCAAAATGTGTGTCATACCAATAGGATATTTTATGCCGAGCACTTTTGACACAGTGTGGTACATACAGTCATATGCTGCAATCAATGTTGGCCATGCCAAGTCATTAGTTAAATCTGGCCAGACGTGGGCTTAAGTGTATTCTGCAAGGTTTAGAATAGGAGACAGGAGGTTACTCAGAGTCTAGCGGTGGATAACTTTGCCGGCCACTCACAAACCTTTCAGTTCAGAGACGAGATTACAGAACAGAAAAGTGTTATAATAACAGCCTAAGAAAAAGCAATTTCATCCTTTTGCCCAGGCTCTACGGTCCTACAAAAGCCAAAATGTGAGAACCAGTAGCCAAAGGTCAGCTAATCCAGATCTCACAGTCTGACCGAGACTTTGCGGCCATTTTATAAGGCTAGTTCAGGCCTGAATTGCATATTGGGGCAGAATAAGGGGTGTTGAAAGCCATTGGGCTAGGCTGAGTGTTTGTGCTGCCAGCATGTTTTTTTTCTCCAATCTTGACGGTCATATGCAGAGTTTGTGCACTCTTTCTAACTCCGGGCTTGAAGAATGGTAACGTTCAACTGATCCAATGTGACCACTAGCATGAATTGTATTGGTTTCTGATCATACATTAAACCAAGAATCCACTTGGCAGAGATATTTGCTTGAGTTGCTGCAGATGATTCCAGAGAGGGGTTGTTTCACTTTGAAGTAACACTATTTTTGTCTTGCCGACCGAGTTCCCTCTTGTCAAACGTGAACAGTTGGTGGCATGCTTGGGCAGTTTAACTACAAAAGTTACCACAATGCGCAAAGCGAAGTGCAGCTGAGTGACGAGGTCACCGATTCCATAACCATGAGTGTTCTACATTTTTTTGAGTATAAAGCTTTGGTCCTTACTTTAATTGGTTTACAACGCTATCCTAATGAGGATATTTAACCTTAGAAGTAAACCAATTGGTGTGCCCGCACCTGTGGATGTAGATGTGACGTCGGAAGTGGATTGCATTACTTTAAGGTCTCACAACGCTTCCTGTAATTTCGAAAGGAGGTCAGCCCCAGCCCCCAAAGTAGTGAAAATCACAGAATTTTTCCAAAAAGCGGCTTTAACCCAAACCCTACTTCTTTAAGTCTGTCCGATGGGATATTCTATTTCTCCAATAGGTTTGGCTCAGGGAAAAGCCATCTATTTATGGTTACTCTATTTTTCTCTAAAAGACTTACAAGGGTCCAAAAGGCCACCCTTCTGGGGATTAACGGCTCCTAAGAACGGGTTTATGGATCAAGCGGTTCATTGGACAGATACATGCATGGGTATGCTAGCTGTATCCATAACTCGGACCAATTTTTCAGGTCTGATATCGATTTTGTTGACTAGCATCTATTGTAATGCCCCAAGTATGGTGGAGACAACATTTTACAGCCAACTAAAAAAGAAGGGAAAGTGAGGTTTCCGTCACATCTTTGACTTTTCCACTCAAATACCGGAATTCTGAATAGAATTCTCAATCACTCTTAATTCTCCCTCACATACACCTGTGACGAGTCTCGAGTCCGCTGTAGTTTTTGGTCACATAACAGCTTCTCCTAAAATCAATGGCCTCCACTGAGAATGTTGACTCACCCGATGTACCCTTTCCAAACACATGCATTTGTTAAGAACAGGAATAGCCTCTGCAATCATCCACCTCTTTATGTTCAATGCCTTTTCATTACCTGATCGAGACTGGCTCAATCAGTGCGCAGCACACACTTCTCTACAAATGTTTTGATGCCCCCAGCAATAGTTTCAGAAATGAATACTCTCAGCTCTGCCTCTTTAGACACTCAATTTAGTGCTCAAATCATTAGTATGGCTGTATGATAATATTAGTCAGGAGGTGCCCTTGAACCCAAACTTACAATTCATGAAAAACTCGATCTCCATCAGGTAAGCATAATAAAATAAACAAAAGACCTTCTCAGTGTCAGAATGTTAAAGATTCTACACTGCCTGTAAGCGCGTGTTTGGCGAGGCTCTGTCAGCCTTTACTGTTCCCTGTGGCGAGCGTCCAGTCAGCACTCTGGTCCTCCAGGGAGGATCTGACCAAGTACACAGTTCTTCCCTTTTAATGTTTGTGCCTGACTAGTTGACTGTACCACGTATGTCGATCCTGCTGTGTGATTTTTCCTCCTTGCCAGATCTTCTTCCTCATCCCAATATGGTCTGTGTGGATGGGGTCTCCTACTCTACAGAAATACATAGATATGGGGGGGGGGACCACAGAGGACTGACTGGGGTAGAGGAAAGAGGGGACATATGGAGGAAGTGCATACTGCGTTCTCCCAAGATAGTCGGCACTGGTCCCACAGAAGGGGCCCCTCCCCATGAGATCCATCCAGTGAGTACCCTCTGTAGGGTGGACTATAGGGTAGCAGCCTCATGGGAAGGTGCTCCCCCATGGGAGCAGTGACAATAACCTGGGATTTGCCACAGAACACAACAATGTCTTTAACCCAAATCCTACTCCTTTAAATCTGTCTGACCGGGATATTCTCTTTCTCCAATAAGTATGGCTTAGGGAAGAACCATATAATCCTAAAAGAATAAAAGGTCTACCCTTCCGGGGATTAAATTCTCCTAAAAACGGGCTTAAGAAACAAGTGGTTCATTGGACAGATACCTGCATGGGTATGCGAGCTGTATCCACAACTTGGAACAATGTTTTAGGTCTGATATCCATGTTGTTGACTAACGTCTATTGTGATGCCCCAAGTATGGATGAGACATAGCTCTGACAGTTAAATAGCCAACTACATGGTCTGAAGTTGGAGATTTGGAAAAAGCTATATTAGCAGATGATTTAAACTGTATAGGTTTGGGGTGATTTCAGTTGTTGATTGTCTGCAAAAGACATCAATACACAAGTTAAATCTATGTATTGCAAAAACAAATTTTGCAAGGTAAACATTAGAAAGAAGTGATGAATTACTGGGATCTGCTAAATGGCAACATACATGGAGACAGATCTGGCTCCTCTACCTGAGGAGTTTGGAATTCAAGCGGAGGTAAATTTTATTAGATAATTTGTTTTCCAGACAGCTCCTTTATATAACTAACACTTTCCTCCTCTGCATACACCTCTCAAACTCCAAACCAAACAACCAAAAACCTACAGCACAACAAAAACGCACAAACTTCACTACACTGCAACAACAAAACATAAAACACAGAGACTCGCACAACAGTACACGAAGACTACCGGCCGCAAACACCCCAAGCCCAGCCAACGGACCCACTGGGCTGAGGCTGCCAACAGCACATCACTGCTCTCTTGCACTTTTTCCACCGTCTTGCCACTAACTCACCCTCCCTCCCTCCCTCTTTCAGAGCCGCTCCGGTGGTGATAGTGCGCGGTACAAACGTTCTTTAACATATATGCTGTCATTTAGAAATTCGAAAAACAAACATGAAAAACAAACATGAGTGACCAAGCTCAGATAATTCTGCAGATCAAAAATAAAATAGGATTGAGGACCCAAATAATTCAGGCCCCTTAAGCTGTTCTGGTTAACTCTGCGGCGAACAAGTGCTTTAAAGTTGCCCAGCACCACAAAGAAAATCAACAAGAAAGTTAGTGCTTTGTGGCACTCTTGTAGCTACAATGAACATGAGCTGTTTGTCCCAGAAAGGTTTTCCAGAGTCTCTGGCGGATTTGGCTTCCGAAGTGTTCATACCAATTTCCACCAGGATGCCAAGTCTTCCAAATGAAATGCTCCGGTCGGTAAAAGAGAATATTAAGGAAAAACATCAAAATGCATGGGGTTATTCCTCAGATTTAAATATCATTTCCAAGAGAAAAAAATATTGTAAGAACTGGCTATTGCATCAGAAACTGTTAATATCTGTCTGGGACAGTCAGTCAACACGAGTGGTCAATTGTAGCGAATAGGAACAGCTAACCATTTTTCACGACCAAGCAGTGGAAGCCTATAAACAATCAAATATTAGCTACTCTTTGGGAGACGTGATTCAGTGAGCTGTATGCTTCACCTAATAAGATTGCACCAAAGACCTTATTAAGGAAGAGTAACTGGTGTTCAACATATACAAGGTAAAAGATAATAGAACACGCTTTATTCTTCCTTTATTAAGCAGTTCTGAGGTTAAAAAGACACATAAGTAAAGTATCATCCACAGCATTACCCGCATCCCCTCCGCAAATGAATGAGCTTGGACAATTACTGAAACAAATAACCTAAATTCTGCACGTGTCCGTATAAGCATTGTAACCCCTGTTGTCTGTCCCTTCATTTCACCTTTTTTCCACCACAATTATCGGAGCGGGCCTAGTATCTTGTGGTTTATGGCCTTAATTGGGTATGCTGATTTCGGCGCCCAGAGCAATTCCCCTAGTGTCAATGGTCTCAGTAGTTAGAACTCATTTTTTAATCTAAACATTCTGGTGGCTACTGTGCCTGACCCAGATTATCCATTTCAAAACAAGATTCAAACCTTCGGGGGTGCCACATTGAATACTTCTCCAAAATAATTGGAACTCAAAAGATTCCTTTATCCCAGCATTGTTCGGATATTGTCCCAATTTAAGAAAAGTAATAGAACTCCAATTGCCCTAATGGACGTAAGTAGCAACATTGTTGCCTAGCTCGTTTTACGCCAATTACAACAATAGGCATCAGATACAAATAGGCTTTTAAAGTTCCAGGTAGGTTTTCGTCATCAGCAGGGAACACCTTTTAAATGGCCTCATTTGTAGCCTACTGCAAGCCCTAGCCATAAAGACAGGATCTCGTGTATACTTTGCAAGTATAGATTCTTCTGGGCCTTTTGATGGAGATAAAAACTATTCTATGGGATTAGCTAAAATCCTGCAACATATCCGATTAATTAGCCTGCTGATAGATGATGCTACACACCAACATATCAGTTAGGGTTGGACTGAATAGCAGTGGGAGGGCTCTAATAGACCACATTTCTAGTGCACAGTGTTGACAGCAGGTGTATCTAGCTGACTTGGGAGACAACCTGGCCACCTCAAGGACATTTCTGCTGGGTAAGGTAGGACAAAATTCAGAGTTTGGCCTACGCAAACAACATTGTCTTTTTGACCCGGCACCTTTTTTGGTTCCAGTGTAGCCTGAACAAGATCAGCGAGTTTGCTTTAAACAACAACTTAAATATTAATCATAGAAAGACAATAATATGATACTTCTTCCATTCTGCAATAACTAAAAGCCTGAATTGGTATTTAGAAAGGGTTTCCTAAAAGTGAGAAACCAACGTACTTACTTGGGGCACCCAACTACCACCAAACCTAATAAAGAGTCTTGTTTAAGCAGCCGTTTCTTAAAATATGTATGTATATAGCCCAAATGAAAAAGGTAACAACCATATTTAGTCCGTTGACATTGATACCGCCAATTTCATTTTACGAACAAAAGAGAGTACCTGGAATGGTTTATGGTCTCAAATTTAATAGGGGTTGTGACTGGTTCCTTCTTAACAAGATTGAGGGCCTTATTTGGCATACTGTTTCATCACTTCCGAGCTGTGTACCCATTGCTGTTATTCGTCATGAATTGGGATTGCTGTCTCTACAAGCCATAGTGTCCTGAAGTTCGTTCATTTATTATAAGTTGCTCGTTCCACCAGACAACTTATTATACACTGGCCTTTCCCGTGCTGCCTTTTGTATGAACTTGATAACGATTAGAGACTTCTTGTTGTGATAACGTAACTTTAAAGAAATTGGTGTTACTAATGTACTTTTTAATTGAAAGTCCATATAAGCCAATGCAGCTCAACAGGTCCGAATCCCGATTCCACGCTTAGAAACCACTTGCTGGTATTAAGCACGTTATAAATGAACAATAAAACATAAAATGTAAATAAGTTAATTGAGTGGGACTGGAGTCGAGCCATTGATCAAATATATTCCTATACTCTGTTTCGGAGTTGTATACAAGGAGTGAGACTTGGTAGCCATCCTTTCCATTGTTACAGAAGTTTACTTGCCCCAAAGCTTGTATGTTGTATAAAAGGTTTAATTTTAATCTTTTACCTATTCAAAACATTATTGGCATAAGATCAAGACTTGTTTTAGATAATTAAAAGAATTGTCAGTTTTGGAACCGAGCTTGGAACATGGAAAATGTAATAGTACACTGTCAAAGCTCACCTTTTAGGTACACTCATTTTGGTCACATTCCATAGAAATGGTTGGGCCTGACTTTTCAGGAGTGTTTCCATGCTGGCACCAAGTTCTCTTTGGTTTTGCCAACGACTATATCTTTTAGCACTTAAATAAGTTGGATGCTTTAGGTGAAGAATTGAGTGTAACCCTATTGCCATCAGATGCTTAATATTGTATATGAAAGCTACTTGGGGGTTTTAAATAATGTGTTATTTAAAAATACTGTGATTAACTTTTGTAAAATAACTAAGAATTGTAGGATTGTAATTTTGTGAATGTGTGCATGTTACGTGAAAGGTTTTTATAACCCATAAAATGTTCAAACCGTGAAGAGGTTCACAGGATCCCAAAACAGATATTTAAATTATTCATTTTTATGATTCTTCAAACAGCAAAACTAATTCTCCTGCAATGTGCATTTCCGAAAAATAAAAAGTGATTGGCAACGTGCATTGTACAAATAAATCAATAGAACTTCAAACATGACAAGAAGTGGAAATGCTTTGCATGTGCAGTTGAACACAATGATGCATCTGCATTGATGTTTTAATCCATCAACGTCATGGTTTTATAAGATCAGGACCCTGGGATACAAAAGTACACATATTAAGTTTGCCAGTGGTGAAACTAACCAGCCGTGGTTCTAGCTGCTACTCATCACCTTCAGAGAAGGAGCACTAAATTGAAATGACGCTCACAAAGCTGCATTTCAAGGTGATAATGTGCATGGTGCAACATTGCTGTAAACATCTTGGAATTACAGGAACAAGAGAGAATGGGTTCACCAATACGACCTGTTTTTGCTTTTTCGATTGACCTTTGAGCTCTTTTCATCCTAATATTCCGACACTGGTAGAGGAGTCTTGACTGTAGACTAAAAATGATTGAAAGGGACTCTAGGCACTCCTTTCTTTAATTTAAAGGCATCTTAAATGCCAATCCTTACATTGGACATCATAAATTTGCCCACTTTGAAACCCACCAATATTTGGCATTTATGAAAAAAAAAAGACATTAATAAGGAAAAATCCATCACTCCTACACATCCGTGCATGGAAACACCCAGACTTTGCAGACATATTTTGACATCTACATTGTGCCATCATGTAACACCTTTGATTGCGTGTGCACTTCGACCATTCATCAACTGGTGTGTGCAGAAATTGAAGTTCACAAATTAGTTATCCATCTACAAAAATCCACCAGTCTGTTATTTTACCAGGTCTGCCTCTATAAAATCTTCCATACTATTACTCAGGATTACCAATATCTACAGCTTTATTAAAGAACCAGGCACGAGGCAGTTTGATAAAAACTTGGCAGGCTGGATGACCTAATTGTGCAACCATGCAAAATAGAAAATGTCACATATGCTGGAAGATATCCCAAGCGTGAATCTGGATATCAATCTAGACTGAAGCAACTGAAAACATGTTATCATATGTTCTAAATTCTAGAAAAAAAAAATCATCCAACAGTGAACTATGCATGACACGTGGGTCCGCTAAATTGTTTCAGCTTAGCATTTATGGGATACCCGACCATCTCAAAACAATGGCATGGGATCTTTGAAAGACCACAAAGAATGCTCTCCTTATTCAAAGATATTCTTGAACAGAGAAAAAGAAAAAGGCCTAACCTGCAAATGGGATAAAAATGCAATCCTGACTGGGAGAAGAAATGAATTGAGACATTGGTAAAAAGGATACTTAGGACCGGAATGGCTTGAAGAAAGGTAGAAACTGGCATCTATCGAGGGAGTAACCGCAACAGAGGAGCCAAAAAGGAGACTAAGGAGATCTTGGGAGAATTCCTGGACTTGTATGATTGAAAATGTTTGGCTTGTGTTAATACATACACTTAAGTCGTCCTTACCAGTGCTGGCCCTGAGGTGAGCAAACTACCCCTTACTGACCTATGTTGTGTATCCTGTGTGATAACTTTTTATTCCAGATTTTCTCTTGTATGCAAGTTATAAAGACGTGTTGGACACCTAAAGTAACACAAGGCCTCGCCTTCAAGCTGCAGAGTGAAACCCGCTCTGAACACTGGACTTTCTGAACCATCTTGTCTCCTTACTGCATCTTACATTTTGGAAATTGTATGGCAAGTTGTTTTGCCTTTACTGCAATGCAGAAATAACTTTGGCATATTGAGGTTTGGGTGGTTCAGGGTTCAAATTAAGATTTGATGAGCGGGCGTGAAAACCAGCTCCTGGGTCTCAGGCATCCCAGCATAGGCTGGGTCTACCGGTGGGGAACCAGGAGTGAGTACTGAGAGCACCGCATATCTCACTTCCACATGAGATGAACAACCTTTTGCTCATCATGTTTTATCCATTATGTTTAAATGTGTACTAGATATGTCCTAATTCCTCTTTATTAACATTCTCAACTACTCAAAGTTAATGTCATGTTAGCATATTTTTAAGGCACCAGATGGCCAAAAGAAGCCACTAGTAGCTGCTGGTTTCAAGCTAAGCAGGTTCTCCTGCGCTATATGCTGGAGCTAAATAGCAGCCAGAAATTTGAAACTCTGGTGGTTACAGATTAGCTTAGTTGTGGGTTGCTTAGTAAAATTTATTTAAACAATTGAAATTGGAAAAATGTGTAGATCACCTTGACGTTTTGCACTTTATATTAAAACAACAACAAAACTCATTGGCAATCGTCCAAATGCATTTGTTCACAGTATGTTGACTTACTTAAACTTGAGCTAGTGGAGAACTATGGTTAAAGCATTGAACTGTGACAAAATCATTAAGGGATACATACATTTTGATCAGGCATGCATTTCATATAGTAAGCACACTTAACAGCAGCTACTTGGCTCCTGGACCACTGTTCATGACTGAAGTGAGAGCAGATGTAGAGAATGTGTGGTTGGACGTTTCCCTTCAATGACTACGAGAAATGTCTGCAGCTTGAAATGGTCCAGAAAGCCCCAGACAGGAATCCCTCCAAACAGGAGAGCAGGGAAGTCTGGAACAGATGTAATCCTGGTTATCAGTTATTTAATAAGTAATTAATCCACCTCACATTACATTTTAATCTAGACATGCAAGTATTATCCATGCCATTTCCCTAGCCTTTTAATAGGACATCACAAAATGAAAGCGTGCGTGTGCTTGATGCCATTCATTCATCCGGTAAAATAAAAATTGATAGTCACTTGAAATTTCAATAGGAGAAAAAAAAGCATGCAGCATCACTTAAGCTATTTTGGCACGATGTACGAACTTAGAGTACGTTTAATGAAGGCAACAGCAATAGTTTATTCAGTGATGGAGCCCCAGTTTCACGGTACGGAATATGAGGTTGCTTTGATGCATGAAACAGCTGGTGTAAGAAGGGTTTGCTAGTCATGTGAAGATTTGCTTTCACCATTTCCAGCTGCACGATGAAACTCTAGATGAAGGCTCAACACGATTCGAGTTCCACGCCTTTCAGATAAAAAACAAAAAATTGGCACTAAGTTGGCGCAGCTGCACTGACTCAATAGCTGCGGGAGGCAAAAAGGTGGGCATCAATATCCTCTAATACAATCCTGTGGCAGGTCAATACAGAAATATGAGCTGGGGTATTTTCTCAGTATGGCTTTAAGAAATCTAATATTTAATCTGATCCAGACCATCACAGCATGGTGATATATGCAAAGTGTAAGCTAGTACTAAAATGAAACATTTCCAATGAACAGGGAACGACATTCCAACGAGGCATGTTTGAGCTCTCAGGTTTCCTGTAGCCATGCCTGAGACAGCCATCCAATCATGTTTTTGCTTGGAATTCTGGGACTAGTTTTCCTAAATTTCAAGTGGGAAGGAACAACATTGCAAGTCACAGAATCTAAGGAAAAAGAAACAGGACTTGATGACCTTCACATGCATGACCATGGGAAATGTCAATTTCATCAGAAAACAGATGCTGAAAGGTTCCACAGTGCTCGTGGTATAACAGGAGGTACAAAAGGAGGCAGGAAAAAGTTTTAAAAAAGGAAACTGCAAAATTGATCAAACAGGAGGTCTTTTTGAAAGGATTAAAAGATTAGAGATTTTCCTGATGTCCAGGAGGAGACCGTTACAAAGTCTGAAACCATTAACTATGCAAGATCTGCAAAAGGCTCTGGTTATGTGAACCATAAGTGAGACGCGTAAAAGATGCAAGGCATCTAATACAGACGTAGAAAGGGAAAACATCTCACTGTCGTTTACAGGGAGGCAATCCCTGCTTAAGGCTGTTTGTGAAGATATGAGCAGCTGCATTTTGCAGGGCCTGCGGTCAATTAGAGTCTTTGGTGGATCCTGCATATAAGCAGTTACAGTAATCAAGTTTGGAACCAATTAGGTCCTTAACTAGGTTAAAGGGTCCAACAACAAAGCTTTGAGTTGTCGAAGGGCCATAAGATGAAAACGTGTGGAACTTACTGTGCTACTAACTTGTGGTGTCATGGACAGGGTGGAGTACAAAACCAAATGAAGGTTCTCGCCTAGTCCAATACTTGGATGGAACACTGGAGAGCTCCAATTTTTTGTGCTTAGCTTTAGAGCCATTTCTGCCCTTTCAGTGAAATCCAAGTTATACAAAGATATTAAATGTACAGAATTTCAACATGATAGACATCCAACCATATGTGTAATTATTTTTGAAAAAGGAAATAAAGAAGATCGAATCAAGAGTTGAATACCTCAATGAATTCGCCAGCAAAGGATTTGGCAAGAATATACATGACAATGGATTTAAGAGGCACTGGTGATCGTACATGTCCACAAGTTGGCTTTGAAACTCCTAGCATTCTAGTTAGACCAATTTATTTTGTTTGGCAATCATTCACCCTTCTTGTGTTAGTTTGTCTCATCACAAACATTTGTGGGGCAGTGACGGCTAGTAACAGTCTCAAATGAAAAAAAAATGTAATCCACCTTTCATTCTTTAAATTAGCTACTGTGACAAATCTAGTAATTGCCCTACTCCAAGAAATGCGATAAAGCTCAATTCTAAAAAGAGCATTAAAGATTTTACATAAGAGCGGAGGCCACATTTCTGGTGCATGCTTAAAAAGATAGCCTAGGATATCAAAAGGCCTGTGCTTTTATTCCATTTCATGGAATGCACCCCCTCTAAAACTTTCCCAATAGAGACACTTGGGGAGGGTATCAATTCCTTTGGATTCACCTGCCCTCTGAATTTAAATGTATACCCTGAGATAATGCCTAAAAATACAAATCTGTTGTAAGGGACATTCATGTCCACATTAATAACTCTTCTTGCATTTGGGCTGTGAGCTACCAGTTCCCAATACATGAATCTTGCAACTTAGAATCCATGAGGCACTCTTCCCTGGTTAAGTTAATTTGTTCTATTCTGCAGGCTAAGAAAACAGACTGCATTTACAGTTGAAACTCAATTATTTCAATTTTAATAGACAATTCATAGGCAATCCCTCTCCAAGTTGTATGCTGAGGAAATCACCACAAACACACCCCCCCCCCCGAATTGGCTCACACTTAAAATAGTGCACACATGCAGTCCGCCCATCAGACTATTGTCTATCTCTAATAGGACAGTAATTTCCAAACAAAATCAAAGTCTATAATTACATCATTATTTATCTGTCAGCCCAACATATAAATGAAGCTACATTTCCTTTACAATTTCAAACATTCCAAGATGGCGCTGAAGCTAGGAGACCCAGTGAGGTCAGCACGCACAGAGGTGGCCCAGCAGGCGAAAAGGAGCCAGAGTACTGAGGCCTGATGGCCGGAGAAGTGAGGAGTGAGGAATGAGGCTGGTGATATCAGGCGAAACAGAGGAGAAGCAGGGAAGTGCACATGGACTGCCCCCACTTATAGCGGGACAGCAGTGCACTGTCGGCCCGGGGGGGGCCAACGAGGCGAGGAGAGAGTCCGGCACCAGCAGGCGGACCAGAGGGGAAGCGAGAGAAACACAGCAGCTGCCCCCACTAATAGCGGGCTAGCGGAGTCCAGCCGGGCCGCATGGCAGAGGAAGTGAGGAGCGAGGCTGGCAACAGCAGGCAGACCAGATGGGAAGTGGAGAGGCGCACATCAGCTCCCCCATGCATAGCGGGACAGAGGAGCACCATCGGAGAGGTGTAGCAGCGAAAGACGTGCCCCCGCTGGGTACCCACCAGAGAGAGGGAGGCCCCGGAGGACCAGAAGAAGTGGCACGGGCCAGGAGGCAAGGACCCAGTCTGCAGAAGGAGAGCCCCAGAGAATGACACTTGAGAGGCGAGTGCTGAGGACTGGCCCCCGGTCCAGGCCCAGGAGATGGCCCTGAAGCACAGAGCCCACCAGAGGGACACACAAGTATGCGGGGCCCCGGATTAGACCCCCACACAGCCTTAGCGCAGGGGAGAGGACCAGTGAAGGCTTTAGTGATCCCGGCCATAGTCTGGCCCGGATCCCACCCACGAAGGCCCGACCGGCTGCCTGCATTGGGGCCGGTCATTGTCCCTCGGGTCTAGGGCACAGAACCCGGAAAATCAGCGTGTGGCGCACCCGAGCTCCTGTCCCACCCCTTAAATACAAGTGAAAGCAGCAGAATGGAGGACAGGAATCCACCAGCACCCGGGAGGGTCGGAGAGGGCCAGACCCGGGACTGTGAGTAGTTCACAGCCCCCCCCCCCCCCCCCTGGAACAGCGAGGACCAGAGCACAATACCCTCAAGGCAGGGACAACAAAGACCAGTACCAGAGGAGGATCAGTGAAGGAGTGGAAGGCTGGGCCAGTCATAGGTCGTGGAGGAGACCCTCACATCCCCGGGCAGCATTACAACAGCCAAGGCCCAGGGCCTGACCCAAAAGGTAACAAAGGAAGCGGTAGAGCCCAGGGGCACAACAGTCAGCTAAACCCAAGGGCAGGTCCCCAAAAACTGCTCCCATAATGGGGGAAACACCGGACACCCGCCCCACTATGTGGCCGGCCCTGGAGACAAGGGACTCCGCAAAGAACAATCTCTGGAGCAGGTGCTGGAGCGAAAAGGATCCAACAGCAGGAGAGTCAACGGCAGGACTTCCATGGTGACATGTAGTCCCTCCAGGAAACTCTGGCAAAGATGTTCCAGGAGCAGTTTCAGCTACTGCGATCAGACCTCAATTTAGCGCTGTGGACATGAGGTGGGTCAGCTAGGGGAAAGGACAGATCTACTTAAAGGAGGGCTGCAGGAGGTAGACAAACCGGTCACAGCAAACAGCGAGGCCATTGAACACCTAAATGACGCTATGCAGAATCTCGAAATACAAATGGAGGACATGGAAAACAGGTCGAGGAGAATCAATATCAGACTGAAAATCCTCCCAGAATCGATACAAGACTGATCTGAAAGAGGAAGTTCAGGGGCTCTTTGCAGACCTGTTGGGAGAAGCATATCCAGCGAAAGTGGAGTCCACAGGGTGGGGCGACAAAATAAGGGCCCTAATACAAGACCCCGGAATGTCCTAGCGGCAATCGCAAGATACAGCCAAAAAGAAGCGGTCTGGAGGGCAGCTCTACAAGGGCCAACAAGTTTTGCTTTTCCAAGACCTTGTAAACAGCACTCAAACCAAGCGCTGCCAAATGGGCCGAATCATCAGAGAGCTGAGCAAAATAGGAATGAGGTACAAGTGGACATTCCCCTTCGGGCAAGTTTGAGTGGGGTGGGAAGGAGTACAAAAGAGGGTAGTTTCTCCTCAAGAGGCAGCAGACCTAATGCACCTAGATATGGCACTGGGCCAGATGGGGGAACGGCCCTACCCAACAGAGTAAAACAAGGCCCAGGCCATGGGAGTGGACGATGGCGGGGGAAAGGTGCAGGAGGAGAGAGACACTAAGGACTGTGACCGAAAGGGGGAGAGGAGCCTAAAGGTGACGGAGGGAACAATGGATGATGGAGGTGGCGCTGGGTCCATGAATGCTCAAAGTAAAGGGGTGGTGGATAAGTAGAGTTGATCAAGGGCAATGGGGCACAGGGAGCACAAACATGTTGGAATCAGTAAGGACGAACGCGGTATGATTCGATGAATTTGACCGGCTATCATACCGCGTTCGTCCTTGCACCAATTGCACGCCATTTCAGTAACTAGCAAGCTCTACAACTAAATTCATGTCAAAATTTGTCACACGCAGAAGGTACTTGCAACAATCTTAGAGCGCTTGAACAAAATTAATATACCCCTCCTGAAGAACCAATCAAATAATATTGGGGAAACACGTGTCGAGGAATCCAAAGAATCTCAACAAACTATATGCATCATGGACCTTACAAAAGGGACCTAGCAGGATCTAAAGAATCTCAACAAACAAAGTGTACTATGGACCTTATTTAAGGGATTTAGAGATTTTCAACAATCAACTCTTGAACTACGGATCCTATAGAAATACGCATAAATCTAATTGGGCAAAGTAAAGACAACAAGAAATCACAAAACCCACATTCAACAATGAACTTAACTGTTAAGGACCTCTAAGGATTTCGCTCACAAGAATAGTTTTTTCCTTTTTTCTTTTTGAACTCCCAAAAATTTCTTTTGAAACACATACTGTGAACACTAGGGTTGCCAACAAATTAAGTTTTCAATAAAATCCATAATTGTTTGAAACTCTCTGCTCATGCTTGGTTACTTTTTACTTGTTTAGATTATTAGAAGTCTGTAGGCGCTATAAGTAGTACCCACCTCTCCTTTCTTTTTCTCCCAATCTCCAGCAATGCTACGAGGCGACGCTACATCGGGTGATAAGGAAATGGTTCTCGGAGTCGGGGGGCAAGCAGTGATTCTTGATGGACAGGGCAGTAGTTCAAAATGATTAGAAGGAGGTGCTATGATATGATATAGCATTTATAATGCACCTGTACACAAGTGTTTCAAGACGCGACGAGGCAAGGGAGGTGGAACAAAGGGAAGCCAGAGACAACGATCTTACTAGGCCAGGTGACATTGAGATCGCTCAAGTGCAGGGGAGGGAACAGTGCAGTACATGGGATCAACAGTAAAACTTTTTTTTTTTAAAGTGCGGCCAAGTAATGGCATGTGCAAAGGAGTGCAGACATCAAGAGTCCATGTGCTGGTAGGGGGACTGTAGGGATACAGAAAACAGACCCCAAGTGCATGGGTTGCCATGGGGGCAGTGCAGGTGTGCCACTGGCGGGGAGGGGACCTGGGCCCGAGATCAGAGGGTAGCCAGGTGACCAGTGCAGTTTCAGCCAGGAGTTCAGCAGGGGCGAAGAAGAGAGAAAACAGAAGCAAAGAGGAAGGTCTTGAGGTGCTTCCAGAACCGGAGATGGTTCTACCGAGGTTTCAGAGAGGAAGGGAGGCTGTTCCACTTTACCTCAGGGAAGGAACAGGGAGCATTCAGACAGTGGTGGGAAGGGGGATGCAGAGTAATTCAGGACATGTTCCAGGGCCAGACTATACGGTCATTTGTAGACTCTAAACAAGCCTTCGAGTAGAGGAAGGGGAGAGACTCCGATACACACAATTAAGGCATTGGCTATGGAGTCCAGCAATTAAGGAGGTGGCCACCAGGCAGGTTACCCCATTTGAAAAGTTCCTTCTGACACACGATGGGTCGAAAGGCCCGATATCCAACCTCTATAGAGTGGAATGGCTGTACATGAACTAGTGGGAGCAGGTGCTGGGGCGGGGGATCAGGAGGGAGGATTGGTCAAAATTACGGAGAAGATTCCCAAACTGGCTAAGGCATCCCAATTACAGGAAACATGGTACGAGATCTATGGGTGGCATTTCACTCCCGCCCGCCTACACTGCATATACCCAGAGGCCTGAGGGTAATGCTGGAGGGGACGCGAACAGGAGGGCACGGCAGCCCAAATATGGTGGAACTGCCCAAAAATAGTTCTGTTCTGGTGGGAGGTACAGCAGGCAAAAACCCAAGCTTTTGGGAAAGGGGATGCTACACCCCCGGAACAAGTTTTGCTGGGGTTGACTGGGGAGAGGGAGGAAAACGAACCCAGGGTCGGGAGAAGGCAAGGGTGGTCCTCACACTGGCAGCAATGACTGATCACCCGGAACTGGAAAGGACCAATTACACCCACGTTGCAGGACTGGCTGCAAAAAGATTGGGAACTGGTAGCCCTTGAGTGAGCATCGTATGCAATGACTTGCAGCAATTTTCTAAAGAATGGGGAGAAATATTGTCATTCCTGAAAGAGGACTGTAGGGCACAATGGTGTCCACAACGTCTAAAACTCTGGGATATCCTCTGAGCGCCCTTTACTCATAGGTCCTCAATGGAGGAAAGAAACAGGAAAGTCCTCAAGAGAGGTGCGGTGGCAGCAGGGACGAGAGAGGGGGGGTTGAATTGTTTAACATGTAAAATCAATAAAAAGAATTAAAAAAAAATCAAAAATATCTTCTCTATTAATAATAAGTATTGTTATGAATTAAATGTTGCATAGAATGAATTCTCCCTATCTGTAGATGTGGTGCTGTGGGGTTTCAAACATGTACATGTACAAGAATGCAAGCTATATTGGCGTGCACTAAAATCTACGAGCTTCAGTTTTGGGAGGCTGTGCAAACAATTTAGAATTGTCATAATATTGATTTATCTACACTATGTAACCATCCAAGAGCATGGATTTCTGAAAGGACAATTATACTTTCTAGTCCACCCACTCCTGAGACTGACCGGAGAAGTGGTTCTAGAGTGCGTGTATCGAATTTCAGTGTGAATTTTCACTTCTGAATAATTCTTTAAGGCACAGAGGCAGCATGAACCGCAGAGTTTTGAAATAATCTTCCAATCCACTAAGCAAGCCCCTTCTGGTCCCTTTCACCCTCCTCTTAAAAAGTGGGTCTGCCTCAGGTACAAGATTCCTGGTGGATAAGGTGAGATCACTTCCAGAAAATATCCAAGCTCAGCAAACATCCATTTAGAACAGGTGTTCCTTTTTCTTGTGGCTTCACAATCCCAGTGCTCTGCTTATTCCCTGGGTGTTTCTGCTTTTATAACAGGTAATATTCCCACGCTGTGTCATTGTGACCCAACACTTTTTGATTGGTCAAGTCTTTCCATTTGCTTACTTCGCAAGCTGCCAGAGAATACACCCTTTAATTTTAACAGGTGGATCATATTTCTGAACATTTGACTGGGTGAGGACTGTACATAAATTCAAAATCATATTTCATCCATCTCAAAGCAACATGACAACTCAATGAAAAACAGATTTCTGGATACCCGCAGTCCTCACAAATTCAGCGACATCCAACACTAGAATGTTCGATGAAATAGGACCATTAATATTTAGGATTGTATTAATTATCAAAATAGCATTTCAGTCTCATTTTGTAGCGGGGGATTTTACAACACATTTTCTTTTCGATGCCAAGTCATATTGTTCGATTCAAAACAGTTTTCCATACATAAATAATGCCAATTCAAATGGCCCCTTACGTTTCCGTTTGTCAGCACAATAAACCATGTGGTAAGGTCTCAGGGGCCCATTTGTGAAACCTTCCGTCAGTGATTAATAAGGTTGGCTGGCAGGCCGCTTGTTTGCAAAGCCTTTCATGATTTGCAGGTGGTAAGAGTTTGTTGGAGGCCGAATTCAATAGGTGAAATCTTTAAGTGCATTTCTGGTTTTGAGGTACTGGTCTTGTAAACAGACCCCATATCATGCGCTCAATTTAGATTTGATTTCTTGAGAGGACCAACCCAAAGCTTTAGCTCTGCTGGAATGTCAAGATGTAGTTTTCTCAGAATATTTCTCTTGAAGAAGGCCTAAGTGGGTGAGGGCATCTCATTACTCAGAGGCCTTAGACAGATGTCACTGTCTTATAGTAAACTTATGTTTGTTTGATAAAAGATAAATCAGTCTATTCATCTCCAGATGGTCGAACTAACCTCCTGTGACTTTAAACCTTCCCATCAACAATATGTTCAGAGCTAAAGAGAAATTAGTTTGTACGAGGTTCACTGGAGTGAGCCAAACCAGCATTGCCAAAGCCACATCAGAAAATATGATTTCGTAAACATGAAAGGCATGTTTATTTTGGTTGATTTAACAGTGCACTTGCCATTCTTTGGAACTACTGTGCCACAATTTAGCTCTTGGGCTCACCATGTCCTGAATAAACAGCACAATACAAGCTACACACTCAGTTTTCCATTTCTTCTTGCTCCATTTGTAAAACATAAGTGAGCTTATAACATGACGAGAGTTTTCTTTATAGTTAAAGTTACATTTGCAGTACTTTTCAACAATGTAAACTAAGTTTCCTTCTGTGCATTTCTCACAGGTCTGTTTTCGTAATGAGTGTGCTAAGGTTCTAATGTGCACATACTTTTCTTGATATGCAGCTGGAAGTTGGGACGTCTATTTAGAAAAAAAAGACTTGCTTTTTGACCTTACAATTCTGGCATGTTCCTGGTGTGTGGCAACCTGCATTGCCCACACATGCTCCCTTTCCATGGTAACATTATTAAAATCCGCCCACGTTAAGTAGAAAGGCACCTTTCAGCCAGCTCTCGCTTTAAATTCATCCTATCTCGATTTCTCCGAAAACAAAGCAGCGATATTACAGGAGCTACTTGGTGAGGCCTTCAAAACATACCAAAGGTTGAGGCTTTGCTAATTTCATGTATCAAATCAGCTCAATATATTCTTTGTATTTGATTTCTTGGACACTAATGACAGGGCCATCCTAAATGCCTTCACTAAATCATCAAAATTGGTAAACAACAACTGTGCATCATTCCACTCAAAGAGGGCACCCATGATTACACAATATATTTTCTCCAGAAGGCCTTGCTCTAAAGTGATGATTGACTTAATGGGACGCTGACCCGCAGAGGCACACTCCTCAATGGTAAACATGCATACCTTTGATCTCATACTCCTTTCCTTATCAATATTAACCGTCAAACAAAGCAGACTTCTCTCAATGGCAATGTGCCACCAACTTCAGGTGCATCGGAAAAAGCCAGCCAAACATTCCAAGTAAACAACAATAGAATAAATGGTAAAACAACGACCGCTTGAATGCACATCCTTTAAAATGCATACATCACGCAATTATGAAGTCCTACTAGACACTGAAACAGTGCTTCAGTGCGCCCAATGAAACAGCTCATCAGAAGAGAAACCAGTCTGTCTCAAATGATGAAAAACACTTACAGGAAGCCTGAGCTGCAAAACTGATGGGACCAATGTGTTTTCCAAGATTAGCTATCACACTGCATCTTCGCTTTATTTTTAGCATAAACCCTCTAGTTTCTGGAACATTTCGACAGCAGTGCTGTAATGTGTTTTGCAATCATATCCTATACGGCGGATTCACACAAAGGGCATTAACTGGTTTACACAGGGCTACAATGTGTGATGGTGTGTTCTGTATGATGTGGGGAACTGTGAAGCTAAAGTTGCAAATTTGTGATAAAACAAGGCACTAGGGCCCTTGGTCAACCACGGGCTACATAGACAATGGGCTGTAAGCAGTGTACACAGTGTAATTCAGGTGAGCAGCTATTGTGGGTTTTCTATAAAAATGTTTTTATTTAATGCAAAAAGTGTTATAAAAGACGACAATTAGTACAATTGTTTGAATGAAAATAGCAAATCTATCATTGTTGGGTACGTTTTTCTAAAGTTCAACTGGTGTGGGATGCTATAAGACTTCTCTTGGTATTAGGGATGCAACTCTTAATATAGGCCTGTATTAGACAAGTCGGTAGAGTGGCTGAGCAGCCAGGCTCATCTTAGGAGGGGTATTGTGAGCTGTAGAGCAGTACACTGAATTAAGTTAACACAAGGATCCAAGTAAACAATTACACACTGTTATATTCAGATATGTATTTTTATTTACACAAGACAACGCAATCAAACTAAAAAGGCAGCAACTAGCAATAAAATTCAATGGAAGATGGATTTCAATATAAGAATCAATAATGCAGGTAATTTCTTTCTATGCTACACAGTTCTAGCACACTGAGTGACATCCCTTCGCACTTATATAAGCATCACGTTTACACATTGAGTTTGAGAGGGAAAGTTTGAGTTGGATAGAACCTATGTTAGCAACTATTACAATAGTCTTATCACAGAGGGATGTAGGTAGTCTGCTTCCCAGCAGAAAAAAAGTGTTACACAATGTAAAACCTATGGGGGAACCAGCACTGTCAAAGCCAATAGGGTTGAGAAGAGGAGCATTTAGGCAACCAGGATAACCAAATTCAAGTGGATAGTTCTAGTTCTGATGAATTCCAGGAGCTCATGAGAAGCCTACCTGATGGTGCACAAGCTGCAAGGCCATCTAGAGTTGAGGTCAAATCTAGATAGGTGAAAACAGCACTTCCCAAGCCAGGAAGCACCGAAAATGGCACAAGGTAGTTACACCCCAAGCCCCACTGTACTTTAAAGATGAAAACAATTTTCCAGCTGGCTTCCTTCCTGATGCAGTGAATCAGGCCCCCATTCCTGCCCCTTGGTCATGGTGACGAAAGAGGGGACCTTTGGCGGCCCTATGCGGCAGCACTCTGGAGAGGGACTCTGCAGCAATGGATTCAACTCACTTAGGCAGCTCTTTGTGGTTTTGGCGCCTTTTTATCGGCGCCAAGAAGGAATGAATATCCCTGGTTGGATTTTCCTCAGTCACTCGGTCCTGAACTCTGGTGAGGGGACTTTTGATGAATTCCTGCTTCTGTAGGACCCCACAGATGCATGCGTAGTTTGAGCCAGATTTGTTCTTCAGAAGACTATGCACTCAATGATGGTCCAGGTACCCCGGGTATTGGGCTATTGTAACCCAGCAAAGTCGCAGCCAGTCGGGTTGAGCCAAAACAATAAGGCAGATCTCAAGGCTCGTTGGTCCCACCACTCTACGGGAGAAAGTCGTCCTTCGCACATCTTCCCTGTCAATGTGAAAACAGGGTCAGCACAGCTGCAAGGCTTCACCGGTGCTTTTGCGTTCCTGGAAGGTGCTGCCGACATCTATGCTCGTCCTCGGATGTCTCGTTCCAGTGATTGTCTGTAGTCCCAAAATCCTCACCTTTTATGAGGAATGTCAGTCATTCACAGTCATACAGCTGTTAATCACCTGGGTTGGCTGCCCTAAAGGACAGCCAGCTACCCATTAGAACTGGGTCAGCCAGGCATTCCTACAGACAAAGGCCAATGAAGTTTCGGGCTACTCCTTCACTTCCTGCCTTCCCAGACACACTGGAGCTGAAGCACACTGAGCTGAAGCCTGCCAAAGGCAAAACACACAAAGTACTCAGACTTATTCTAAACGATAAAGTTAAAGCCCAGAAGCAGCCGACAATGAAAAATGGCAAAGAAAGATGACAGGGACCATTTTGCACAAATGGTCAACAAGGGGTGCTGTACTGCAGCTGAGAAATCAGCCTGCTACTACCCTGCACAAAAAGGTAGTAAAAAGTAAGCACTGCCACCAGCCATTTAAGTCAGTGTTACAAAAAGTTAAATGAGAAGTGGGATAAGGAGTTACAATGTTACACCCCCCCCCCCGCACTCCACATGGGGTGGTGTGTGCTGAACCCACAAAGGAAAAGGTACGTAAGATAAAAGTTAGCTCACTATTCTTGAGAACTGTAGTTCACACAAGAAAATGTATTTCTGCAGTGCCACTGGACTTCTCTTAATGTGTATAGGGTGCTGTGTGTCACTGTGCAACAAGCAGATGCCTATGGAGTTTACCAGACTCCATTAAACTTTAGGAGTGAGCGGTAAAAAGGGCCACTCACTGAGGAGATTAAAATAAAAAAAAGTCCAAAGTCCAGCAAAAGTGCTAGGGGTCTATCAGGTTAAAGGGAATTAGCACAGAAACTGAAAATAATCCCTGACAATTATATGTATTGAGTCTAGCATAGGTCATTTTGTAATTATCCATTCTTTTAATTTATTGTAGAAAATCAAATATTAGTAGCTTGCTTTGCCGCAATCATAACAGCACCTGCAACAGGAGTAATAGAGATTTTTGGGATGGGCAGTGGCATACAGAGTGGGGCTGTAGGGGTGGGAATCTTGGAACCTCCCCACTACCCCTTCAGTGGCTTTTAGAGCCAGACCGGTACATTTGGCAGTGGGACACCTCTCCCGTTCGGCACTCTCAAAGGGTGCAGAACGTGAAAGATTTCCCTCTGGCAGGACGACGAAGGTGCTGAGCACGGAGTTCCTGCTCAGCACCCTCATTGTTCTGGAAAAGAGCATTACAATAGGAGCCATTAGGCATTGATGGGATGAAGGACTATTACCAGGGACATTTGTCCCTAAAGAAATCTGAAGGGAGTTATCAGAAGTGAGAAGGGTGCATAATGCTGCATGCTTTATTAAATAAAGACTATTCCTTTAAAAGCCAAGGGGGATTTCTTGGGCTCACATTAATCTGCATGATTCTATTGCGACTTTGCCTGAAAGATGGGGAGAAAAAAACGTAAGCCTTACACTTATTACTGAACATATTTCTATGACGATGTTGTAATGTTCTTTTATGAAAAGCTATTGGTTTGCTTCGAGGGCATTGCTGTGAATAAAGTATTTAAGCAAATGGAATACAAAGCAAAACCGTAACGCTTATCCATTTCAACTAAACATCGGAAGATGTGTTCAGTTAGTTGCCCAACTGAACTGTCCACATCCCGGTTTCACCATTTAAGCAGTGTTTGACCCTGGGAAAATTAATTAATTGCACTCTTATCTGCAGCTCTGTACGTGATACACTTACGCTACTATATCATGCTATTTAAAAATAAAATCCTAATGACTTTAGAGTTGCTTCATCTGTAATAGTGCAATTTCGGTATTTTGCACTAAAGTTATTTTCCAGTTGGCTTACTTATGGCATCTTATTCCAAAGTAACTTCCATGGTGCCTCCAAGTATCAAAGACTGATGATGCGCCCTGCAAGGTCCTTTTCTGTGAAGACACTTCTGTTGGTGCAATCCATGTAAAAATTTGGACGCTTACATGTATTTGGGCTCAGAGCCTGGACAGAGCTCTGATAGATGAATTTCCTGCATCTGTAGTGATCATGCCGTTTTATTGTTTCGCCTTATGTGTAGGTGTTAAAATTTCATCTGCAACTAATGTTAACAAAAATGTTTTAAGTCGATTGGTGCGGGAACCGGGGGCGGAGGGTGACACGCGAATGAGACCGTATGGAAACGCGCGCACCGCATTGGGGTAAAATTGGCAGGATCTTTTTCTTGGCTCGCCCCCACCCAAACTCACTGAGTCAGACCGAGCTCCACACTAGTCCAAGAAGCCTGGCGGCCTAGTCTGCTTGGAAGAGTCTGATGAAGTCAAATGGAGTTCCGAACCAGCTGCTGAATATAAAAGCATATAAAGACGTGAGGATATTATCAGTTTAAGGGGGGGTGGGAGGGATAGGGCGGGCTTCCGGTAATCGGCTGAAGATTGATTTATTAATTTTCATCCAGCAACCTCATTTTCACTTCGTGCCAGAAAGTCTCTGAAGTCACATACAAGTGGCGAGTCAGTCTTTGCTCACCAACACCTCCAGAAATGTAATGCATTAGTTTTCCCAGCTGAAACCACCTCATCTACTCAACTGCATAGATCTGGATAAAGCCTCAATGAGGGGAAACTCGCAGCAGCATCCCCAGGCAGACAAGTTTAAAATAACATTTAACAAATTTACAAGACCCTCTGCCCGATTGCTTTATCACTGGAGTAACTCCTAAGTATAGCAATTTGAAACTAGGCCAGATAACAGTATTTGCCAAGTAGAACTATTTCAATATGGGCGGTAAATTGAATATCAGCTTTGTAACAAACAGGATCATGGGGTCCGTGTAAAGAGGTGCAGCAATCGGAGTTAAAGCCTCTACAAATAGGTTTTCCCTTTTGATACAGCAGGGATGCCAAGGCAAACAGCAGAGCAGACAAAACAGCCCCTTGCATTATTTCCAATATGAATGCAAAGCAATATAAAACACTGCGGCCCCTTCAAATGTCGGCAAATGACACAGTTACCAGTGGCGCAGTGATGCAATGTTAGTCCATGCCGATTTCACCCTAAATCTCTTATAGAATTACCCAACTAAAGGGAATGAAAGTCATTTTGCCGATAAGCAACATCATGGCAGAGTAGGCAAAATCAACGACGTGCAGCAGGGTGAGAAATCCCCAGGGGTTTTATAGGGTTTAACTACCAGGTGTAGAACATCAATATAATCGCTAGTTTAATGGCATAACCAAGGCGCTAGGAACTTTTCCAATATTTTATTGCAAAGATCTATTAAGGGAAGGGCTACAGCAGGCACATCTACCTCGTGTGTATTTTAGGCTCGATTAACAAGAGACTTAGCAGGTCATAAGTAGTTTTCAATGATTAGCCAGTTCTATAGATTAAAAAAGGTAACAGACGGTGCACACCACATTGTGCGCTGAACGTTAAGCTCGCAATACAGTGTGAAACGTCCTCTGCACAGTGTATGGATACCAAAAGGAGACAAGACAGGGCCATCAGCAGAGGAAAGGTAAGTTGGGAGCAGGAGGGGGGCGGGGAGATTGGTGGGCGAATGGACTGTTAAGTGGAGGGTGTAGGACGATGGGGACAAAACAAAAAAGGAAGTGGGGCAGGGGAGAAAAGCGTTTCGGGCGGTGTACTCCAAATAATGCTAGTGTGGAGCCGGGGGCCAGGGAGGATGGATGGGGGAACCAAAGTGCTGGGTTTCTGGTGGTAGCTCCACTCACAATAGAGGACTTAGACACTGTCTATTTTATATGTTTAAGGATGTTGCTGTAAAACATCGGTAGAATGCTGCTTCTTGGGATACAGAAAGATTGACTCTGCATCCAGATGTGGACTATTGAGACTGTAGAAATACTAAAAGCAAGTGCTACTGGGTCGAGGTCAATAAGATCTGTAATAAAAAAAGAGCCCCGTTATACTAGTGGTGGTTGTTTTTATGAAATTTTGAAAATGTTTGCTCATTCAGCACTTACTAACCGCCATGCACTATATATTTGTGTAGTGTTTCCATGTAATATTTAATGACCGGATTGAGTCATGTTTATTTTTTGTAAAATAAATCAATGTTTAAGATGTAATTAGAGATTGGATGATTTGATGTCCTTTTATTGTAGGAGTCAAATGTAATTATGTGGAGTGATGGTCTTTGCGGTTGTGATATTGATTATCTCTTTTCCAATGGTGTAGTGCGTGTTAGGCTGAAACCTGTGCAGTTCCCTTAGGGACCACTGCAAAAGGCTTAGGACTACAGGTGTTGACAGTAAACCCAATTGGTAGCAGTCTGTACTACCCAGATTTACCTGGTAGCTGTGGCTGAGCAGCCAGACTTCTCTCAAGAATAGTTAGACAGTATATAGAGTATACAAGATAGGTACAAAAATACAGTAGCACAAGCAAACACTGACCAGAGCTTGGGTATAAAAGTATAATTATTTATTTTAAAACACACTTTGTAAAATACACTAACACTAATGTGGAAAGCAAGTTCAAACACAGTCACTATTAATATATATACATCCCTGATTACTTATTGAACAAGTCTTAGTCAAAACCCCACTTATTTACAGAGGTGAGCGCTTAACCTAAGATGGCACTCCAATAAGTTAGTTAAAAAGGGAGGGAAAAAGGCAGAATTAGGAAAATACACAATACCAACACTTTAAGAGAACCAGAGCAAGTCAGGAAAGGCAGAGTCTACTGAGGAGCAAGAAAGTCATAGGCCAGGCCCACTCTTGGAGAGAGCAAGGCGGAATGTGTCCAAGATCACACAGTTGAATAGTACTTTAAAGAGTCATTGCAGATAGTTCAAAAAGGGTTGGATCAGTTCAGAAAAAGTTAGTTAGCAGGTCCCAAGTCACCCCAGGATAGAAAGTCAAGGATTTACGGGACACCTTGAACAGTCTGTTGCAAGGGAGACTAGGCGGGACCCAGTACCTGAAATGGTGAGAAAGCTCCAGCGGGGGCAGTTGTTCCTGGCAGCGGGTGCAAGTCGGTGCTTCGTCCAGAGGAAGAGAAGATCTCGACGTGGAGGAAAGCTGGAGGTCGTTGCACTGCCAGGGAAGAAACCAGACGCGGAGTTTCCTGGTTAAAAAGGTACTACCTTTTTATTCGCGGTAGTGGTGAAGCGTGGCTATCCGGCCGCCGGGGTGCTTGGCACAGGCGATTTGACCACGAGACGATCCAGGAAGGCGAAAAGAGGGCGAACTGGTTATCCCCACCAGTTCAGAGGAAGAAGACTCTCCGGGATGAAGATCTCTGTCCTTGGGAAGTGGTGAGACGGTTCAGCAGGGCTCCACCGGTGGCGTCGTCGTTGCAGGTCAGCTCAGCTTCTCCCTCTTCGGATTCTTTGGTTCTGTGGCGACTTCTGAAGTTCCAGTCCCCAACGCCCTGCTTTTATGCAGAAAACCCCCATTCATCAGTCCTAGCTGTCACTCAAACATGCTAAGTGGTGAGCCGGGCGGCTGTAGACCCAGACAGAGTGGCACCACTTTTGGAGGCTTCTGTGCAGAAGCCCGCCAAAAGGTGGAACAAAGGGCTCGACTTGGGTTGGAGTTACAGAGGCAAACACAAACGCCATTTTAAAACCGAGTCCTGGCAAAAAGGCCCAACCGGGGAATAAATATAAAATAAATAACCAGCCGGTATCTTTAACATTGCACCAAAAAAGTGGTGCGTTTAAAATGAATGGGAAAATCCCATAGGAAATATTCCGGTGGAATATTTCGCGTGGTAACCACTGCCACCAGCCAGAAACTCGACGAGGGGGGACTGCACAGTGCCCCCTCGAAAAACAGGCCCAGGGGCAATCTAATTACCCCTACCAGTACTTCCACAATATGATGGTTTGTACTGGTTCTGTTCACAATTTAAGACTAGTAAAGTCAATGGTGACTTTACATGCCCTGGGAGACCGTCAGTCCCAGGGTATGGAGTCTGTTTGGGGGTCACTATGACGCCCCTGTGTTACTGCACTGAGGGTGCTGTGTAACACACTTACCAAAAACACATGAAACCCTATGGAGTAAAAGACCCCATAGCCCATAAAACACATTTCAAAATCAAAGGTTATCTCAAATCATGTCTAAGAGTGGGAGAAAAAGAGTCTCACTCTTAGCAGGAGAAAAAAATAAACCCCAAAAATTCAGCAAAGCTGTTGGGGGACTCACTAGGTTTGGGAAATTAGCCTTAACAGAGAAATCTCCCCAACAGTATGCAGGTTATGGTTTCATATACAATAATGAAGAAAAGAAATTAGGAGGCAGAAGATTAAATCATATCTCTGCCTCCAACTCCTACCCCACTGGTATTTCATTTAGGTTATTAAAGTCCCTGATTTGGTAGGGTGTTCAGCCAGGACAATCTCTTGTATTTATATAGTTTGAATGATACATAGTAAATGTATATTTTGGGAGGAAAATTTAACTTAGTTTGTCAAGTGATACAGACATATAAATAAAGCTAAAAGGCCATCCGCAGTCAGTGAGTTCACGTAAGACAAGTTTACAAAAGTTTGCCACAGTGGCCATCAAAGTTGAACGGAAGACAGGCGGATGTAAAACGTGTATTGTGAATAGCCAAAGACCCAAACATGGAATCACTTAGTGCATGAGGCGAAATTGCGCCTTAGTTCCTCTTGATGTTTCACACTTAAAACATGAGAACTGTCCATGGCATCCATAATTAAAAAAAGGACAGAAACGGTCAGACATCTCACATAACAAGTGACCCTGATAGTTTGCTGATGTGTCCCAAGCACCCCCTAGGAACAGAGACTTGAGGCAGCCCGTAACCACAATACAGCATCAAAAGACAAGGGAACCAAAGATGACCTCCAGCAATGTCGGTGAGATCATGAACAGTCCAACTGCCCACAAACATTCATTAGCGTGAATACCAGCCTAAGAAAAGGCAAGTAATGCTGCTATCAGAGGAGCTTTTGTTTCTTAGTGTTGTCTCAACTATAAGTTCTAAAATAAGGTGTGAAGCAATCGTGTGTGAACACTAACAATTGCTGAAAATTATATTATCAAGACAAAATAAAAATTAGACGCATGAATTTTCAGGAATCTGTCAAAAATAAAGTATAGTAATTAGGTGAAAAGGGTTGTAGGAAAAAGGGTCCTACAGGAAGTCTATGCGGGTCCTCTGCAGGGTGAAACTGGTACAGGACTAGGCATGGATGTGGTTTGTGGAACAAAGAAGAGAACATCAGAGGTTGGAACCACTGGACAGTTACATTCATGCATTAAAACAAGTTTTCTCGAGGAGTTTGGAGTCGAGTAAAACAATGGAGCAAGCATTTCCAAATGCCAAGGAGGAATGTGTTTTGTTGCGGTTTATTACGCGGTCACACTCAACTCAAGGAGTTCCTTCCCCACCCCCAATGAATGTGGCGCACAATAACTAACTCTTCTTTTGTCAAGATTCAGTTTGGTAAGGCCTCCAACCAGTCTCGCACCCAATCTCAACAATTACCCAGTGCCATAATGGACCAGGAACCAGGCTGGTGTGTAGTAAGAAAATATATTTGTTAATTCATTTAAACCAAATTTGACAAATAGACTAACAGCCACCAAAGCTGTGGCACCACAAGAACAAAGATTACTTCCTTAATGGCACCAACACAGAGACTACTGAGATATGCTGTCACAGTTTCCAGCTTTCTTTTCAAATCACCCACCAATACAGAAAAAGAAAACATGATTAAAAATACAGTGGTTGCTGATTTGTTTATAATACTCATCTCCCAGCAGCCCCCACCCTCCAAACATCAATTAGACTTGACCCTCTGAATTGAAGGCCAGTGGGTACACAATGGGAACATTTTGGGATTCTGATAAAATGCACTCTTTGGAAAAAGGGATTCAAGGGACAAAATCGTTTATTTTTACTCATTACCACAGATGCAATATGAGGGAAAGAAAAGCAATGGGAAAATTTGTTTTGCCACACCTGAACAGGGCTATGTGGTTTTGGTCAGAGCACAATGAGAACAAAGGGGCAATTTAATTTTGCACCCTGCACACTAACGTAGAAACAGAGTTTTGGGATTAATTCTTTTGGCAAATCTTGGTCTATACCGGCTCAAAACACACTGGGAAGAGATCGTTAGTCTTGATTGCCAACAAAACCCATCCTGTGATTTCTGTAGGGGAATTAATTGATTTACTTTAGTTAAATATGCTAAGGTTCTGGGGCTAGTTTTACTTACAGGAGAGGCCTTGAAATTGGCATCGGGAACCGCAGGGCACCTCTGGGACAGCTAGGCTGTTAGTCAAGGATAGTCTCCTCTGGCTCCTCCAAGGGATCCCAGTCAGCTTCTATGCCTCCTGGTTCCTGTCTCTAATGCAAGATTTGGGGCCTCTCTGCTTGGATGTTTCTCGGAAATGTTCAGCAGCAGGATACCTCCCAGAATAAGTGGAAAAAGCCCTGTTCCAATGCAAACTGGTTGATTTATAGGGCAAATGACATCACAAACTTACAATGGTTCCCGGAAAAGGGATTGGCTGGTCTCTACCCACCTCCCACCTGTGTGCTAATAGGACAAGGAGATGAGGGTTGAGTGTTAGGAAAGCTGTGGGAGGAGAAAGCTTTGTCACCCAAAACTGACATGTGGGCTCGGCATGTTCGAAACTCTAAAAATCTATCAACATGGCAAGTACCCCAATTTTTCAAATCTTTACATGTATAAATAAATTTTAAGGCAAATTAGATGTTAATCTGAAGTCGCCACACCCTTCCTATGCCGAAATACGGTTTTCTAAGCCCTATCAGTGAAAAATATAGCACTTCATAATTCCATGCTAATTATTTCCTTCAACCTCACACCAACTTTCAAATCTCTCAGAATCAAGAGAAGGCCCAGATCAAAATTTCATTAATAACTTTAGTTATGTTTATCACACAAAAATCTTTTTAGCATGGTTCAAAGGGGGTTAACTGTCACCTTTAATTAAAGTCTGGAATGACCGTTGTTGCATATATGCGGCCCTTTATATGCAATAATATGTATTTGTCCATTAACTAAACTCCAGCCTTTTCCTTTGTTCGCTTAACCCTTAAGCTTGTGATCAACAGGAGGCTGGCTCATGTTTGTTCGCCTCCCGCTTTAAGGCCTGTAATGGCCCCGATTGCAACTCTAATGGACATTTTACATGAATTGTGACCTCAATGCCACTTCTGCTGAAAGAACATGCATGGCCTTATCTGTGTCCACCGCTGTTTAAATTTAAGCAGTGTATTTCCTTCTATATTTTTAAGCAATGGCCCGATTGATGCTTGACAACCAGACCTCCAGATCAGCAGAGGAAAGGTCTTGGAGGTTAAGTTTCATATTTAGGAGAAATGCGTGGCTGCATGCAAAATTCTACAAGAAATTGCTTTTAAACTCCCACACAATGCATTTTACATGACATTTTATAAAAGGCACATGGGCCTTATATCCAGGTGTAACATACTACTTAATCTCACAGTTGCAAAATACATGAATATCACTGCTGGATTGTCCATATGTATAGGGCAGTTATATGAGAAACCCATCTTCAAACTCAAGTCTAGTAGGCACTTCTCTCTGCATTCCGTCATTTGGATGAGGAAAAACAAAAAGGAAGTTATTTTAAATATATTGTACACGCTGCAATCTGTCTCTTTTGGTAAAAGTGCAGCTTTCCATGGATTTAGTAAACAGCATTGTCAGCCACATGTCTTTCTTTTCCTTGCTGAAATGCATTTGGCATATCTTCACACTTGAGATTTCAGCCCACTTTCTTTGCTTTGAGATTTAGGCCTGTTTTTGGCTCAATATGTCTCATGTCTTACATTCATATTTGGTGCAAAGCAAAGTAACAGTCATGGGCTGTTCATTCGCCCCATATTTGGCCATCATTTATATGTCCTTGATTGAGGAAAAATGTGTTAAATGTTGCCAACCCATTTTTCCAGTCCTTCAGATTCTATCGTCGATATATAGGCGATATTTTGTTGATTTGGGAGAGCAATGTAGAATCCCTGAATACGTTTGTGGATTGGCACAATTTAGTGGATCCCAATCTGCATGTCATTCTTGGATTTAAAAAGGTTTGAGGACACAGGCAAACTTAAAGTTGAGTTGTTTAGAAAAACAACAAAAAAAGAATACAACCCTACATTTTAAAAGCCAGCATCCTCAAAGTCTCATTGAAAATGTAAACATATGTCATCTGGTCTGTGCATCCACCTTTTTGGCAGCACAGTAAAGCCATCAAGGGCTCTAGCCTTAAAAATTGGAGAATCCTCAACACACTGGATATGAAATTGGAAAAACCACTGTTTGCCTTCAAAACAAGTAAAAATGTTCCAGCCGCCTACCAATCAACCAAAAGTACTATTCGGGATGTGAATCTGACCCCAGTAGCGAGTCATTACCCCTGTATCTCATGTACAGCATGCAAATATTCTAGGAAAATGCTATGCTTCAGTCATGAAGGTAGGGTCTGGAATTTGTGGAAATTCACAAATTGTAAAAGAAAAATGTCATTTATGCTATACAGTGCCCATGCAAGAAATTGTATATTGGGAAGACCTCGCAAGAGATACATTTGAGGATAAATGAACAGCGGTCCAAAATTCGGAACCGCACATTGAAAGCACCATTGGTCCTAAGTTATCTGGAAATGGGACATTCATTGGAAGAGCTCATGTGGTTCTGTATAGAAAAGATTCATGATACCAACAGTACACAGGAGGCCAATACATTGTCCTATAAAGAGCAGCTGTGGATTTTCAATCTGAAAACCTGAGTGGGGCCTCTATTGCATGAAACAGTGGAACAGTGGAACTTTAGATCATGAGGCTCTGGGCGCAAGTGTTGTAGACACTGAAGTAAGGCCAACTGAGATTGGTTACAGCCCTAAGGGCTTTAATTGGGAACATCCAACATATTTATAGCGCGCCAGAGGACACCTCATGTGCGTTGGTGGTTGGGCCGGCTCAGCACCTGGTACCTCCCATGGGTGGTCTGGCTGCCCCATTATAAAATTGCTAAGGGGTATTGTGAGAGCAATTTTCATTGCTCTTCCCTTCGAGAGTCTCCAATATATTTCCAGTTTGGGGACTTTATCAGGTAATCCAAAGCAGAAGCTGGCAATTGTAATGTCAAATACTGCCATGGCATGCACCTGCTTACTTGACCTATAACTAGCGTTTTCCAGTGAATTACCTTTTTTATGATAATAAGAATTAGGTTACGGCTTTGTCCTTTAATCATCCAATTATTTTGGACTGTGCTGCAATAAGTGACTACTGGTAGGGTTCTCAGGTAAAACGCTGATGCGCATGTGAATAATGCCCATTTAGTGGGCTTTACAATATAATGGAACACGTGTATTACATTCTGACGTTATTTCGAATGACTGGTGTTTGTATCGACTTCACCGTCTTCTCACGTGACTTGGGGTAGCAACCTCTATAATATTGAAGCCATTGCACTTCCGGGTTCAATAGCTGACTGATGCCGCAGTGCACTCCATCGAATTGGCCAAGTGATTAAAAGGTATTTATTCACTGATGCGAAATGGTTTACGATCTTATGTATATATTATCACTGAGGGTTATACATAGTCGGGTGTAGCACAGAGCACAGAATTGGAAAACGTGCGAGTTTGGGCTCATTACTCCCGAATTGCAACAGGCGGTTACTTTCCTTCTTTCTAATTTTGTAAACTGAACGTTCTGTTCCTTTATTTCATGCCACAACGACCAGGACATGTGCCGGTCAGCTATTAATGAGTGGGTGTATTATTTGATCAATTACTTCCCCACCATTGAGGCAATATATGTGTTTTCTCTATGTTCACTCCATGTACTTGGGATAATTCTCAGTAGCTGGATTATTAGGGGGTCAATTTTCACCATATTTTTTAACCCCTTCTAAGAAGTGGGAAGCACGACCATGTTTATCCTGCTTCGCCGCGCAAATCCTTAAAGCAGATTATGATAGACTTGCTTGACCCATCCAATGAGTCAAACTTGAGTAATTGACACTACTTGTATCTGTTTTACATTGGCAGACCACAGTTGTCTTGGCTTCCATTTACACGTACGAAGAAATAGTTAGCTTGGGTAAGTTTTGTACTCTTTCATGGTTGGCACAATGAGCATGTAATGAGCCATGCACACTTGGATTGGAAGAGCTGGAGATTAGCGCACACGAGAACTCCTTGTGGGCTCACTTTTTTATTTTTGTATTTGTAAAGCGCACTACCGCCCAAGGGCATCGAGGCGCTGAGTGAGGTCTACAAAAGGCTTGCTGTGTACACTTTGACAAGAAGAACATTTCTACTTATCAGTTCCATTGGGATTTAGTGTCACAGTTAAACCATTTGTAAGGGATCTAGTCTTCAGCAGCTTCCATAAGACATGGGAAAGGGACAACTACATTCACTGATCGAAGGATAAACGTGGGAATTCGGGCTCTGTGATTACTCAGTTGTCACAAGTAAAGAACCCGCTTCCAACAACAAAGTCACAAGCTGTGCTATTCTAAAATGAAGGTGCAAACAGGTGCCCAAACAAAATTGATTTACAGAGTTGGGTATCTCGCACAGGGTTTTAATGCATCCAATTTTAGAATAACGTACTTTGCAACTCTTTAAAGAGCAAGGATGCAAGAAAAGGGTAAAAAAAAAAATAGGTAACGTACCAAGATGAGCTAAAAGACGCTTTAAAAAGGGCATACGCAATGTGTCGTATGATTCCAAAGGGAGGCTGGTCGGTATAATTGTACAAGTGCTGCCAATGAATAGAAAGAGCATCAACTTCCTGAATAACTTGAAAGACTGGAATATGTCATGGCACGGAATGGCATACAATTAAATCTCACCATCCTATTCCAATTTAGTACTGGCAGCACAAATAAATACATGCAAATGCCCTACAGCTGGGCAATTATGAGGAGGTTATTTTGCAACACTGCTGCATTCCATTACCACTGAAACCTCCTGCCTCCTCATTTGCACATTAGGTCAATATATTTAAGAAGATAAATCAATTCTTGATTATAATAATTAGTACCCGATGCCGAAAATTGTGTTGAATTAGAAAATATAGAAGCAAATTTAAGAAGCCAGAAGAGGAAACAGTATTTAATTTCTGAACTAGGCCGTCTTCCACCTACACAACAGCGATAAAGCATGTCTCAGGGGGTGTGTCCTACTGGTAATGCAGTCTCAAAGCAACCAGGGGTGGCGGACCATTAACTATAAAGGACATCCACCTGGAAGGGCATCATCTTTGTTAGAAATTGCTAAATATATGAAAATTGCTCAAGGGGCAAATAAAAACAAAAAGTACCCTTGCGTGCAGCTGTTAATGGCCAGCGCTGCGAAGAAGGTACAAAAGCATGCCAAGCCGGAAAGGGAAGTGGTGCTGCAAGCTTAGCTGCATTGATTGTGAGCCCAAAGTATCACAAAAGCGGAGAAAAGAGGCAAAGTGGGCAGGAAGGAAGAAGAGAAAACAAAACAATGCTTTGGTAGGCGGACGGCAAAATAAATGTAAGGGAGTAGCGAAGCAGCAATAGCAGAAGGGAGTTGTGGGGAAGCAGGAAGGAGCAGGGAGTAGGTTGCGGACACGGCAGGCCAGACACGTTGCAGGATGGCGAAATAGAATGCAGGGAACATGGGCGGAATTTAAAAAAATAACTCCTGTTGCCTGCAGGATGATTAGTTAATATGCATTTTAAGATGGCTAATGTTTGAGGATATGGGATTCTCGCAAAACAACTGCTAGCCTTATATGGACAAAGGTCTTATTGAGGCTAAAAAACTGAAAACGATTTATTCCCAAGAAAGTCAATTTAATTTTGCACCCTGCACACCAACGTAGAAACAGGGTTTTGGGATTAATTCTTTTGGCAAATCTTGGTCTATACCGGCTCAAAACACACTGGGAAGAGATTGTTAGTCTTGATTGCCAACAAAACCCATCCTGTGATTTCTGTAGGGAAATTAATTGATTTACTTTAGTTAAATATGCTAAGGTTCTGGGGATAGTTTTACTTACAGGAGAGGCCTTGAAATTGGCATCGGGGAACCGCAGGGCACCTCTGGGACAGCGAGGCTGTTAGTCAAGGATAGTCTCCTCTGGCTCCTCCAAGGGGTCCCAGTCAGCTTCTATGCCTCCTGGTTCCTGTCTCTAATGCAAGATTTGGGGCCTCTCTGCTTGGATGTTTCTCGCAAATGTTCAGCAGCAGGATACCTCCCAGAATAAGTGGAAAAAGGCCCGTTCCAATGCAAACTGGTTGATTTATAGGGCAAATGACATCACAAACTTGCAATGATTCCCGGAAAAAAGATTGGCTGGTCTCTATCAATCAATATAGTCTGGATGACCATTATATTTCGATCACAAGCCCCCTTCCACTACCAGCTTTTGAAAACTGCTTCAGATGCAGCCAACTTTAAATTAATGCAGAGCCCTAAAGCGAGTGTTAATATTCCACAGCCTGTATGAATCTGGCCCTCTACTCTGCACCCACCTAATTTCCTATACAGTGCGTGCCAAACTGTAGCAAAGCAATTGAGGCGGCTGGGCAAGGAGCGTAGGAAAGCATTTCGGCTGATACTACCAAAGTCAAATAGCCACTCAACTTTTAAATATATGCCAACGCCTCAAAGATCCTTCTCAGTTTGTGTTGGGATCTGGGTGCAGTCATTGACCTTAACTTGTGATTGGCAGGTCAATGTGTCTCGGTGGTTTATACCTGGAAGGAAACCAGGCCAAGCAGAACTCCAGGTGGGATTTTGAACTAGGAGTATTTTCTGAGTTGGGAGTAAAATGAAATTGCCAAGAGAGGCATTTTGAAATGCAGTTAAAATATGTATGACCACATTTCTTTTATTGTAAACGTACTACTAAGTCCATCGTAAAATATTAGACTGAATGTGAAGGTTAGAATGATATTTTACACTAAAAAGGTAATTTATTTTATTCACCATTAGAACTTCCACTAGGAAAATCATGCTATGCTTGCAGGCTATAATTAACTAATCTTTTTTACATGCTTAATACCAGAGACCAAGCCAGGATTTAAACCCGTCTAGATCTGCGTTGTCTCGTTTCCAAGACAAATGCGTTGCCCCTGAGCTATCCTCCCGGCACTATAATGAAAGAAAAAGTGAACTTAAATGTGCTCCTGCATATGTGCTGACATGTTACATAAAGCTGCCATGCTATATAAAGAAAATAACGCAAGGATATGTGAAAACCTAGAATTCGTATTATAGATCACACCATAACTGTTGATCGAAAAAAAGAATTGTTTGACTGATGTTGCATGTAAAAACAGTTTAATTTGTAAAGGACATAATTTATGACCCAAAATCAGGCATAAATTAGTTTTTAAAAATTGATTAGCAGAGTTTGGTAATTAAAATGTTCTTGATTAGCAAATAAACGTATTTGATTAGCAATTGTTTTACAAATTTTTTTTATGTCACCAGACGTTATTTGTAACCAAGACGTAAAATGAGCAACAATCCAGCATTTGGGCGTACTTTTGAAGTAAGACATTAGTGAGGGTTTGTAAAATGTAAATGTTGGCTGCATGAATTGACTAAAATAAATAAATATGATAGAGGAAACTTTTCAGTGCAAGGCTCTGTGCAGTTTGGTGCAGTAGGTGTTGGTCCTGTAGACGGTATACATTCCCCATCATTTGCTGGGGAGAAGTTCAATGAAAACATTTAAAATGCTAAAGGAAAGTCATAGCCTGAGACTAAGTACCCAGTATGGTATTGTGGCATGCAGGGCAATTGTCAACTTCAGGTTGACAAGAGGGCCCTTGCACTTCATCGATATGAACAGTTTTTAATACAGTGTTAAATACCACTCTGAGAAGAGGGCAGAGATGGTAACAGCCCTAAAGCCTAAGACAAGTAGGTTCAAGCGCAGCATTCCAATCCTGCATGCCTATGAAACAAGTATCGATCGCTATTAGCACTCCATGCTGCCATCTGGGGTGGCAATATGTTTTTTGTTTTTAAGGAAACTAGGATTTGCACAATTCATGCTCCCATTAAAAAAGAAATTGCACATGTATCTGCAATTGAAAATGACTATTTCCAGGACCTAGAGACAGGCCAAAAGGTGAGCGGGCATAGGGTCTCTGGAGGGGCAGGGGTCAAGGTGAGGCACCGTTCTTAGTCAGTCTTGGAGTGGATATGCAAAATGTACATATTGTTTATATTGAGAAAACAAAATGTGAATTTGAACTGCCAGGGAATAATTATATAAGAAGGACAGTCGTGTGTTGACGCAGGGAAATGAGCCCATGAGGTACTACTGAGACCGACTCTTAGCTCATGACTAGAAGGAGAAAAGGTGTGCAAGCGATAAATGGTGCATGTGATCAAACAAAGATGTGCAAGTGGGAGATGGTACTATGTTGAACATTTTACTTGTACAGGGTCATGGAACCACTATCTTCCTTCGATATTTAATTATTCCTTCTTTGTTAGTGTAATGCAAGAAATAAAGAAGGCTCTGGTTTATATGAGCGATTTTATTGAGCTGGTCAGGTGGGATTTCTTTTATAGGGTTTCTGTAGGGTTCGAAATTGGCAGGAGTTGGGTGCCATTTAGCTCCTGGTTATAAACAAGGGAAGCCTGGTTATCTTGAAACCAACAGCTACCAGGAGCTACTTTTCATTCCCTAGGTAAGCAGTGCCATAGAAACATTTCCAAATCTAAATTTAAGAGACATTTAAAGAATACTGGATAATATATAAATAGCCTAAAAGTTAGAGTTTGTATCTTGTGGCCATGTTAGATTTGCTGCACGCTATGTACTAGAGCCTGGCTCCACAGAGGTAGCTCCTGCCTAAGTGGGGATGACTGATAACACAGGCGCTGCTTCTTGCTCCTGGTAAAGCAATCCTAATTTCAATCCCGGTTTTCTCTGTCGGGTTGTTTCCTTACATTGCAATGCTAATAAACTGACTGTCTGAATAATCTCTTATCAAAACAGCAAATAGGATTCAGGCAAGGAATGGAACTTTAATGAACACCTGGACTCTTCTGTATTTAATACATAGTGCAAGACAGTGGGGGTCATTACGAGTATGGAGGTAGCCATGGCGCTAATACCCCATAACGCATTCCGGGTTGCCTGAATGGGGAAATATCGAGCCATTCCAACCTTGGAGGACCCAGTATTTCCCCATTCAAGGAACCCATCCCCCCCATTGCCATTCGAGCCCCCATTGGGCTCAATCGGAATGGGGAGGGAGCCAACAACGGGCCTGTTAGCTCCCTGGTCTGCTAGCGGGTCCCGCTAAGGACGCCTGGTTTTACCAGGTGGCCTTTGCGGGTTCCGCAAGCAGACTCGTAATAGGGCGGTAAGGTGTTAACGGCGCAGGCACCATTACCGGCGCCGTTCACCCCTTACCGCCCAGCTTGTAATGACCCCCAGTGCCTTATACATACGTTTTATTGACTTTACAGGGACTTTTGACACCGTTGATAGAGAGATTATGGTTATAAAAAAAATAAATAAAAAAAAAAAACACTGCAAGCTCAATCCTATTGTACATTTTCTCCAAGAATGTTGTTCAGATACGGTCGTCCAAGTTCAACAAATTAAAGAGTGTTTTCTCAGTGAACAAATGTAGACAAATTCTGGGCTAAAACAAGGTTATCCTTTGGCCTCTACACTCTATAATTTATATGTCTCTGTCATGGGAATTACTTTTAAGCAATCTCACAATTTTCAGCCGAAAATCAGTAGTCACCACATAGTATGGCTTGCGTATGATGATCAAAACACCTTTCTGGACTAGTAGGGGGACTACCTGTAGATTCCCCTTATATCTGTATCACACAAGCTAAATATCACAGGTATATGATTCAATGGTTATTTAAGCATTTCTACCAAATGTGTAACCCAAGTTTACCCTGCCCTCCAACATTCAAGCTAAACCCTTGTGGGTTTTCCATCCCTAGCCAACGCTGGTGGTCCGCTTATCTAGGGTTCGGGTAAAGGAAGAAGAATCTTACCCATATCCATTTCTAATCACAAAACAAAAAATGTTTAACAAGATTACTAAAAACGTGCGCAATTTGCTTTGCAAATGAAATTATTCAATTGTATTAATTTTCTTTGCTCTGCGTTTGCACACTTATAAAAATGTATTCAAAGCAGATAGTAGGTTGCTCTGTTTTGATTCATTAAAAATGAACACTATTTGCCGGTGTTTGCAACAGCACACCTTGCACCCACGTTTATTTGAGGTGCAGTGTATGTTGTCAAAAAAGTGACTTTCCACCCAAATGGGTAGAAAGGAATTGTGCTAAAAAGGAATTTTTCATCTAATGACCCATTCTTCTTGTATAGGGTCACTTCTGGCCTACCGGTTTCAGTGGTTTCAAAATTAATTACTACTTTCTTCAGGGCCATTGCATATATTACCATGCTGTCAAACAAGATTGTATCTCTGCACAGACTATCACCCCACCTGAAGATGAGACAAAAGATGGCAAGGGAATGGACAAAGATGGAAATGGTTTTAGTGCACTTTCAATGTTTACTGTATTGTTCCCCACCAAAGATTATTATAATATTGCTTACCCTTGTGTAGGGGGTGATACAGTGACTTAGTCCATTCGGACGTAAGTTTATTTCGCTGCATTCCGCTGCAACCTGCGAGGGATTAAATATCTGTCAGGTTGTAGTACTGGAGGGCTCAGTGTGAGCCGTGTCTCTGCTATTTATATAGTTAATCTATTGTTAAAGTATTTAGTGCACCTGACCCTACTGGGCAGCGGTGCATGATACAAAATATGGGCCAAAAGGCTATGCCCCAACTTTACATAAAGAAAAACAAGGTTTGTACCTGCTCAGTCCGGTCGCGTAATGGCACAGAACTGGTTCGTTGCATCTGCTGTCAAAGCGTACCGGTTTCTCTCCTGATCTCCATCTCTAAGCCCCACACATAAAACCCTTGAACTGTCTGAAAACTCCATATTTTCTGTGCCATTTGAAACATCTAATTGTCCCGGGAGGATAGCTCAGCGACAACATGCTCGCCTTGGAAACAAGACGACACAAAGCTACAAAGGTTCGATCTCCGGGTCCACGCTTAGAAACCTCTGAGTATTAAGCGCGTTATAAATATGCAACTAAGACATATTCCTGTACAGCACCTCAATGCCCCCGGGCTGTGTCAGCGCTTTAAAAATGCAAACAAACAAAAAATATATCTGATTTCCTTCCAATTGTATATTGGCTTGAAAAAATAAAAATGTAGCAGGATATATGATATGATATATGGTATTTGTAACGCGCCCATACACAAGTGTTTCAAGGCGCGACGAGGCAGGGAGGGGGGGAAACAAGGGGAAGACAGACAAACGATCCTACTAGGCCAGGTGTCATTCAGATCGCGCAAGTGCAGAGGTAAGGGGAAAAGGAGAAAGTGCAGGGGGAGGAGGAGGGGGGGGAAAGTGCAGTACAAGGTAAGTAGCGTAATAAAATAATAAATAATAATAAAAGGGCCAGCTGGTGGCAAGTGCGAGGTAAGTGCAGAGCAAGTGCTGGGAAGGGGGCTGTAGGGATGCAGTGACAGTCCCACAGTGCAGGGGGAGCCAGGGAGGCAGTGCAAGTGGAGAGTGGCTGGGCCCTGGACCGAGGTCACAGAGTGGCCCAGATGCAGGTTTAGTGCAAACTTCAGTGGGGAGTTTAGCAGGTTTAGCAGGGGAGAGGGAGAGAGAAGGCAGAAGCGAAGAGGAAGGTTTTGAGGTGCTTCCGGAACCGGAGATGGTTCTCCTCAAGTTTCAGGGAGGCAGGAAGGCTGTTCCAGAGGGAGGCCCCTGCTGCGGAGAGAGATCTACCCCCAGCTCGTTGCTTCGGATCTGAGCATTCGCTTGGAAGGTTCTTTGAAAATCTGCCATGCACAATCCAAATGACTTACACATTTCCAAGTATTGCGGAAGATCGGCCACTGCGCTACTCCGATATGTCTGGTTCCCCCTCTTCAAAAAGGAGGACGATTTCCCAAGACTCCTCTCCCTCAATAATTCAAAGAATAGTTGCTAAATGCAGTTACTGAAAAATGGTCATGATGTTACATTCCTTTTAAATAGAACCTGCCTTTTTGCTTAGTAGAAAACAGAACAAAGAGTAAAACTATTATACTACTTGGGGACTGTGTGTGGCGAACCAGAAGAAGGAGCAGGACTCAAGGAGGACATTTTAAATTTAAAAAGAAAATGCTCATCTATCCTTAATGCTGATCATGAGTTTCCCCATCAACAAAACTAAGTTAAGGCTGCTGGTACGCTGTCAAAATCAAACGTAGGCCTCAGTCCAAAACTAAATTGCTATCTGGCCCACCACTGCGGAAAATAAAACCCATACAAATATAAGCCCAAGCAATCGCCTCTCAGTTTAGGCTGTGTCTGGCCAATTGTCCTTTGGATATATCTCTCTCTGGAGATGATTTTCATTTCACACAAAAATAGTTCAGAAAAGAAGTATTCTCAACTCTCCTGTTAGGCCTTTTAGAAAGTCTTGTAAGCCTCCATATATGTCCAATGTCTCAAGATCTTTACTTGGAGGAATGTTGCCTTTGCACCTTTTCCACCACCTTAAAAACTTTCTCTCTATTGGTTCTTTATCTTGAAGAGGTGGATTGAACCATCCAGATTTCCTTCCCCTAATAATGGTGTCTCCTATTTCTCGAGGACTCTCCAGGTCCCTCTGGCTTTCAAGTTTCTTTAAAAACTGTGTGCATGGGCTTCTTTCCAAGAAAGATCAATACTCTGGTTTATAGGGCTCTGTAACCCTCCTTGTCAGCTTCTTTCTCTTTGGCGATTTCAACTTGCTTCCTTCCACCCTGGGCAACAATGGTACTATGCCTTCGGATGTGATCCAGAGGGGTGGTGTTTAAGCAGGGATGTTACTACTTCTCAACGGTGTCACCAGCATGTAAACTTCAGCTTCTCTTCTGTCCGATGTTGCGTCCTTGCGTTCCAACTGGAGGATTCCTTACTCCGGTCTGTTCTGGCCTCACCGTAGTTTCCCGGGTCCCAGACACACCAAGGCTGCAGAGTGGTCATGCCACCAAGTAAGACGGTCCTTCCGTCCCCATCTTGGCTGCATCGTCTTTCTTAGTGCCTGCCTTCTCTCTGCGTCTCTCCACGTGACGGCTGGCTCTGTCTAGGCGCAGGATTCTTCCTCCTCCATTCAAGGTTCCTTGTCCGTTTATTCTCGCAGCCGTACTTCTAAGCGGCGTGCTGCTTTGTGTCAGTTGCCGAGTTCAAGCGAATGCCAGTATTACCTTGATCCAAAAATATAAAAGCAATGTCATTATTTGTTGGATGTAAAACAGAAGTAACAGTCCCTTGTATACTGTAAGGGTGCAGAAGGCGAGATATGAGACACAGGTGTCATGTTTGTTTGGGCTAAAGACCTTTATTCAGACAACAATGAAAGGAAAAGGTGTTGGGGAAGGCCCAACTGTCTCTAACCACTAAGCGCATTTGCCTTACCTACTGTATATTCCTAGGGGGTCTTCCAAACCCCTGGAATGTTTACAGACAGTTCAAAGGAATACTTGGCACAGTTCTACAAATTTGTAGAAGTCTAGGGATTTCCCTTCACGTAGAATGTTTAACTGTAGTTTTAAATAAAAAGTCTTGTCAAAACAAAGAGTGTTACCTTGTGGACACCCAGACTGATCCCTTCACCTTGGTGTATTCCAGCAACAGCTCCACATGGGGTTGTATTCATACTGGTTTGTTAACACTCCCTTCCCCTAGTGCATTCCTCCACATCAGACCCACACTTTCTATCTCCCAGATCATCCTCTACGGGGTTGGGGACCCTTACCCTGGGTTTCTCCATCTCTATGTTCAATTCTGGTTGTCCAGGCCTTCCTGAGATAGTTGGGGGTCCCGGACCCTTCTTTCATCCGCCCCAGTCTTCCTCAGGCAGGAAGCGGCCTTCCGCCCCGATTTCCTTGGTCCCAGGCTTCCCCTAGGTAATGGAGGGTCCCAGACCCTTGGTAGCAGTGCTCCGTCTGGATTCTCTTGCTCCCAGTCTTCTCATGTTCCCAGGCTTCCCCTGGGTAATGGTGGGTCCCAGACCCCTGTTGGCAGTGCACTGCCCTGCATCTCTTCCTCCCAGGCTTCCCCTGGGTAATGGTGGGTCCAAAACCCTTGTTGGTGGCACTCCACCCGAAGGGCCCACACCACCGCTTGTCGTGGGCGTCCCGAGTCAGCAGCTTCCTTGCAATTCGTCCAGGCAGGGACGGACTCTCCCAGCAAGCCTTCTGGGCTTGGTGGATACTCCGTCTTTCCTGGAGCTTCTTGGGAGTCAAACGGTAATACTGCTCATGCACCTCTTTTACAACAGGACAGCTTCCTTCCTCCAGGTTCCTTGCAGGAAGGACTGGCCCTTCCTGGGCCTGCACAGTAGCCTGTCCCTTCAGGGCTCCAGCTTCCCTTCTTTGCTGGGTGATGGTGAAGTATTTCCTGGAGCTGCCATATAGGTAAGGACCCCTGTTGGTCCTTCGTGGGTCTTCCGGCTTTCTGATTCACAGCCTTCCCCCCAGCATGAACAGCAGCATGTCCTCCTGGCTCCAGACTCCTCCTAGGAGTGACTGACAACACTTCCTGGTTTCCTTCCTCTATTTCTACTGAGAGGGAACCAATAGGAAAATGGCAACCACTAGAATGCTTAGAGTGGTTCCTGGAGGTAACCTTAATTCCTCTGTATTTCTCTCTCCTGCCAGTACATATAAGGTAATCTTCATCAAGGCAGGTAGTATTCCTTGTGCCAGTACTTTTTAGAGATGGGGAAGGTTGGAGAAAGTATACAGGAATAGCAGAAGGAGGATTCTCGGTCATAAGCGAAGATGGAGGAAAAGGAGGTGAAACTGAATGCGGATGCTCATCTGGAGAGTCTACCACATTCCGATGAGGGTTATCTACTGTCATGTGATCATCCTCATATAGCTGCCCCCAGGGTGAGGATCAGATGGTGCCCACCTCACTCTGGCCACATGAGGGGAGATTTTCCCTGAGAAAGTAGTTGCAACATCACCAGATTCATCACAATACCCATATAGGCGGACAGCGTATTCTTCGTAGGGAGTTCCTTGTAGAAGTGGGAGCCCTTGTCTCCTAGAGGAAGTCACTCCAGTGAGGTCCAGCTTTCCATGCCCCTTGGCTCACCTCCCCAGCCTCAAAGGGGATGGCTCCTCTTTGGGAAGAAGGTACACATTTCAGATTCATCACAGGACCCAATCAATTAAGACACAATAAAAGGGTAAGTAAGAACTCCAAGCATACAGTTACAAACGGAAATTTCAGGTGAATGGCTTTTGGTGCATTGGGATCTATAATGAGGCTATCTTACGATACACGGGAAATGTTTCTCAGTTATTTACTTCCCAGCATATATTGTCTACATTTTAATGACAGTTAACTGTTAATATGGGACCCTGTTTAGGATATCAATATCGTCCAGTAAGCTTGCTGTTTAATGACAATTTAAACTACTCTGATCTATACATTAATGACTACGTAAAGGAGATTGATTTTCATAATGAGAATTGGATGTTCACTAGAAACAAAGTAGACCCATTGATGTTGCTTCATCTCCAGTAAATGCAAAGAAGATCATGGTTATATCGTTAAAACACAGTAATCCTACCATTTTATGGCTAAAAGAAATATGGCGACTGGCATTTTCAATTAATAAAACACAAGAAGTCCCTAGCTGATAGTAAAATGCATATTTTTTTCATCCCATACATTTCCAAGCCTTTGTGTAAATAGAACAAAATATCCACTGTGCTACATATTATAATTTACTCGTTCGACTACATCATAAAAATAAATAAAATGCTGGCATAGAGCTTTATTTGTTATAGTCAGTCAGGTCCACGTAGAGTTAATTCTTCTCAACACCAAAATGGCCAAGATACAGGCGAATTAACACCAACCTCCTTCAGAAACCTAACTATAGATCTCCTTTCTGTTTCTTGGAATCGTCCATTAGGTTTAGTTGAAAAATAACAGGAAATGGGATTTGCCTTATCTTAGCAAGAGACAACCTAAATGGACAACTCTTTTTGGAGAATTAGCATTATTAGTCTGGAATTTTTGGGAGCTGAACATGCTCTGTTCCAGGATGATTATCAGCCCCACCCAAAACTAGTGATTGTAAGGGTTATACTCCTTTCCCAGGCTAAACCACTGAAGACCAGCTCTGTAAAGAGTTGTGGAACGAGAAACAAACCGAGGATTCGATGTATAGGCCTTTTAGAACTCTACAGTGTATGCTAAACAACGATCACGCCTTTCCAAATCCCATGACAGTGGAATCTCTCTTTGCTGCAACTACTCTCCTGAGCTACTCCAATTCATCCCTCTACCCTGCCTGCCACATCAAAGGGACTCCAGCAATTACAACCCTGGTGTGATCTCTCCATTGTCTTACTGTGCTCTCATTTGAGGCACTGGTTCCTAGCTAAGCTCCCTTTCCATGGGTTATAACCGGTCTTCCTGGGAAAGTGACAATCCTTCCCAAAGAAGAAAAGGGAGCTTCTGGGGCTGGACCCAAATCGCTTTTTTTTTTATGTAGCAAGTTGCGTTGACCCACGTGGCAAACTGGTTCGAATGAGTTGGCATTCGATGCAGTGCTGGTTGGAGCGCTCACCAGAATCGGGAGTCAAGCCGGTTTGCAATCTGTAGTAAACACTGGGTAGGGTCAGTGCAGGATGCACCAGAAGGCTCTAGTTGAAGGTCTCTAATGGTTCAAAGTGGTTATCCAGACGTTCCGGCGAGTGTTTTGATGAAACAGCAGTTAGAGGTCAGGTCCAGTTGTTCGGTAACCGCTGGTTCGAGTCGATAAGTGTTTAGAGTACGATAAGCGATTCATTTGAGCTCAGCAGGTGACGGATTCTGCAAGAAAACAGTGCAGCATTCAGCTGGTTAAAAGTTGCAAGCACAGTGGTTCAAAGGTTCATTTGAGTTCCAAAACTAGCGCTGGAAGGTCCCTCTGACGCGATATCAGTGAACATGGTTCAACAAGGCCACACAGGAAGCTTTTGCTGATTTGGTCCTCCAAATGCTGCAATACTCCCCCACTCCAGGGGCTCTAGGACAGGAGAAGTATGTTCAAGGTGTGCTTTCCCAGCAAGAGTCACCTCCAATGTTCCGTGGGGGTGGGTAGGGAGCAGAGCCTGCCTATGCCTTTGACTGCTCTTTCACCTGAGTGGGTGAGACGGATCACCTCTAAGAGGATCAAAAGAATTATTTCTCATGCGTTTGTCGAAGAGTGAATTTGTACAGGGGTTAGATCCCTTTTAAAAGCAAACCTCTATAGGTGTGTGTACTGCTTTAGGGGTCCAATCGATGTCCTTGGGAAAGTGGACTTTGCCTTCTGAAATCATATCCAAATTGGTTTGTGTTAAAGGAAGTGGAGGGGACCGGAAGGTAGAGGTAAAGAGAGAAATCTTCCTCCAGCTGGTCTGAGCTCCTGCTGTCTACACTAACTCTGCCCCCTTCACTCGTCAGTAGTATCAAAGGTTCTTTTGATATGCAACACCCTCGTGCGAGGCTAGTCCTTTAAGGATGGGTGTGCCTTTGTTTCCAGTTTCCCAGGCCAACTCCTCTGCTGGGGGCTGATTCACTGGAGGGAGGTGTTAGCACGACCTCACAAAGTATCAAAGGAGAGGCCATGCCATCCAGTCTCCTGCCATAACATTTGCCAGGGCCAGTCTGTCTGACCACAATACACATAACCCTTTCACAGCCGAGCTTGGCTCACAGTGTGGATTATATGATATCAAATTGAGGTGGCTGTAATGACTGTGGAAACTGGTAGCCACCATACACTTTTTTCATGTAGGGCTTATATTTAAAGTTAAAACTGCCACCAGGATAATATTTCCACTAGTTGAAGTTACTTACCCATGGTAACGTTCTTTCGACTGGATGATCCTCCCATGTATTCCTCATCTTATGATATTTTCATATCCAGCTTCAGCTGCTTTGGAAACCTTTTCCAGCAGAGGGTGCTGCACGTTGATGCCGGTCAACTCGTTGTCCCTCGGATGCTCCCGCCTCTATGTCAACGATGGAATAAAGCGCATGCAGCGACCATTTTTTACGTGTATAGGATATCCTACACCCGAGAGTTACTCCTCCTGAAAGAGCGAAGACTACAATCACATTGAAAATTCTACTGCAGGGCAGGTTGGGAGGGCCAATGAGGAATACGTGGGAGGAACATCCAGTCAAAAGAAAATTACCATGGGTAAGTAACTTGTTCTTCAAATGGATTGTGTCCTCTCAAGTATTCCTCATCGTGTGATAAACTCCCAAAGCAGTGCATGTATTCCTGGAGGACGGAGTCCGAATTTTCAGACTCATGATAATTTAGGAGTTCCTTTATGGGTCTGTGTGCACAGAATGTAGCACTGCCTTTCCAAATAAACCTTCCCGGCTTGAGGAAGATTCCAGATTATAGTGTTTGGTAAAATTGTGTACGGACGACCATGTGGCTGCCGCACACATCTTCAATTGGGACTTCCCTCCTTAAAGCAGAGGAGGTAGCCATGCCCCTGGTCGAATGATCTCCAAGACCCTCCGTAGACCTTTCCAGCTAATCTGTAGCATTCAGATATTCCTAAAATGATCCATCTTGATAAAGTTTGTTTCGAGATTGCCATACCCAACTTGTGGCCCGTGTAGCCTACAAAAAGGTGCTCAACCTGTCTTAGTTTAGACATCCTGGAGATGTAGAAACTAAGTGCACGCCTTGCATCAAGTCTGTGTAACCTCTCCTCTTCCTTTCCAGGATGAGGAGGAGGATCAAATAAAGTTAGAATTGTTTTCTGAGATAAATGAAACTCAGACACAATCTTCTTAGGTAAGAGGGTAAGTTTAACCTTAAGGCCCTCATTATAGAAGATTGTGTAAGGTGGCTTGCAGGACAAAACCTGAAGTTCACTCACCCTTCGGGCTGATGTGTTGGCCACTAAAAGGATGGTACTTAAATTTAATAACCTTAAAGGACAGGAATGGATAGGCTCAAAAGGAGCACATATTAAAAATGTCAACACCAAGTTGAGGTCCCAAATTGGGATCAGAGGAAAAGTATTTGTCAGTCCTTTTAAGAATTGTATAACTAGTGGGATCTTGAAGAAAGATACCTCTTCTGAGGAGCAGTTAAAATTACAGAGCGCTGCCAGATACCCCTTAATTGTATCAATCTGGAGCCCCAGATTAGCCAAGTGTAATAAGAATGATAACACCATAGGTGTACTGCATGTAAAAGGATCCACATTCTTATCACTGCAACAGCTGCGGAATCTGTTCCAACGGCTGCACTACAATGATTTTGTTGCTGGCCTTCTGCCTGAAAGCAAACTATCCATTACTTTGTCCGGGAGGTCCCAATCCTTGTATCTCAACCTCTCAGAAAGTGAAGGTTGAGTGTATTGACCTCTGGATGGAGAACCCGATCTCTCACTCCGTTTGTGGAAGACTTCTTGGAGGGCAGATGGACGTGTCAAGAAGGTCCGGGTACCACATCCTCCTATCCCAATCCAGAGCAATAAGGGTTTCCTGAACCTCCTCAACCTCCTGATGACTTGAGGAATGATGGGGACTGGATGAAACCCGTCAAGGAGTGGAAACTCCCAGTCCACTACGAACACGTCCCTTAGAGCTCCTCTTGGGGGAAGTCCCTTGAGCAGTACCGCTCGCACGTCGTGAACAGATCCACTTGAGGGGTTCCCCAATGTGTGAAGATCTCTTGAAGGACTTCCTGAGCTAGTTCCCACTTGTGGGAATGTGTGCGCTTCATGCTCAGAGCGTCCGCCGCCGTATTCTCCACTCCAGCTAGGTGAACTGCTGATAGTTTATAATAGTTTATTTATATAGCACCTATACACAATGCGTTTCAAAGTGCTTCAAGGCAAGGGAGGGAACGATAGACAATACAGTGACATTCTTACAGGCCATGAACAACAAGAATGTGAAATAACTATCGTTCTCGGACATTTCAGATACTGCAACAGCTAAGACACAGATAGGAGAAAATGGGAAACAGACGGGCGTCTACCGTACTAGGCCTGGCGACACTTCTGGTAGAGCCGGGAGATTACAAGAGGTGAGGGAGAAAGGAGGAGCAAGAGGGAGAGGAATAAAACAAGTGACTATCGTACTAGGCCCGACGATATTTCAGATAGTGCTGGATAGGAGGGAAGGAACAGGTATGGGTGTAGGGGAAGAAGAGAGCTGGAAAGCAGCAGGGGGGCTTACACACATCATGGGGGACCAGAGGAGGGTTGAGGGTATACACACGCATCACAGGGAACCAGAGGGAGTGGGGGTATACACACGCATCACGAGGGACCAGAGGGGGATGGGGGCATACATATGAATCATGGGGGACCAGAGGGGGCTGCACACACATGCAGCTCACACATGCAGCACGGGGGACCAGAGGAGGGGGGGGCACTCACACAGCACAGGGGACCAGAGGGGGGCCAGGGGTATACACATGCATCACGAGGGACCAGAGGGGGAGCGCACGCACACGCAGCAGGGGGGGTGGGGGGGAAGCGCGCGCTCACACAACACACACATACATACACAGGGGGACCAGAGGGGGATCACACACACATGCAGCATGGGGGACCAGAGAGGGGTAGGGGGCGCAGACACGCATCAAGGGGGACCAGAGGGGGTTGGGGGGCACACGCATCAAGGGTGACCAGAGGGAGGAATGGGGGGAAGACACGCATCACAAGGGACCTTGAGGGGGGGGCGGGGCATATACATGCATCATAGGGGACCAGAGGGGGGGTCGGGGCACATACATGCATCATAGGGGACCAGAGGGGGGTGGGGAGCACATACATGCGTGCATCACGGGGGACCTGAGGGGAGTGGGGGGCACATGCATCACGGGGGACCTGAGGGGGGTGGGGGCACACTCATCACGGGAGACCAGTGGGAAGTGTCCCTGAAGCTGACAGGGAGCAGAAAGGGGCCTTCGGAGTGGGCCTTCCGTTAGGGACAGATATGGAAGGCCACCACCAATCAGAAGCCTCACGTTGAAAGTAGCAGCCATCACAGTGGGAACAAAGAGTGCCGCCATCTCGGAATTGCCGAGCACTAGTAATTTTGCTTTTAAGGAAACGGCAGGAACATTACAAAAGAGCCCCAACAGAGCACGGAGGAAGGCTGCATTGCACATTTAAAGGCAGTAATAAAAGTGCCACAGATCCTGCACAGTACATTTTTTAAAAGTCACATTTCTGAACAGATGTTGAAGTCGATCGCAGTGTCGCTGTGGCCAGGGGGGGAGGGGGGGAGCCATACCTTCAGCTGCAGGTGCACAGCGTGCACGGAGGGTCTCCAGATGATGGATGAGACCGCTCCAGCAGAGATTCTTTTTCTTTATAACATTTTATTGGTTTTACAACACAAAAACCACTGGTCCTAGTCGGGCCAGCACATAACAATACAACAACATTAACATTTTATGGTATATGTGCTCATACAGATTGCATACAATGCATATTGCTTCACATGTTGAGATCTCCGCCGCATTTCTTCATGACTCCCGCTAACAAGGTCATGTGGTTCAAGGTTTCATACATTGTCTTCCCAGCGTTGCCAGATCTTTTCTGCTTTTTCACGACATCCCCTGGCTCTATATACTCTTTTCGATGGCTATGCAGATTTGTACGTCTGTGATCCACTGGTTTACCTGTGGCGTTTGTGGCGCACCCCAGAGCTGGGCTAGGATTCCTTTGATTATCGCAGTCGTGGTCATAAAACAGTTTCTCATATCTGGGCAAATCTATTTCACTGTCTGACCCTAGTAGCATCAGTTTAGGATCTCTGGGGATTATTTGCCGCAGGACCTTCGGGAGGATATCGCAGCACTGTTGCCAGTAGTGACTAATATGCGGGCATTCCCACAGTATATGGAAGTTCCTGCTTCTTCACGACAGCGCAAACAATTAGGTTCCGTTATTTTGCCCCAACTATACAGGGTTACTCTCGGGTAATAAACTATGTGGAGTTTTTTAAGCTGTACCAGTCTTAGCCTAGTTGAGATGGCGGTTTCACGGGGTGAATAAGAATTTGTACCCAGTCTTCTGGCATGATCTCCGCAACGTCGTCCTCCCACTTTATTTTCAGCCGTGTCAATTCTGGTGTGGCAAAGGAGGTTATAACATTGTACATTACTGTGGTGACCTTTGCTTGGATTCGGTCTTCAATTATGTTACGTTCCAGTGGAGTACTACCCGGCATGTTGGAAGGGCAGGAAGATGTTGAAGTGCCTGTCGCAACTGTATATAGTGATATCGTTCTGATTCCGGGAGGCTAAAGGACAAAGTCAGATCTTCATAGGATCTAATGTCATTTTCAACGATGTCTCCCACTTTTCTTATATCACACCTGATCCATGTGGGCCATTCTGGCAGTTTGGTTATCCCAGGGAGGTTCCTATTGTGCCATAGGGGCTGTAGTGGTGTGACCTTGTTGTCCCATCCCATAAAAGCATGTGATTCTCTCCAGATGCGAGGTGCCTGTGTAGCCATATCTCCGGGGCCTACTCTGGGTGTTGCAACATATAACCTCAGGGGGGGGGGGGGGCGATGCCCTCACGTGTGGTAGCGTGGGTTCCGCATGCAGTGCGTCACTTCTCACAGACATTTGGCCGGCCCAGTAGTAGGATTGCAGCCTTGGTAGGCCAACGCCACCCTCCCAGATCGGTCTTTGCAGTGTCTGAGAGCTATTCTCGGTCGTCCACCTCCCCATAGAAGTGTTCTAAGTATGCAATCGATTTTCTGGAACATTTTCCCCGGTATGTAGAGTGGGGCGTTTTGGAGGATGTATAGGTATCGAGGGAGTGTTAGCATTTTGAATAGTGCTGCGCGACCTAGCAGGGTCAATGGTAGGGACTTCCAATGTTGCACATCCCCCTCAAACCGGTCTGTAATGGGTTGTAAATTATTGGACGTGTATTCCTTAAGATTCCTTGTGATCTTGATACCCAGGTACTGAAAGTAGTCCCCGGGCATTCTATATGGGCAGGGCTCTGGGGGTTCCTGCCTAGCTGGTTTAATGCGAATATTGTAGATTTGGACCAGTTCACCCTCAGGCCACTGAAGGCCCCATAGTTCTAGAGTAGTTGTGTCACCACTGGACATGCTAACCTGGGGTCGCGCATATATATCAACAGGTCGTCTGCATATAATGACACCCTATCCTCCCAGTCTAGTCTGCCCGGGATCCCTTTCCATGTGGGTGCATCCCTGAGGAGCTGGGCAAGTGGTTCCATGGCCAGTGCAAAGAGGGCGGCCGACAGGGGACAGCCTTGCCGTGTCCCTGTTCCCAGGGAGAAGGAGCGAGATGTCCAACCATTTACTCAGACCTCAGCCATCGGTTCGGTGTATAGTAATTGAGCTCAGGATAAGAATTGTTCCCCGAACCCCATTTTGCGCATGATCTCCCAGAGTGCCCCCCAGCGGACAGAGTCAAATGCTTTTTCAAAGTCAATTGCAAGGACTCCTAGGGGAATATTCAGGGTCTGGGCGCGTTCAATGGCTAAGTGTAGTCTTCGGGTATTCATTCTTGTAGATCTGCCAGGCATAAAGCCACACTGGTCTGGGTGAATCAGATATGTTATGACCCGTTGCAGGTGTGTAGCTAACAGTTTAGCCTGTATCTTCGCCTCAGTATTTATAAGGGGGATTGGTCTATATGAGTTGCGCCTATCTGGGGGCTTATTTGTTTTGGCTATTACAATTATGGTGGCCTTTCTGAGGTCCGCCGGTAGGCTGCCTGTGGTTCGTGCTTGCTGGTACATTTTGAGTAGATGAGGAGCCAGTTCATTACCCCCCCCCCCCCCCCCATCTTCTTCCATATCTCAATGGGAAAGCCATTCGGCCCAGGCGTTTTCCCGGATTGGAGTTGCATCATGGCTGTTATTTCATCTTCGGTAATTTCTTTCTCTAAGGTGGCAATTTGTTCAGCATTCAAGTAGGCGAGAGAGATCCGTTCCAACATAGAGGTCTCGGGGGTAGGCGCTGGTGCTTTATATAAGTCCTCGTAGTACCTTGCGAACTCTTCGGCTATCTCTGCATCTGCGAGACATGGTTCTGCACGTTGGGACGTGATCATTCTCACTTGGCTGTGTCCTTCATCTCTCCTTTCGAGCCAGGTAAGCATCTTCCCTGCCTGGTCACCTGTTTCGTAGATTCTGGCTTTCATTGCATTATGTGCTTGTTTTACGTTGTCCAGTGCAATGTTTTGGAGTTTTTTCTGTGCCAGGGTTAACGCCCTGTTCGTGTCATCGCAGTCTTGGCGCAGATGCTCTGCCTCTGCTAGCTCATTTGTTTCCACCTCCTTTATTGCTTCTAGATGTTGTTTCCTTTGTGCTGTAGTCCAGGAGATAATTTCTCCTGGAAACACCGGTTTATAGGCTTCCCATAGTGTGATAGGGCAGTCCACCGAACCCTCATTCAGGGGAGCCTAGATGGTAACTGTTCAGTCTCCACACAGGCGGGGGTTTCGGTTTACATGTTATTGATATGAGTAGAGGGGAGTGTTCCGAGATTCCTCTTGGGAGGTATTCCGCTTGTGTTGCTGTGTGTATTATGGCTGCAGGTACAAAGAAGTAGTCTAGGCGTGATAACGATGCATGTACCCCGGAATGATAGGAGTATTGTCTCTCTCCGGGATGCAGGTCACACCACACATCCCTGACGCCGAGTGCCTCCAAAAATGAGGCTAAGTTGGTTCGGCGGGTGGGGTCTCTGCTACGTAGATGTGTGCGATCCTCTGTGTTACTCATGACATCGTTAAAGTCACCCCCAAGGATTAGGACATTGGAGGCGTCGTCTGACATCAGAGGTGTTATGTCCTCAAGCAGGGTTGCCTGCAGTGCGGGCGGGGCGTAGATCGCCAGTAGGCATAACGATTTATTCAATATTGTTCCTGTGGCATATGCAAATCTGCCTCCGGTATCCTGCGTTATTTTTGTGAGGGTGAGTGGCAGTCTTATGTACAAGTATCAGTACTCCTCTTGCTCCCATCGTGAAGCCTGCCTGTGCTGCTGTGCGGTAGTTTGAGCGGTGGAACAGTGCGTTGGAAGTGCCCGCCAAGTGAGTATCCGTCAGGAAGGCTATGTCTGGGCCATGCCTGTTCAACAGTTGTCGCACCAGTCGCCTTTTCAGGCTGTTGCCTAGGCCATTCACATAACAGGTAAGAAGTTTTAGAGTACGAATTATGTCTGCCGGCAGCGGTATTTCAGTGGTCGTGGTCCTGGTTGTCATCACATCTTCCTGGAAAAATGGTATCGCCTATATTCATCTTGTGGCAGAGAATCATCAGCCGGTATTTGGTCATTTTCTAATATCTGTATGCTTTGGTATTCCGTTGAGCTTTCCCATCTTCTAAGTTTATATCCAACGCCCCCACCCCACACTTCGTCCCCAACTGACGTATCTGTCGCCCTTTATAACTTAGTAACTTAGTCGCAACTGAACTGACCAACTTGCACTTAAACTAAAGCATAAACTTTCTATCGTAGATCAGCTCCGTACTGTTTGGGCCTCACAGTTTGTGTGTATACACTGAAGCTTGGGAGCCTAGTACTCTTGCTCGGTGATGTGTAGTCGCTTCCTCGTTGGGGGGGGGGGGGGGGGGGGGGAGGGCAGCTCTTTGGCCGCCAGCCATTTGGCGTTCTTTGATACTTGCTTCCATTTGAAGCAGAGGGTCTGTTATGTTCCGGTTACAGTGGTTGTGCTATTTTCAAGTGTTGCTGTACATTGGTATTCGTTTCCTTGCGGCGGGATTGCATCCTGTTGTTGGGGTCTGATATCCGGTGGCCTCTCAGGATGTGGTCTGTTGCGTTCGCCCCTTGCTTTCTTTCCGGCAGTCCAGTCGCCTTCTATGTGGTTTTACGCCCAGATCCATGCTTCTTTTGGGTCCGTAAAATAAACTGTTGTACCATTGTGATAAATCTTTAAGCTGGGCGGGGAAGATTAGGCCACATTTCGTACCCATAGCCTGCAGTCGTTTTTTGAGTGGATCGAAGGACTGGTGCGCTTTTTGCACTTCTTTAGTGAAGTCAGGGAAGAAAGTAATTCTAGATCCATTATAAGTGACAGTCCCTCTCGCCCTTGCCATCTGTAGCACAGAATCTCTGTCTCTAGAATTTAGAAATCTTGCGATGACCGTGCGTGGTGGTAATCTTACCCGTTGGAATGCAGTGCGCCCGCTCTATGGAAAAGAATTTGGGGAAGGATTTTGCGCCATATGTCCATGAGCCACTCTTCAAAAAAAAGTTCCATACTTGCTCCCTCTGCCTTCTCAGGAAGGCCGAGTATACGGATGTTATTACGCATGGATCTTCCTTCACTCTCGTCCACTCTTGCTTCCAGGATTTTAATACGGTCTAGCATGCCAGACATGCCTCGATTGACTCCATGGAGGCCATCCTCCGTTTGAGAGATACGTGCTTCGGCCTCACCAGTGCATGAGGTTAGTTTTTGGAGGTCGTGTCTCAGTAGGGATACGTCCGCACCAATGCTGTCCATCTTCTTCTCCATGGATGTTCTGGAGCTGGCGATGGCACTCATGACATCTCTGAGGGAGAGGTCGTCCTCCATGTTGTCAGGGTCAATTGATGCCGGCTGTTCCGGTGAGCGAGAGGATGGTGTGGTGGCGTATTGGTCTATCCTGCTCTGTGTGGTGGTTCTACTGGGTTTATCTTTCCCCATATTGCCCTGGCGTTGTTGTATTACTGTGCTCTCTTTCGGTTCGTGGGGGCGGGGGGCCCCATAGTGATAGTTCGTCGTGAGATTGCGAGCTCTTGAAGCCCAAGAGGGGACTGCGCTGGTCAATTGCCCTTATTGTTACTCTTCCCCCACTCCTTACCTTTACCCGATATCTGGGTCCTCAGAGCCGCCTTTACTGCCATGAAGGAGAATTAGCAGGCGCTCTACGCAGAGCAGAGAGCCCGTACCTCGGGTCTTGCCAGTTGTGTTCAGGGTTGTAGCATGTGTGTCGATCACCAGGGCCTAGGGACTCCTGAGGGCGATTACATTGTCCATGCGCTTTTACAGGCTTCAATTGCTGGGATTGCTCCGAGTTCGTCCGAATCACAATCGAATATGAGTTCTATGCGTGTGAGATTAGCTTCCACAATGCATCTTCGTCACTGACACACAAGAAAAGTAACTCAGAGTTTCGTATGGCTTGATCCGTAATCAGGGGCGCAGCGCTCAACCCGCGCGTGTGAGGGTGCAGCCTGTGGAGGAGCTCAGGTGCTCCGTAGTTTCCGGTCACCTCATGCCTTGGTTGCTGGCTGGATATATGTCATGAGTTACCACTTTAGGCAGGCATAATTGTAGTTCACCGATATTCAGCCGTATTCATTGTTGTGATGCTGACATGTGTGTTTCCGCTGTCTTGTCCCTCTTGTTTCTCAGTATATTCTTCTTCAGCCTGGCCCTCCCTCAGTCGATGGTTCTGGGCAGCAATGGGGATCTTTGAGGCCGGGTCTTTACCGCCGTGTTTTATGTGCTTGTGTGCCAGACGGGCAGGCCGGGGCCCACTCTCGCTATCGCCACCTCTTGTCTCCCTCCTCCCCTTCTCCTTACAGCAGTGGCTCTCCTAGCGGCCCAAGGCGGGTGCGTATGTCGGTGCTGCAGTGGGGAGGGTCGCTCGGGCGCTCTACGCGGAGCGCCCGCAGCCGTGTTGTAGGACCCGGCAGCAGTCCAGGCCGGTCCCAGCACCGCTTTGGGTTCTCCAGGAGGGCTGCAGTGGTTCTGCTTGCTCTGCTTGCTCTGATAGCGCCGCGGGAATGACGGTGTTTCTCCTTGTTGGTTTCCCCGGGCTACCAGACTGTTAGGTCACCGGACTCTGTGTGCCCGCTCTTGACAGCTCGGCTCCGTCGCTGCTTTGGGGGTCTCTACTCTCGGGCATGCAGAGAGGAGTATTTAATACAGCGACACAAAGCCGGAGTGGCTCGGCACTAGGGAAGGCAGATGTGTGCTGGCTCCGAGCTGTTGTCTCCTCTCCACAACTACCGGGTAGGCGCTCGATCATTTCCCTCTTCAGGCTGTGTGCGGGACAGGGTTGCCGCGCTCTCCGTCTCCTACATACTTAGGCGGCCATCTTGGATACCATCCGTGGTCTGCTGCCTGTGTGCGCCGGGAGTCGTATCTTCCGAATCCCGCACCGATTCTGGTCCGCAATGTCCGACTCGGTGCAGCAATGTCTCATACGTCGCTGCAATATTTTTCCAGGCTTATCGTATATTTTTAATGGTAGGATGAATGTAGGATTCGGCTGGCAGCTGGGAGCGACGAAGGATCACGTCCTCATCGTACGCCTGCTGGCCACGCCCCCCTCGGAGATTCCTTCTTGAATTGGCCAGAACCAGAGCTGCATTGCCTCTCTGCACAGTGGTAGTGACCCTACGCCTGCTCTTTTGTTGAGGTAGTACATGGCCACTGTTATCCGTCATTTGCAGGACATTTTTTCCCCCCCGCACAGAGGGCAGAAATAGCTTCAGTGCTAGTCTGATTGCCTCAGCTCCAAAAGATTGATCTGTAGTTTGGACTCTGATGGAGACCAATAGCCACTGATTGTCAGATCGTTGGATTTTTCTCCCCTCGCAGGACTCTCAAACTTAGGTGGCCTCTACACTGGGTACCTAATTCGTATTTACTGTTGCTCTGTAATTGTGGTAAACTAGGGCTTGCCGCTTTCACTCCTGTCCGCTTGCTCTCGTCTGTCTTCCCCCCCACTCCCTCCTTATTCCATGGTGCTCTCTAGTTCTCCTATCTTCTCTAACTGCTTCTCCATTGACTATCCTGCTCTCCTCACTAAATCTGGTATGAAAAAGTTTAAAAAGGATATCCTGGTCTCCAACCCAGGCCTCCCTATCGCTGACACCTATACCAGTGCCTCCTCCAAGGAAACTCTTACTGACATCCTCTTTTTCGTGCCTTCCCCTGACCAATGGACCCTTCATATGGTCTCTGTGCTCTCTCCCTTCTCCTCTTCTCCCATTAATGGTGGCACCCGTTGGGATGTCCTCTTGGCCCCCTTCCGCTCCTCTAAGGCCATCATTAATGTCTACGCTAATGGGACTGTCTTGGTCCAAGGCCCTCAGGCCAACCTCCACCTCTTTGATAGACGCTTCCCGCACCTCATCAACTTCCTCTCCTCTCCTGCTGTCCCCTCTTCTCTGTCCTCGGCTACCTTGCCTCCACCCTCTCACCCTGCCCCCTATCTTGCTCCTTCCTCTTCACCTCCACAGGGCGTACCTCTGATCTGTACCCCTCCCCGGAAGTCCTTTAAGGATGGTAACCTTCTCATTGCCACTCAACTCTCGCTCTGCCGTCAAACACTCCTCCGATATCTGTCGCCTTCTTGAGGAACTGGACCTTGACATCCTCGGTCTCACTGAGACATGGTTCACGGCCAGCTCTGTCACCAGCTTTGACACACCCAACCGTGCTGGGGGGGGTGTGGCCCTTATCTTATCTGAGTGGATTCCTGCCACCGTCACCCCTACGCAGACTACTCCTTCTTTGAATGCCTTGTCTGCCGACTCTCTCTCTCCTAGCCATTCCCTTACTGTGGCTACTATCCATTGGCCACCTGGTCAAATTTCCTCCTTCCTCTGAGTGGGCTGACCTCTCCTCCTCACTCCTGTCCTCAAACACTCAACTCCTCTTTCTTGGAGACTTCAATATCCACCTTGATGCCTCCTGTCCTCCCTCTGGACTCTTTCGCGACCTTTGCGATTCTCTCACTCTCCCTTCTCCCGTCTGGGCCAACCCACTCTGCAGGGCACACTCTTGATGCTCTGATCTCTTCTGACCTTCCCCTCTGTCTCTCTCTCCACTCCTCTCTCCTGGAGTGATCACTTTCTCCTATCCTCCCACCTCCCCTACCCCACAGGCAAAGCCACCCTCATCACTGCCAGCCACCTTCGCGGTCATCCGACCCATGAAGCGCGTGTCAGTTGAGGCTTTCGCTTCCACCTTCTCGCCCCCTCTCACCCTTCGGCTGACTCCCACCCTGACACAGCCCTCTCCACTCTGCTATATCCGATACCCTTGATATCCTTGCCCCTGTCATGAGAATCTGCCTGAAGCCCAAAGCCAAATGTAACTCCTGGTACGACTCAGATCTTGTCACCCTTAAACGCAAGTGCAGGGTGGCAGAGAGGAAATGGCGTGCTTCATGTTCATCCTCTGACAAACTGGCCTTCCGCCTGCTCCAAAGGCAATACCGGCTCTCCGTTCTCACTAAGAGGAGAGCCCCCTCTAACAATTCGGCCAAACTCTTTAAAATCGGCAAGGAGCTGGCCAACCCTGCTGCAGTTTCACCTCTCCTGTCCCCTCCCAGGCCCTCTGCACGGCACTGGCCTCACTTCATTTCAAAAACTCAGGACATCCTGTCCTCACTCTCTTCCTATCACCTCCCCTCCTCTATTCCCTGCTCTATTCCCTGCTCTATTCCCTGCTCTATTCCCTGCTCTATTCCCTGCTCTATTCCCTGCTCTCCCTCTGGCCCTTCTGCAGCCACCCCTCCTCCCTCCTGCTCTGCCTTTCCCCTTTTTTCTGCTGACGAGGTTTCGAGACAAGTCCGATCTATGAAAGTCTCATCAAAACAGGTCCACCTCTGTTCCTCCAAAACTATCAAGGACCACATCGACTCCCTGGCGCCTGCCCTGGCTGACTTCTGCAATCACTCCTTCGCCTCTGGAGTCTTCCCATCCCCCCTCAAGCACTCCCTTGTGCACCCCCTTCTTAAGAAACCCTCTTCCGACCCCTCCTGCCCAGCTAACTATCGCCCAATCTCGATCACTCCCTTCCTGGGCAAGCTCCTGGCGAAACTGGCCATCTCCCAGCTTAATCTCCATTCTGAATCTGTTGGTAGTCTTCATGACCATCAGTCTGGCTTCAGAGCTGCCAGAAGCACGGAAACTGCTCTCCTGAACATCCGTGAGGACCTGCTCTCAAACCTTGACTCTAACACCCCTTGTGTTCTCATTTTACTCGACCTCTCTTCTGCCTTTGACACTGTCAACTACACCATCCTGCTCAACCGTCTCCGTGATAACCTGGGTATCACTGGTCAGGCTCTGGCGTGGCTGACCTCCTTCCTCTCCAATCGACCCTCCCAGGTCCAACTGGGTTCCTTCCTCTCTGACATCTTTTTCTCTACCTGTGGTGTCCCCCAGGGATCTAACCTCTCCCCCTGGCTGCTCAACCAGTACCTGGCACTTCTTGCTCACCGCATTGCTGCTCTCTGTCCCAACTTTTAGTGCTATGCGGATGATACCCAGCACATTTTCAGGCTACCCTCGGCCTCCTCTTCCCCTTCCCTCATCTCCAACTGTCTTTCTGCTATCCAGGAATGATGTGCCGCCAACGAACTCTGCCTTAATGCCAGTAAGACTGAGATTCTACTTATTGGCACACCCACACCGTCCTTCCCTGCAGCTCTATGGCCGACCTCCTTTGGCCCTCTTCCTGCTCCTACCTGCAAGGCAAAAAACCTCGGTGTCATCTTCAACTCCACACTCTCTTTCTCTCCTCACATATCTGACGTCTCTAAGAAGTCACACTACCAGCTACACCTCCTCAGAGGTATCCTTCCTTTCCTCTCCTTCCCCCAGAAGCTCACTGTCTCCAGAGCCCTGGCTCTCTCGAAGCTGGACTACTGTAACAGCCTCTATCTAAATCTTCCTGCCTCTCCTCTCCACCCTTTGCAACTCATCCAGAACAGGACTGCGATACTTGTCCTTGGCCTCAAGACCAGGGACCGTACCTCTCCAGGACTGAAATCGCTACACTGGCTCCCAGTGGCTACGAGGATTAAGTTCAAAACCCTCTGCATTGTCCACAAGGCCTTCTGGGGCCTGCGGCCAAAATACCTTCAACTCTCTCTTCCTAAATATCTTCCTTCTCGAGCTCTTCGCGCATCCACCTCCAACTACCTCAGGGTCAGCCGCTTCTCCAAGCAACGAGCTGGGGGTAGATCTCTCTCCGCAGCAGGGGCCTCCCGCTGGAACAGCCTTCCTGCCTCCCTGAAACTTGAGGAGAACCATCTCCGGTTCCGGAAACACCTCAAAACCTTCCTCTTTGCCTCCGCTTTCTCTCCCTCTCTCCCCTGATAAAATCACTGAACCTGCACTGGATCTGCAACTGGCCACTCACCAATCTTGGTCCTTGACCCAGCCACTCTTCCCTGCACTGCCTACCTGCATTACGGGACTGTCTGTATCCTACAGCCCCTTCTCCCAGCACTTACCTTGCACTTGCCACCAGCTGGCCCTATTATTTATCTTGTATTCTACTAACCATGTACTGCACTCTCCTTGCACTTGCCACCAGCTGGCCCTATTACTTATCTTGTATTCTACCAACCATGTACTGCACTTCCCCTCTCCCCTTCCCCTTCCCCTTGCACTTTTCCCAGTCCCCCTACCCTTGCACTTGCGCGATCTGAATGACACCTGGCCTAGTAGGATCGTTGTCTGTTCTCCACTTAATCCCCCCCCCCTGCCTCGTCGCGCCTTGAAACACTTGTGTATAGGCGCGTTACAAATGCCATATCATATCATGTGCTCCCAACCCTGTGAGTGAGGCGTCCGTTACTACCGTCATCTCCGGCCACGGCTACCAAAAAGGTTCACCCTTCAGAATGTTGTCCTCGCAGGCCCACCACAGGAGATCCTGTGCGACCCTGCTTGGAACCTCAAGGAGATCTGACATCCTGCCTGAGGGTATAGGTTCCAATCAAAAGGTTCGAAATACAATAGGGTCGAATCAAAAGGACCGAAAACAAAAAGGTTGGGTCTGGTTAGCAGCCCGCCCTCCCTGAGAGAGAATTACCTGCATCATGTTATATTTAATACAAATCAAAAAATCCATGATGTGTATACCTTTGCCAAATGGCAATCATTCATAGGTGTACAACAGTAAATGGTCCAGCTTTAAAGTGTAATAGTATACAGATGCCTTCTGTATAGGTTTTTGTCAGTTGAATACGGTAGTTGTTCAAGGTTGTATCATTTGTCCTTTGCCTACTTACATGGTGAGTGGTGTTTAGATTAAAAGAGACAAATAGTTTTAAGGTAAGATACATAGGAAAGCAAATAAGAGTTGAAACATTATCAGAATATACGCTACCAGAAAGCGTGAGCACCTGGGGTTTGAAATATGCACAACATGTTTTGCTCCAATATTGTTGGGGCAGAAAGGGGAGAGAAAAACCATTGAATAGAGCATTTTAAAAACAGATTGTGGTGCTGTTACAAGAACTGGGGGTTTTCCACACTTAACAGCAGAGTCCTGCTGAAAGGGGAATTGGAAGGAGCAGTTATGCTTGTGACACAAGGGGGTGAGCAAATTTTTGAAAAACAAAAAGGAGCGTCAGCCACTTCATCCCATTTCAGAGGATCCGGGGAAGATGCAACTATGCCTTAGAGATTCGGAAACGTGGGTGTGCCAGAAAGGAAGGACTCCACAAGAACAGATTCAATGCACAACTAGCAATGGAAATTTAAATAGAACCCAAATAAGTCAGGACCATTATCCTGGTAATGCAGTAGGGTATCTGCATGTGTTTAGAAACGAATTACAAAATAAATCTAGTTGTAATTAAAGTTAGTGTTATGTCCAGTATAGTTCATCTTAATTTAAAAGACAAAAAAATGTCTCACGAAAGTGCTGTCTGAATCTCTATGTTTTAGCCCAAATTCATACTAGACCAGAGCGACTGCAAAACAAAGCAATTACTTTGTTATAGCTTAATGTTACTGTGTTGATGCGATCAGTGTCATACAAATTAAAAGGGATAAATAAAAGATCTGATGAGGGCTTGCAAAGCGTTCATATAACGAAGAACAGGAAGTTGGCAAAGAAACACCATCTCGAGCATTCAAGGATTTCTGCCAGCAAAAATCTGAGATCTGCACGCTAAATCAACATTTTATATTAATAGCTATGATGCCAAGTAATCACAACTTTGCTTGCTGTTTCTCCGCTCAAGTTAAAAGTAAATACAGGTGTGTAAACACCTATTTAAAAAGTGTGCAGAAAGTGCTCCAAGAAGGTGCTGACCAAGGGTGCTGCATTACTATTTCTTAATTATCTCCTAGCCCGTAACAACATTGAAAATGCCAGCTTACGTATTAGTGTTCTAAAGTTGGGCTCTACTTCAATGATCCAGGAGAACACACAATAGGGGGGTGCAATGAAGAAGTGGGACATAAACAAGAAATAGGTATCATGGGATAAGGATGCATGCCCAAGTACTCTCCTTCGTTTATATTCAAGGTCTGAGTTGGGTTATATAATGTGGGTGAACATTTTGTGACAGCATCATGGATTACAGGAATTCTTGTACTTGTAGGTAATCCATAATACAACAAACCTAAACAAGTGACCATAACAACAAGTCAGATAATCTTTCTCTGTGCCAGGGCAGTCGAGTTCGATGTTCAAGAAGTGGCTCAATGTGGTTGTGGGGTGGAAGTGTGGTAGAGTCAAGTGCAGAAGGTTTAACTGTGGAAGATTCAAGTATGAGAATCACGGGGATGCGGGACAGGAAAGGTCATTTGACTAATTTACATATGTGCGCTTATCAGAGTTAGATCTTCAGCATGGAGAGAGATTTTCACATTCGTTTTGAACCTCGAAGCTTTGCAGTTTCGAATTTCTAACCCAATTCTGCGAGAGATCTCTTTCCATGTTTCAGTCTTTGAACCTGGGTGATTAGTTATACCCGGTGATGGTTTTAGCAGTATGGTAGGTACAGGTTTATGGTTCCAGGTATGTAGCAGAAATGCTATGGAGGATTTCAAAAGTAATAAAGCTAATTTTGACCGTTATCTTCTTTGCAACAGGGTGTAAACTGTCATTTTTTAAAAACACGGGTGAGCTAAGGTACCAGGGCTTGAGTCCCAAAATATTTCTAGCTGCTTTATTTTGGATAAGTTGCAGTTGGTTTCGTTTTTTTTGTTTAGTCCTAGATAGAGACAGTTACAATAGTCTAGACAAGAGAGGACAAACTCTGGTTGTCTCCGTTGTGTGTCATTTGCAAGTATGGGACATATAGCCTAAGGTTTTGGGACTAGAAGTGTAATTTGTGGTCGTAGTGAAAATGTGGTGTTGAAAATAATGCCTAGATTCTTTACCTGGTTCAATGGAGTGGGTGCCATACTTATGAGGCGTGGCCGAGCTGGGATTTCAAATAATATAATCTGTCGTAGGGCATTAAGGCAACAATTATCAACTATGGGCCAATCCTGGATCCTCTGGGGGAATTCAGTTACATGCTGGTTGTTCTCATCAGTTTGCAAGTTCAGTAGTATCAAAGAAACATCTGCTCACAATTAGAAGGATTTTACAAAGAGTTTAATAAGGTCTGCTAGAGGTTCACATTGTAAACATTAAACAGCCCTGGGGATAATACGGTGGAGCATTGAGGGAATCAACACTTAAGGGGGAAAGTTGTTGAGTGCAAGTCTCCCATTTCAACCCTCGGGGTGTGAGAGACAAGGTAGTTGTTGAGGCAATTCAGGGCAGTACCATCTTTTGACATTGGGTAGTTTAATCTTTGTATTAGTGTTCAATGGTTCCTAGGAAGCCAATATATCAAGGAGTACTAGAGATGTCTGTGTATTGTTAAATGTATTTAGAATGTCCTCTTTCATGAAAAGGAGACTAGTTTATGTACTGCTCTTTGAGCAAAAACCAGATTTTCATAAAGTAGGATGTTCTCTTCACTATGCAGGACCAGTGGGGCGGTAGTTCTCTTTTCCAGGATTTTAGCCATGAAAAGAGTGTTCAATCTGGTTCTGTAGTTTTCAGGCACCTGTGGGTCAGCACTCAAATTTCTGGTAGGCGGGGTGTTTTAGTAACAGCTCAGGGACATCAGTATATTGCGTGATGTTGGAGATTTATTAAATGAATAGTCAGTGGTTCCTCCAGATAAGCTAGTTTTTCCTTGATCAGAATGGCTGGGCATGGGTCAGAATGTCAAACTGAGATGCTTAGGTTCACTTCAGGATTTGAATTTCATAAACGTAGGTAGATGGCCATGGTGTATGGTGGATGCATCTGATGGTTTCTAGTGAACAATGCTAATATACTCTTTGACCACTTTATCAAGAAAGGCCATAGCAAGATTATTAGTCAGGTACTCTGAGGCTTTGTGGGGATTACTGGTTAGTAAGACAATACTGAAGCCCGCTTTGGGATCACCATTCAATTAACTAAGAGGAGATATTAAGTCCATGAAACAATGGGAACAGAGTGGTGAGTTTTAGCGCTTTTGCCGAAAATATGACTATATAACTCACTGAGTGTTTATTATGATCTAATCCAGTAAAAGCTAAAAAGATATATATTTCTTGGTGCATATTGATCCAATACAATATCTGAGATTCTATAGTCTGTACTCAAGCCTTAACAAGATGGAGAAATAAACCAGTAGAGTTCTTGCCAAAGTTTTTGATCAAAATTCTGAGTGGTCACGAAAGGACACAATTTGTTTCTAAATAAACGTTGTCCCATACTGGAGAGACCCTATACGTAATAGAAAAGCCCCTGGAGTTAAAAACATGCTCTCTGTATAAAGAGGTCAATACTATACAGACAAGGGAGCACTTGCCAGGCGAATGTACAGCTCTAGGAGACTTGGAACACACTCATTTACTCGCTTTTTACATAATTACATGCTGACTACAGGGAATAGGGCTATCAGTGGACATGAGACTTTACTGACAATTGCAGTATTAAAATATTTAGGGCCGGTGGGTGTGGTGCAGATAAAAGAGAAATGCAAAAGCATGGCAAAGTTAAGGAGTGATTGTACTGTTTTTTGTAATCCTTACTATGCACTTCAAAAAGATATACAAGAGATTCCTTTGCTTATAGATGAAATGTTCAAAGATTCTATAATGGGTTTTAAAGTGTGGGATACACTGTGAATTTTTGTATTATAGAAATGTATGTTATTTTATATAAATGTAGTATGGTCTAGCCATTTCATACATTTTATTTTTAAATTACTAATTAGCTGTGGTTGGGATAGTTCATCGTAAACTTAGAAACATTTAGTCTCACATTGTGCATAAGAGATACTGGTAAGAGATACAGGTTTGATAATTTCTTACAACGGTTCTAGGTTAGGTCTGCTATACATTTTGCACACTAGTTTGTCAGTAGGTGACCGATTTCCTCCATCTGTGTTCTAGATTGTGGCTTGTCATTTTAAGGGAGGCCAGTTTATCATCCAACCATTTTGTGTTGATTTTGGCTATGGTTTCTATTCAAATCTGTTTATTTGGTGCAATAATGTCCAGTATCTTAGTGATTTCTACGTTGTCTTAGTGAGTTCTATGTTAACATTTTGTAGTAAGTGGGAGTGTTTGTTCACAGTATTATCCTTCTTGGACGGTTGACATTTTCTTGAATATTTTTTGTCGACCATCTTCATTTTTCTTAGAAGGATTTTTTATTTTTGGTTTGTTTATTTTTGTAATGACTGTGGATCAACAAATATTTTTGTGACCGTTCCATTGTGGTGTGTTAAGAGGTCCAAATCAAATGAATAGACTTGTAAATCCACGGTTGAAACAGATTATTCATGGTTTTGTTGAACAGTGTAGAATTTGGTTTATTTGGCTTGTCAAGCCATCGGTTAATACCCCCAATTCAAAGGAGGTTATTTCAGAAGGTGTGTAAGCTATGCAGTACTTCTTACTATTCCTGGGTAAAGAAGGGGTTGGAGCATGAGGGCAACTGCCAAGGGATGTTTCTATTTCGAAATTTGGATATTCATACCCCCAGACCCCTAGCAGCCTAGACATACATCGGAGGAGATTAATGCAATTGTTTGTTAGACCTACAGGCAAAAGCTTTGCCAGACAGCCCACATAACTCCTCCATAAAAGAAACAGAGGCACTAATATAGTGCTTACAAAACACCGGAATACACTTGCACACCAATTTTCAAAATTGTGGGTACATAAGAGGTAAGTATAATTCAATCAAATGTTTTTTAACAGAATATGAGGTGCAGGGGAGAGAGACTCGGACTTGGTAACTAGGCTGGAATATACTAGAGAACAGAGAAATCCAAATTATGGAAAGCTCCGTCCCCTGCACACTTTCAATCAGGCGATAAGCCTAAGGGATATTATGACAAAATTGGTTTAGTGTCAAAGACTATTTAACATCAAGTTTTACATGATCAAAACATGTATGGTGGTGATGAAAAAAGAAAAATACATTCAAAAATGTTTTTCATTAAATGACTCCTTTTGGTTAGAGAGGTCTTCTTTTTATTATTTTCAAGATGGCCTAACGCGTTTCGAGATTCATTTTCTCTTCATCAGTGGCGTAAATTCCAAAACAATTTTTCACATTCATCTATAGAAAGAGATTTATAAAAACCATTACTAATCTTATCGAATTTATGAAAGAAAAATCAGTAATTTTTAACCAACATTCATTCAGAAAAGGAACTTGTTCAAATGGTCACATAGTCACAAATGTCACATAGAACTTGAAGCCGCTAATATGAAAATATCCTTAACCGAAAATACCAATTATTTGTTGGTAGCTTACTTCTTTAGACAACTACATACTTAAAGATTAAAAACACAATTTTCAGAATTCAACACCTCTATACGTAATTAGAAGTGGTGGGTGTATTCATTCACAGAAATGCCTAGAGGGAGTGATATTGGGGGGAGAAAAAACACATACATCAGACTCACCCTTCTTCTGAAAGAAGAGAATAATGCAGAAGAAATGTTCTCAACCGGAATGCTCGAGAGCTTCACAATTAAATTAACATGACAAGTACAGCTGCTGTGGTCATGTCAAGTAGAAATAGAGAATGACTTCATTCACCTAAGGGAGAATGTTTATATCAGTGTACTTGTAGAATTTAAAGGCGTAGAGACTGTCCAGAGAGAAAGGAAGCCCAACTTACTTTAAAGAAAGTGCCAGATGTAGCAGATGTTGTGATCCACGGCGGGGATGCGGTCAGGAAGCGTAGCACTGGCACGCACATGAAAACAAAAATCTTCCGAAAACCCACAGATGTGAACTGTGGTCTGCACCATGCAAGTCACCACCCAAAACATCTAAAAGATGACCTACCGTACAGCCAACTGTTACGACTAAAAAGAGAATAAATAAGAGGTGAAAGGAGTAAACCAACAACCCAGAGGACTCTAAGTAAACCTAAAGCTGGCACTTTTGCCTGCTTACACTGTCAGCATTGTAATAACCTGATCAAAGGCGACCATATGGCATCCACACACTGGAAAAAAGGTCATGCTAAAAAAATGTGCAACATGTGATACTAAAAATGTTATTTACGCCATACGCTGCCCTTGCGGCAAATATGTCGGAAAAACCAACAGACGGGCTAAAGACAGATGGATGGAACATAAATCTTGTATCCGCACACAGAACAAAAAATCACCAGTCTTCAGACATTTCCGGGACATGAGACACAATGTTTCCCAAATGTGATTAATAATTTTGGATGTCCTGCCTCCATTTAGCAGGGGAGGGAACCTACCCAAACTATTGGCTCAGAGAGAACTGTTTTGGATCAACAAACTTGACGCAATGACCCCATTAGGCCTTAATGAGGACTATTACCTGGGTCCATTTTTATAGCCTCAGAGCAGAACACAAATCCTGTTAACATTCACTGTCCTGTATCTAACATGTGTATTGAAAAATCTGTTAATACATATTTGTACTAATTATGCATATGTCACCCACGTGGGTAAAACATAACATCTTATTGTCTTATTTATTATTACGCTACTTTTGCGTAAGTGAACGTCATTTTATGCATATGACGTCACGTTATTTCTACCTTCTACTCTTGAGGTAGTCTCTGCATTTCTAAACCACTTCCTGTGGTTTTCTTTACAATACGCGGCTCGCACGTGCTCGGGTGACGTCACAGTCTGTGGCGCCGCTCGCGCATGCGCGAGTGATGTTACCCAGTTAATTCTGCACTTCCAAACCACTTCTTGTGGTTCACTTTACATTTTTGGCGTGCGCGGGTGACGTCACAACCTGTGACGCCGCTCGCGCGGGTGACGTCTTCTTGTTAATATTGCCATATATAAAGAACCTGCGGCGGATGCGGTCGGAAAGCTACGCTTCCTGACCGCATCTCCGCCGTGGATCGCTACATCTGGCACTTTCTTTAAAGTAAGTTGTGCTTGCTTTCTCTCTGGACAGTCTCTACGCCCTTAAATTCTGCAAGTACACTGATATAAACATTCTCCCTTAGGTGAATGCAGCCATTCTCTATTTCTACTTGACATGACCACAGCAGCTGTACTTGTCATGTTAATTTAATTGTGAAGCTCACGAGCATTCCGGTTGAGAACATTTCTGCATTATTCGCTTCTTTCAGAAGAAGGGTGAGTCTGATTTATGTTTTTCCCCCCCAATATCACTCCCTATAGGCATTTCTGTGACTGAATACACCCACCACTTAAGTATAGAGGTGTCTAATTCTTAAAATAGTGTTTTTAATCTTTAAGTAATTATGTAGTTGTCTAAAGAAGTAAGCTACCAACAAAAAATTGGTATTTTCGGTTAAGGATATTTTCATATTAGCGGCTTCAAGTTCTTTGAGACATTTGTGACTATGTGACCATTTGAACAGGTTCCTTTTCTGAATGAATGTTGGTTAAAAATTACTGATTTTTCTTTCATAAATTCGATAAGATTAGTAATCGTTTTTATAAATCTCTATTTCTATAGATCAATGTGAAAAATCGTTTTGGAATTTACGCCCCTCATGAAGAGAAAATGAATCTCGAAACGTGTTGGGCCATCCTGAAAATAATAAAAAGGAGAAGACCTCTCTTTCTCTAACAAAAAGGAGTCATTTAATGAAAAACATTTTTGAAAGTATTTTTCTTTTTCCATCACCACCATACATGTTTTGATCATGTAAAACTTGATGTTAAATAGTCTTTGAGACTAAAACAATTTTGTCATAATATCCCTTAGGCTTATCGCCTGATTGAAAGTGTGCAGGGGAAGTAGCTTTCCATAATTTGGATTTCTCTGTTCACTAATATAGTGCTTACACAGTTTAATATTACAAATATCACTAGAAACAATGCATTTAGTTTTCAATTGGGAGCCTTGTTTAATTTATAAAGCTGGTTGTATATGCAAAAAGTGGGCATTTCAGACCGTATTGCTTTGATGGGAAGACATTGAGCGAGAAATAAATGAAGACTTCCATATTTTGGGTTCTTTAAAAGCACAGCTAACTGGTGGAGTGTATGGCCAAGGACAATGGCACAATTGTGACGCTGTTTCTCCCATGTGTCCTTAGTTTGAATATTTCTAAATCCTGACATTTAGAAATTAGGGAGGGCCTACAGGTCCCAGTATGTTCACCTTACCAACCTCACAGACCCATATCATGATATGCCTACTGATAGATGGGGAGAGCATATAGGTAACCAACCAACATCCTGGCTGTCAGCACCAAACAGGAATACCACAGATTATGTACACATCTACTCAAACGTAGGCAGGATACCTAGAGTTACATGGACCACCTACTGGGAAAACCCACCTCATTGACATACCTACAGGTAGGACCCCCCGCAGAAATGCACTAAACAGGCATCACACAGATACCCATAGAGGACAGACCCCTAAAAGAAACAGTCAGGAAGGACATGCACAAAAGATCTATATAGGCAGTCAACTCCCTACCCCACTTTGCTTCCTATACCCTCCAGGACCCTTAACCTCAACTACCCCACAGACACATACCAGGACATTGTTGCTTAGTCGGGTACATCAGTGGTCCCTGGAGATGGTGATCAGAGACATTAGGCCATGTTCATGGCAGAGGTGTAATCTATAGCTTTATAAATCGAACATAACACAACCTATGCTTTCATGAAGCGCCATACAATGGTAAAACATTTTTACAGTAAATGGAAACCAGGACACTTCAAATTCCACAAAAAGGCAAATAAAACAAATGCTCAAAGAGCCAGGTGCTCTGGCTTCTTTAACTTCGCTTCCCTGTACAGCATGCTTACACACACTTTAGGGGACTAAATGAATCGTATATTTAAGAAAACATGGACAGGTACTTACAGATAGAGGGATGTGATGTACGAAGAAGCAGAACCCAAGGAAGGGACAGACATCAGATCATTGTGACTCAGTCGCCTGAAAAAATAAGGAATAGTTACAGAAAAGAATACTAAGGGTTCGTCAATATTTTAGTGCCTCAGTTCCTCTTCCTTTATAGAACTAGGTAGCTTCTCTACTGGACAGTCTCTCACTAGTTCAGGCTCCTCTTCTGTTAATGCAGAATGATCTCATCAGTGCATGTTAATACCCACTCTCCTATTCGAGCAGCATGTCTCATCCCTTAATCTTCAGTGAGCTCTGCCCATTCAAAACAAGGCTACTCTTGATACAGCAATGAGAAACCACTGGGTCTCTGGAACATTTGTCCACGTGTCTACCATGCAGGTATCCTCTTCCACAATCTGCTCTGGTACGGTTTCAGAAACAAAACCCCAGAAATAGCCGGTAAACTATCCAGAACAAATATCACATAGCAGTACTAACATTTGGAAAGGGATCAGAGTGGAGATTGTATTAGAACAGTATTGTTCTATTATCTCAGCCAACCCCTCTGTCTCAGTTATAACTCCCCTGGGAGATGGAATATGAAATTGCTGCTGCTTTTTGGTTTTAGGTGAAGGTCATTCGGATCAGTTTGATTCTCCCTAAAAACATCAAATCATGTTGGACGGCACTACCCTTGCAAAGCTGCCGTAACAATTACAACTCACAACAACTGAGTGCATTACTGGATGAAGTTAATCTGTTGATAATATGTTCTATTACATCAAGTAGGCTGTTTTACTGTATGATAAAACAATCTGCAAATGTCAAACATGAACCACACAAATGAGCAATCTGGTAAGTGGTGAATTGAGACATCTGATGCACCTCAAAACCAGCATATCTCTATGGCGTGCCTGAAAATTGAAAGCAGATTCATTGATGCCGTCTTGTGGAATGATAAACAAATGCATTCCTTTGGTTCCGAACATTTGGCCCCTTCTTGCTATTATATGCTGCAGTGAATGCCTAGAGCAAGCAAAACACTGTTGTAACATGGTGCTCTGAGGCAATAAAGATGAGGCCACTTCAGCAGAGAGCAAATGAGGGAACATAAGCATCAGAGTAGCGGAAGGTTTCGGATTTGTGAAACAATACAGTGCTTTCACCTGGATTTGTGTAAGGTGCCAGTGCTAGGACTTCCAGTTTCCATCCGTCTACTACTGTATTCATCAAATCAGCATTGTATGTTATAGCCTTGACCCATCCACCTCCCATGCCAAGGCTACAACAGCCAATATGGATTGGATTACATTTATATACGAAACAGGTGTTGGAGAGATCCGTCATCCACTGGTATTCAATTTATTGGACTGTGAATAGTGGCAGTGTTCAGTGTAGGCACAGCGCCCACTTGACCAATGTTTTAGTTCAAGAATGTAAGTAGGTCTTCTCCACATACACACCAATAACACAGGGAACAATAATGCAAAACATTCTGTATTTATGTTTAACAGTTTTGCCCTCTTGCCGAAACATGTATTGTGCAAAATAGTGCTTTCTCAAGACATGTATGTAAAGATATATCGGATATAAACCAACTGCTATAGACCATAGATTTAAAAATAAATCCTAAATCGTTAGTATGATTTCTGTGTTAACAATTGATCGTGCTTAAATTATAGTGAGATTTAAATGTGTCTGACACAGACTATGAAACGATTCCATTGCTACTTAACCCTCTGTCCTCACTAGCATAGGTACGTGCGAGTAGTGTGTAGATGTACACCCAGTAGTCAAAAGGAATATAAATCAAAATCCCAAAATAAGGTGACAATTATGCTGAAAAAAGCCCAAAATAGGAGTGTGTCCTGATAAAGACACCAATGTGGAGCAGTCTCTCCACATTCTCTGCGGGACACTAGTGATTCACATTAGAATATTCGTATGCAAGAAGTTATATTCAGTACTTCACTAGCCTTTAACCATGTAACAAAGATGACAAATCAACTGACTCCATTACATACTAACTCATGTTTATCACTCACTCATAAAATGTAAAATAGGTGGTGCGCTTACAATTAGTTACTTGAGGCTCGTATTAAAGCGCTATCTTGGTACTTCCTATGTAGAGCTTGTTGCATATAGAGATGCAGAAATATAGTATGCATGCGGAATGACAGTGTCCAAAGTATTTGATAGTAAAAGCCTCTCCATTTATTTTCTTGACTGTTTTACTTTTAGGAGCAAGGCAAGCTGTGCATTGACCGTTTGTAAAAATCGTTATCAATTGGAAAGCCAAACTACCTCCTCTTGGTTTAGGTTAGTGGAAATGGCTTGGTCAAAATATTTATTGGTTTTTCCTCTTTCCTGTATATTCTGCAAGATCATTATCCAATTTCAAAATGTGTCTATTCCTTTTTCGGAATCTTAGTAAGTGGATGATTGCCCCGACTACTTTCTGATGAAATTAGTCTTCTAGATCTTGTTTCTTTTGCATTTTGTTTCATGGGTGGGCATAGGTAATTCATTACAAGGAAACCCATCCGATTTTCTTTTTCCCTTATCCAGTATCTTTTTTTTCGGAGCATCCCACATGTCTGTAGTTCTCAAATAATTTGTTAGATATTTCATTACCCTCATCCCTACAACAGTTTCTCTTGGTTTTAATAAATTCTCGCATAGGGATTTTGGAGATTATACTTTTTTTGGTTTCCACTGTGAGTGTGAAATTGACCTCACTACAATTTACTTTGTGTGCAGTCTGGTTTTCACCTTATTATATGCAAAAAAAAGGTGGATTTCTAGAATGACGATATATGCATTACTGTTATTGATTGCAAATTCCAAATGAATTTAATTTGCATTGGTCCATGTGTGCGATTGATGCATCATAAATTAAAAACAGATGTTTGCTGTACAGAATTAATTTGTGCACATGTTTACATTGATTGGAGTGTATGCTATGTTCTTGTTCAAATCAGACCATAAAAATATTTTCAAAAGTTTTAACAAATGTCGGTCCCACTGCAGTTCGCCTCTTTTGGCAAAATATAACACTATTAAACATGAACACTTTATTAGCCAAGGTAAATTGCAATATAGCTAAAACAATCACTAGTTGGTGTTAAACGTATGATGCAGATTAGGAGCTTAGCTAGTATTCCACTGCATGACAAACCCTCACATGATCAGCTGATGTGTTTTAGGCGCTTTACTCATCAAGAGTGGATACTCATCAAGAGTGGATACTCATCAAGAGTGGCCAGAATGCATTCTGGTTGCCATTCAAGTAATTCCAGGTTCTCCAGAACATCTTTACTGTTTTTCAGAGCATAGACCAGTTACAAACGGCGACAAAGAAGCATTGCTGTATTCGGATACTTTCTTCATGATCCTTCTAATATCACTAAGAATGAGGCAACATGGCAATGGTGTGTGTGCTTTGTGAATTCTAGGTAAGAAACATGTTGTACCTAATTGTGGGCATTTGACAACCAAATGTTTAAATTCATCCAAAAGGTGTAATCAGTCCTTGATTCGTCAAATGTTCTAATTTTAAACCTAATTCCTTCAGGTTGATCTGTAATGAGTTACTGTTACTTTGAGTGCAATATTTAAGATCTCATAATGCTTAAGTACTTCATTCATACAGAGGGGATCTACTAATCCAACACCCCCTGCCTTTGTCTGCAGGGTTAATTGGCACATAATAGATTTGTAAATCTTACTACAGAGATTGTTCCTTTGTTAAGATTTGATTTTCAAGATTTCTTTATTTTGTGTCAGTTATCCCAACTGTACGTCTGTGGCCAATGCTTTTGTAAATGCTTGCATTGCATTATCAATCCTATTCAAGGTTACGAGTTTGAATTTAAAATCACAGTCTGTGTTCATCAGATTTCTAAATCCGTGTAGAGTTCCTCTAGAGTCTGGGTGATTTATCTTCCAGTGACATCAAAAGTAGTCGTTTTGTGTCATTGAAAATAAATTCAGACTTGTTTTATCCAATTTCCCTCAGCAGAGGTCCCTCCTCTTTCAAGTGAGAAACAAACCACCTTTATTTTTAATTTGCACAAATTTCAAAACGTACAGCAACCATATTAGTGTGTGCTGAGGGGGCAAAGTACAACCTTTAGTTGAGGACCTGAAGCTGTGTGGTGGTAAGTTTGTGATTAAATATGAACTTGTTTCTCTTTCACCAATTGCGTTGGATTGGTCTCATAATTCCATTTGAATCTTTTATTTGCATTTACTTTCTGCATCTGAGGCTCAAAGGTTTGTGTAGATTATGGTCTGGTTGATGGATACATTTGTATACTTCTATATTCAATTATTTTCTAAATAAAATCCTGCTGCATTCCCACGCTGCATCAGGGCTTAGTTGTGCTATGCTCCCCTTCAGTTAGTTCAGATTCTCAATCTGAACCGAGTGAAGGCATAATGATTGCTATGATATTGCTTTTGACAATAGGAATTCTTTCCAGACGCTTCTCTTACCCCCCCTATCCCACCCCATTAACAAAGTGAGGGCAGACTGTTAAGCAGTAGTAGAATGGTTTATTAGTTTGAAATCTTAATCTAAACAGTTATGGGATTCATGCAATTTTTAAATCATGTTCTTTAACAAATGGTTCATGCCCGATTCTGTTATGAGATATACACTGTTGAGCCTTGTAATCAACCTGAATAAGCTATATTGTATACAAAACATTGAAGTAAAAAACTACTATGAATAAACAGACATTTTGGAACATATAGGAGCGTGAACTGAATTATTTGGCGTGTTTGTAGAATACACAGTGCTTACATCACTGACTAGATTAATGCAGCACACAGTGAAACAGAGGAATATTATGAAAGCTGCAAAGCAGTGGAGTTCGTTCAGATAGATTCCTGTAACGACTTGTCTTACATGCCACACCTCCTTCAGCAGGAGAGGCAGTTTCCTTGTTTCACCCCCTCCCCCTGTCACCCGAGGAGTGTGCTGTAACATCTGGAAATCAATGTTCAATAAGTCGCAGCTCCTGCACTCCTTCCCATGCCAGCCTCTGGCTCAAATGTGACTGCTCTTGCGAAAAATAACCAGGTTACTCACCACCTTACTCCTAGTCCATAGTCCCCTTTCCTCCTTACTTATGGGACATTCCTCCGTCCTGTGGGACGGGAGCAGAGCACTTTGTAAAAGCATCCAAAATTTTGCAAACATTTTAGTCCTCCCTCTCTTTCTACGCGGGGTACAGCATGAAGCCGTAACCCTGCCCATCTCGGCTCTGCCCTGCACATCGCCCATCAGTCCTTTTCTATCGCCAGGTCAGAGACCTTTAAGCAATAACAAAGGAACCTTATTAGAGGGGACGGCAGGCGGGCGTATGGAGGAAAGGGGACCATGGATTAGGAGTAAGGTGGTCACTATGGTGAGTAACCTGGTTATACTCCTACGTCTACGTCCCGTCCCCTTTCCTCCATACTTATGGGAGATTTCCAAGCCCTCCTCATTGGATCTACGGGTGGATGGAAAAACCCCCCTTACCGAAAAAGGTTCTTCAGCACAGCCTGGCCAAACTGAGCATCAGATCTGGAGCTCAGGTCTAGACAATGTTTACAAAAAGCCGATGGGGAGGCCCAAGTAGCTGCCTTTGCGATGGTCTCCCAGGGGACATATTTCTGAAAGGCAACTGAGGCTGCCTTGCCCCGCACCAGGTGAGCATGAATACCTTTAGGAGGCTGCAGCCCTTGGACAGTGTAAGACTCCATAATACAGGCAGCGATCCATCTGGAGATAGTCGCCTTAGAGGCCTGCTTACCTTGTGGATTACCAAAGGTCACCAACAGTTGAGAGGAGCTCCTAAATTCAGATGTTCTGTCCAGATAGAACTTAAGAGCCCTTCTAACATCCAAACAATGCAGAACCCTTTCTGCTTCTGAAACAGGGTTTGGAAAAAAGACCGGCAGGGAGATTGACTGGTTCAGATGGAAATCAGACACCACCTTCGACAGGAAAGAAGGGCTTGTCCATAGAACCACCTTATCCTTGTGAAAAACCAAGAAGGGAAGCTCCACCGATAAAGCCTGGAGCTCACTCACACGCTTTGTCAACCAAAAAAAGACACCTTCAATGACAGGTGTTAAAGGTCCACCGTGGCCATTAAACGCCGTAAGGACCACGTTCAGATCCCACGTCTGATGCGGTTTACGAACCGGGGGATAAAGGCGCATCAAACCTGCGACATGTCTCTTAACCACTGGATTAGACAGAGTAAGAGCATTGGTGCGTAGATAGGTAGGCGGATACCGCCGAAAGATAAGTTCTGCATGACAGAATATGAATGCCCGACTCTGCCAGGTGGGATACGAAGGACAGCACAGTGTCAGTCGTAGCTGCCCTAGGGTCCAGCTGTTTGTCTAAGCATCAATGACAGAACCTAAGCCATTTGCTTCTATACTGAGACCTTGTCAAGGGTTTCCTGGTTGCTTCAATAATGCGCATGTTATCTGGAACAGGTTGAGATGTTCTAAATACCTGAGCTCAGGCACCATGCCGCCAAGCTGAATGATTGTGGGGAGTGGTACCACAGCTGCTGATCCCTCTGTTGAAGAAGATCTGGAGTCACTGGCAGCCTGATCGCTGCACACACCGACAGGTGTTGAAGTTCTGAGAACCAGAGCCTGGCTGGCCACCACGGGGCTATGAGTAGAAGAGAACAGTTCACCGTGTTCTTCAGCTTGCAAAATCTTCCGATGAATCAGAGGCAGAGGCGGGAAAGCACAAGCTCTCATGTTGTGTCAAGGAATCTCGAGCGCATCCCCCAGCGAGGAGGCTCCCAGACCATTTCTGGAGGCATACAGAGGAAGTTTGTTGTTTGCCGCTGTTGGGAAGAGGTCCACCTCCGGGGTGCCCCAACGCAGGAAAATCCATGAGAGGATCTCAGTCTTCAGTTCCCACTCGTAGCTGACCATCGTCTGCCGACTGAGGGTATCTGCCGTGACATTCAGCTGGCCCGGAATGTGCACTGCTACCAGCCAGACACCATGATGAACCGCCCACTCCCAAATCTGGATCGACAGGTCCATGAGAGGGGGAGACTTGGTGCCCCCTTGCTTGTTGATATAATACATTGACACCACATTGCCCGTGCGGACACGGACCACCTTGTTGGCAATTATTGGTCTGAACGCCTTGAGCGCTAGGAAAATCATCAGAATCTCCAGATTTATGTGAAGAAGCTGGTCCTGAGGCGACCAAAGGTCCGAGACCTGAACAAGATCCAACGTCGCACCCCACCCCAGAAGGGAGAAGTCCGTCGTGACCATTACCATCGGGGCCGGGTCCTGAAACCCCGCCGACAGGTTGCTGAGAGACGACCACCACTCTAGGTCCGCTCTCATGGAAGCCAGAATCAATATCAACTTGGAGTCCGGATCCACGGCCTGACGCCAAGAACTCCGTAGAGCCACCCGAGTCTGCCTCATCTTGAGATGGGCGAGAGGTAGAGCTAAAACACACAATGCCATGAGGCCCAGAAGCCTCTGGAACCACCAGGCCGACATGCTCTCCAACACGCGCAAACATCTGACACGTGGCCAACAGACACGCCATTCTGTCCAAACTCTGCAGTCGATCGTGTTCCAGCAAAAACCCAGGAAAATCAAGTCCTGAGAGACCGTCATGGAAGATTTCCGCCAGTTCACTGACAGACCGAGGTTGGACAGGAGCTGGAGGAGAGACTGAAGATTACACATGGCTTTTAACGGGCATGGGATGCGTAAAAGCCAATCATACACAGCGATACCCTGCAGATGAAGATCGGCCGCGATCACCAACATCTTTGTAAAGACACGCAGCGCTGAGCTGAGGCCAAAAGGAAGCACTCTAAACTGGAAATGCTCCTCTCCCACGGAGAAACTGAGATCTCCTGTGTGGATTCCAGATCAGAATATGCATGTACGCATCCTGAAGGTCTACCACGCTGCGCCAATCGCCCATCTGCAAAGAGGACCGTATCTGGCTGGGCATGATCATCTTGAATTTCTCTTGGGGTAGGGAAAGATTGAACTGGGAAAGGTCTAGGATGGTGCGCAGGCCAGCCTGGTTGGGAGTAGAAGCCCTCCCCTTGCTCCCCTAGGGGAACAGGTTCCACAGCTCCGTGGTCCAGCAGTTCCTGAACCTCAGCTTTTAGGGAGGATGACCACGACTGCTGGAAAGGAGGGTTGAACGGTGGGGTAGGGGGTAAGGGTAAAATGAAGGCCGCCCGAGCGACTGACAAGACCCACCGGTCCTTGGTGATGGTCTGCCACGCCTCCCAATGAGACGCAATGCATCCTCCCACCGGGGTGTCGTGCGAGCGCAGAGAACCCTCATTTGGCAGGTTTTTCGGTGGTGTTACCACCTGAACCGAGGAGGCGGCTGAGGAGCAGGAGAAAAACCACTTTGCGACAACGGTCTCTGGGTCCTAAAAGGAGTTTTAACCAAGACGGACAAGGACTTGGCGGTCTGGGTGCTGTCCTTCGTTTTGGTGAGCTCTGCATCCGTCGAAGAATGAAAAAGCTCCATACCGTCAAACGGCAGGTCCAACACTTTGTCCTGCACCTCCTTTGAGAGCTTGGTGGCGTGCAACCAAGCCTGCCGAGAGCTATCAACCCCAAGCATAAGAACCTGAGCCGAAGTGTCAACGTGATGACCCGCCGCCTCCAGCAGATCCTGGGCCAAGACCCTGGCATCTGATAATCCCGCCTTAAAGTCATCCAGCTTCTCGACTGGAATGAACTCCTCAAACTCCGCCAGACCTTTCCACATCTTCATATTCGCCCCCGCTAACACCAGTTCTGCATTGGCCTGCCGCAGTTGCAGGGCCGAGTTAGCAAAAATCTTCCTTCCAAGGGAGTCGAGAAGCTTGTCCTCTTTCCCCAGGACCTGAGCAGCCGTCGTAGAAGAGGATGCTGCAGTCCTGGACTGTAAAGTGGCCACAGCCACCACCGTGGAGGAGGGGGGCGGACAAGATACTAGTGCCACCTCTTCTGAGGAATGCAGCCTGTAGCGCACAGCAATTTTCTTATTGACGAAAAGTCCAGAGTGCAGCTTTTCCCCAGACTCTACGGACCTCAGCCAAAATATCCTTCTGCAAGAACAGACCGGTTCGCTCCAAAGGGACAAGGTGAACGCCCCCGAAAGCACACCCTCCTGCGGTGCGGGTGCCTTGGGCACTGTAACATCCAATAGGCAAATCATGTCCAGTACCCGGTCGTGAAAAGTTCTAATAGAGCGGGGCTTGTCTTCGCTGTCCTGATCGCCCTGCGCACCATCCGATAGGTCAGGGTCCTGCAGGACCACGTCGGGCACTGCTTTGTCCACAGGGGACAACGGAGGCAAGGGTGGAAGGGTAGGGAGAGGCACCGTAGGCAAAGGCGCCGCCGGCGGAAACCACCTGAGTCACGGGTGAAGCCGGAGGTGCAGGCGGGCATATCTCCCTAAAAAGACCCTTGAAATCCTCCCTCATGTGGTCGGTACGCACGAGTACCTGAAAATTGCCGAAAAAGGCATCCTCCGGAGAAAGCTTTGCAGCTGCCAGAGAAAGCCTCATGAGGAGTATAATTCCAAGGACGCAGAGGGGAGGGTTGCCAAGTAGGCCCATCCCCAGAGGTGTGAACATAAATAAAGGGTGCTGAACCCACAGGCAGCGAGATGTGTGGAAGGGGCATCCGAGCATTCCAGTCATAAACTGGACGAAACTGGTGCGCACAAGGAACCTTATGTTCACCTACAGAACTGCGCCCCACACCTGAGGTCGATGGCATAGTTGTAGGGGAAGCGCCCAAAATGGCCGACGTGGTCGTGGCGGGAACGGCCGCCATTTTGCCGTCACCCGAGGGGAACTGCGGCACGTGTGGAAGTGAGGCAGGGGTCCCCGCCGGTGGATCAGGGGTCTTCATTTTAGCCTTTACACAAGGAACCTCGGTTGAGCCAGTACTATGCGGCCTGGAATGTTTCTGCGACATACCAATAGCCAAACTAGCCTTCACAGGAAGGACCTCGGCACTGCTGATAAAGGAGGAACTTGGCTCACTCCTCAGCGGGAACGGTGAGAAAAACCTTTCACCGATAAGGCCTTCCCAGGCCTGTTAGTTTCTTTAGCCTCTGTACGAGGGACCTCGGACCCAGATCCGGTAGCAGCCTTTCCACAGTGGGCCTCGAACAAACGTTCGGTATTACCAAGCCCAGCCGAGGCCTTGGGGCAAACCCCGGTACTTTTGAGGGAAGCTAATAAGCAGGCCTCGGAGCAAGCTCCGGTACCCCACGACTCAGTAGAACTAGGTCTACAAGCAGCCCCCAAAGGAGGGGCCTCGGAATGTACTCCGGTATCCACAGGCCCCTTACGTAGACCCTCGGACAAAACTCCGGTACAGTTTTTAGGCCCAGAAGGCACCTCAGGGGAAGCCCCGGTGACAGAGCGTTCAACGCCTTTCCCGGACCGGGAAGACCCCGGAAAGGTGTCTCCCGGTTGAGGTACTCTAAAAAGTAAAGAACTCACCAGGCGTCGTTTCTTCTTTTTGTCGAAGGATTGAAAATGCGTAGGTGTACGCTGGAACACTCCTCCCAGCGCTCTAACCGACGTTGAAGTGCCCGGACCGAAAGGGAATCACAATAGAAGCAGGAGTCCCAACGGTGATCGGGGATCCGCCCGCGAAGCATCGCTGGCACGAGGAACAATTTGCAACGTCTCGTTTAAACGACAGACTAGTACGCGATCGCTAGCGAGAGCCAGAGAGGAGGAAAAGGAAGAAAATCTTTCTTCCGCGGATGCAAGTGTGTGCAGTCCCAAGCGAGCGGAAAAAAGCACTGATGGGCGATGCGCGGGAGGAGCCGAGATGGGCGGCGTTATGGCCGCATGCTGTACCCCGCGTAGAAAGAGAGGAAGGACTAAAATGTTTGCAAGATTTTTGATGCTTTTACAAAGTGCACCGGTCCCGTCCCACAGGACGGAGGAATGACCCATAAGTATGGAGGAAAGGGGACGGGACGTAGGAGTAAGGGGGGCGGCCCTCCCTTAGGTAAAGGTCCAGCTTGCCCCTTAAGGTTTCCCAATTCTCATGGCACAAATGCCATCACTCTGCTAGGCAATACAAGATCCTCTGCCTTCCTGATTCCATACCCTCACCATCCCCCACCACCTTATCCACCATGGGATTCCCCGCTAACACTCCACCCTCACACACTAACTCTTGGATAGCAGCCATCCTTTCTCCCACAGCCCTTCAGGCACTAACGTGTTTCCCACGCACCTACATGATTGGGGGACGAGGTGTAAACAAACATGCAGCAGACGAAGCTTAGAAACAGACACCAGGTCAAGCTAGGGGCACAGGGAAGTCCGGCAAGTGGTGCAACATGGAGCGTCATAAGAGGAAAATGGCCCTAAGGCACCATGCGAAAATGGAACACAGGAGAACCGGCAAGGTCCTGGGACAATGATGGGTGGGGTCACAAAGAGGGCAGAACACAAAAAAGGAGCCAGCAGGCTATGGACCACTCAGATCCAAAGGGGGCAGGAGTTGATGCTAAAAATTGCGATGCCCGAGGGAGGAACTGGGAGGAACCAAGGGTGTAATTAAATTAAGGAACAGTATATAAAGCTGAATTAGAAAAGCATAGTTGTTGGGTGATGAACAAAGTCATGCAGTTTCTTTCGTGCAGTAGGAAGACAAAAAAAAGCTGGGTCTTTGAACGCCAGGTGGCCAGAAGTAAAAGTAGAAGTTTACAGACTTAGCAAAGGAAAGATCAGTCCCATTTAATACAAACTGGCCAAGATGTGGAAGGTATCGGCCCAAAATGCCGAATATGTGTTTACGGCGCATTCGGCAGCAAAGAAATTCTGAATCCCACTACACCGAATAAGGGAAGCAAGAGTTGTAGGGGGGTCCTCCGCTCCCCTTGTCCAGTGTAATGGGATCTGGGGTAGCAGGGGTGTCCCCCGCTTCCAGTACATGGATAGCGAGAGAAGTAAAAAAAATAATAATAAAGTCAGATAAATGGACCCAGCGGCACCAGTTCCCAACCAGGTTCGTGTAAGGGAACTGACGCTGCAGGCATAGAGGGGAGTTGGTGGCACTGCGATTTAGTAATGATTCTTCCCACAAACCTGCCGTGGGACCCTTCTCATGTGACCAGGGAAAGGTAGACTTATGGGTGAGAATTGGAGGGGCCGCAATATTTTCATCCCTTGACCCGAGGGCAGCATTCCATCAAGTTAAGCTGCACCGGATTCCATGGATCTAACAGCATTTATAACGCCTTTCGGGTTTCCATCGATGTAAAAGGATGCCGTTTGGATTGGTTTCCGCTTCAAGTGTGTTCCAAAGGGTTATGAACAAGCTGTTAAAGGGACTGGCAGGGACATGCTGTTATCAGGATTATATATTGGTGTGGGGAAAGAATGAGGAGAAACCGATGAGCAAATGAATTTGGTGTTGAAAAAAAATAACAAAAGTAGGTTTTACCATTTCAATGGAAAGATTTTAATTTAAGGAGGCGAAGGTTCAGTGCTTGGGGCATGAGTTGTCCGCAGAGGGGATAAAACCAAAAGCATGCAACTCTAGATGTCATAATGAAGATGAACGCCCCAAGAGATAAAAAGGAATTCACATTGTATCTGGGTTGGTTGAATTTTATGGAAAATGTATCAAAGATTTGGCTGAGAGAACAAAGACCATGAGAGCATTGGTGAAGAAGCCGGTGAGATTTGTTTGGTGTGGGAAGTGCAATGAAGAATTTGAGGACATAAGAAATTCCTTGGTGAGTACCCCCATTTTAAAGGGTTTCAATGATGAGTGGGAGGTGGAGTTGTACACAGATGCAAGTGAGAGTGGACTTGCACACGATTGCTTTTACGTCTAGTGTACTGAAGGAGGCTGAAAGGCGATATTCTGTTGTTGAGTGAAGCCTTAGCCTGTTGTGCATGGGGGATTGAAAAATTCAGCCAATTTGTGTGGGGAAGAAAATGTGCGATAGTGACTGATCACATGCTGCTGGCAGACATCTTTGAAAGGAAAGTTCGATGGAATTTTCAAAGAGGATTGCTAAATGGATTTCTTCGCTCCAGGGGTTGGACATGGAAGTGAGGCATGTGAAGGGCGAGCCAAATGTTATTGCTGATGCGTTGTCCAGGCATTTTGTCTGTTTTAGTCGATTGTCCACATATTTTTGTTGCATGTGGTCTTTTATACGATTGTGTGTACATATTCAAAATGCCTTTTTGATACCTGAACTGATGTTGAAAGTCATAACTGAGTGAAAGTCAATCATTCAGGGAATACTCATCCCACGGCCTGTGTGGGAAAGGAGGGAAGTTAGAGGTGAATTTGTTCTTTTTGATGCGTTGTCCTGCAATCACAGAGGATAACGTTTATGATGTGTGAGGAGGAAGGTGAAGTTTTTGCGATCACGAAAGCTGCCACGGAAGGTGACTGGAGAGAGGAGTGTGACAAGGATGTGTCTTACAAGGCTGTGACGAAATATGTCCAGGAAGGGTGGCCTGTAGAGGAGTTGGATGAAGATATAAAAAGATACAGGAAGTTAAAACATGAAATTGAGTTGAGTGCGGAGAAAGGCATTTTGTCCAGAGATGAGCGATTAGTGGTGCTGGAAGGAATGAGGAGTGTTGTGTTGGAAATCGCCCACGAGGGACATTTTGGTAACAGCAAAACAAAGGGTCCAATGCACAAGATCTTTGGTGGCCTGGTATGGACCATGATATTGAGTTGTTGGAGTGCAAGGCTTGCATGGACAGTGGTAAGGCTCCATGTACCACGATACCGCCAATGAAGATTGTGGAGCCGCCCAGTTCAGTTTGGGACGTGGTGGCCATGTTACCGGGGGATAAGATTTTTGGAGTCATGTCCTGGAGAGAGGTATTCCCAAGAAAAAACAGTGTCGGAGAATGATCCCCAGTTTGTGGGAAAACAGATGCAGGTTTTTCTGGAGGATAAGGGTATTGAACACTCTACAACGGCATTATATAATCCAAAAGCTAATGAGACTGTTGGGAGGTTTAACAGAACTCTGATGGAGGCGATTAGAATTGCCATCGCATCAGGAGGAGATTGGGAGCGGACTGTAATGGAACAGGTGGCACAATACATGATTGCTCCACAACAGGTGAAGGGTGTTTCCGCATTTGAGGCGTTGCAGAAAAGGGTGCAGAATTCCAGGTTGCATCCTGGTTGGATGAAAAAATGTGTGGAATCACGAGGCGAGGTAAAAGTGAGCAAGAAAGGATGGTAATGCTCAAAAGAGGGCAAAAGAGTAATGATGAGCAAATGTGAAGGAATGTGTTTTGAAAGAAGGGATGGTGGTCAAGATAATGAAGGGTAGGAGAGTGGATAAAGGAACTGAAAAGTTTGGCTCCGATGAAGGCAGTGAAAGATCTGGGTAACAGTTCTGTTGAGTAATGGGGAGAAGTGGTGTAAAGAGTGGCCGTCATGAAAGGCGGGGTAGCGGTGTCCAGTGCGAGTAAAGGATTTGTGTCACGCATTCTATGAAGGGGAGGTGGTGTGTTTTGTAGTTAAAACACAACACACATCTATATACTTATGTACCCTGTACTATTGTATTGCTCTGTCCATCTATGGATGCCAAGGATGTTCCACCACAGTGTTTGGTTTGAATAGGAGAGCAGTTATGGGCAGGAGAAAAGGTTGGGGCTGCTGTAACTAAAGTACTAATAAAAACAATTTGAAAGCTCACCATGTCGTTAACCTAACACAAAGCCTTTATGAGAATGTTCCTATACTTTGGTCCCAGAGGGCACTCTCACCAAAAGCGCGTTGAGACCATTTTAATGGGAAAAGACGGTAAATAAATTATGACTACAATACAAAGCGCACTGTGCACTCCATCGGTCCTCTCCCTCACTCAAATCCTGCTCCAGCCCCTCGCACCTCCCTCTAGATTGTCAAGTCCTGCTCGTGCCAGGCCTGTAGCCAGAGTCCCAGGGCAGCCTTGGAAAAGGGCACCTCCATCACCCATTTGCCCTGAACGCCCCAGCCCCTGCCAGGCCTCGACAATGTGCTGCAACAATCAGTTAAGGGACGATGATTTTTTTTTGCAACCTTTAGCACGGTGTTCTACCCTTTGTACTGCTATAGGTCTAGCATTTTGCTTCCAGCTACTGTTTTACATCTTGTTCCACAGGGGTAGTGCCGTGGGCCGGTATTTTGAATCCAGTCGATTGTGCCATGAGCCTGGCTGTATTTTGAATATATATATATATATATATGAGGCGAACTAGCCGCTGAACATAGACGTTGAATAAAATGGGAACACGGCAGAGCCCTGAGTAACACCACAGGAAAGTGCACAGTGTAAAGAAAAACAAGGAAGAAAGAGTAGTTGGCTCTCATCGGCCAAGAAAGAGGTAAACCAGGCCAACACAGGGCCAGAGATGCCTTCTGAGGCGAGTCGGGTCAACAGGATGGAGTGGTCGACAGTGTTGAATGCCACAGAGGTCTAAAAGGTATCAGGGCACGCACCCCACCTCTGTCTGTAATGGACGACCTGGCCATGCGGACAGACACCAGGACACTCTCCATGCCCCCGCCTCCCCGGGCGGAACCCAGATTGAAAACAGTCAAAGAAGACAGATGTTACAAGGAAAGAAGACAAAAGAGGGGAAGCGAAAGATTCCAACACCTTCATGAAAAAAAAGAGAGATCGGGTGAAAATTTGCCAAAACCGAAGCATCCAGTGACAGGTTTTGTTAGAACAGGAATTACAATAGCCTGTTTGAACTTTGTAGGGTTGGAGCCTGCCCGAAAGGTAAGGTTACCTGCTTCCGTGACCGAATAAATCATATCAGGCATAATAGCCTTACGGATTATCAGAGCAATCGGGTCAGAGGGAGCAGTGGACTCAAGACAGCTGACCGCCCTAAATGTTTGCTCTACATATGCCCAGCTTTTTTCAAACTACTGCCGTTCAAAAATAACCAGGTTACTCACCGTAGTGACCACCTTACTCCTAGTCCATAGTCCTCTTTCCTCCATACTTATGGGACATCTCTCCATCCTGTGGGACAGGACCGGAGCACTTTGTAAAAAGCATCAAAAACATTTTTTCAAAAAATGTGTCCTTCCTCTTGCGCCGGGCCTGGCACGCGGCCGTAACCCCGCGCATCGCCCATCAGTCCTTTTCTATCGCCAGGTCAGAGACCTATTAGCAATAACAGAGGAACCTTATTAGAGGGGACGGCGGGCGGGCGTATGGAGGAAAGGGGACTATGGACTAGGAGTAAGGTGGTCACTACGGTGAGTAACCTGGTTATACCCCTACGTCCCGTCCCCTTTCCTCCATACTTATGGGAGATTCCAAGCACTCCTTACAGGAACTACGGGTGGATGGAAATACCCCTTACTGAAAAAGGTTCTTCAGCACAGCCTGACCAAACTGAGCATCAGCACTTGAACTCATGTCAAGGCAATAATGCTTACAAAAGGCAGACGGGGAGGCCCAAGTAGCTGCCCTAGCGATGGACACCCAGGAAACAATTCTGAAAAGCAACCGCGGCTGCCTTGCCCCGCACTAGGTGTGCATGAATACCTTTAGGAGGCTTCAGCCCTTGGACGGTGAAAGACTCCATAATGCAGACGGCGATCCACCGGGAAATAATCGCCTTAGATGCCTGCTTACCCTGAGGGTTACCAAAGGTCACAAACAGTTGAGAAGAACTCCTAAGCTCGGATGTTCTGTCCAGATAGAACTTCAGAGCCCTTCTGACATCGAGACAATGCAGAACCTTTCTGCCTCTGAGATAGGATTCGGAAAAAGACTGGCAGGGAGATCGACTGATTCAGGTGGAACTCAGATACCACCTTCGGCAGGAAAGCAGGATTTGTCCGAAGGACTATGAAAGACCAAAAAGGGGTGCTCCACCGACAAGGCCTGGAGCTCACTCAACCGCCTTGCTGACGTAACAGCGACCAAAAAGGACACTTTCCAAGATAGGTACTGGAGGTCCACCGTGGCCATTGGTTCGAAAGGCTTATGGCACAACGCCGTCAGGACTACATTTAGGTCCCACTATGGGTGCGGACTACGAATTGGAGGATAGGGGCGTGTCAAGCCTGCAAAATGCCTCCTAACCACTGGGTTACACAGAGTAAGAGCATTGGCCCGTAGAAAGGTAAGCGGAAACCGCTGAAAGGTAAGTTTTGCATGACAGAACATGGACACCCGACTCTGCTAAGAAGGATACAAAGGGCAGCACCGTGTCAATCATAGCCCCCCCCTTGGGTCCAACTGCTTGCTTAAACACCAATGACAGAACCTGAGCCATTTGCTCCTGTACTGGGACCTAGACGAAGGTTTCCTGGCTGCCTGAATAATACGCATGTTATCCGCAGACAAGTTAAGATGTTCTAAAGACTCAGGCACCATGCCGCCAAGCTGAGCGATTGTGGGGAGGGGTGCCACAGCTGCTGTTCCACCTGGTGAAGAAGATCCGTGGTCACTGGTAACCTGATCGGCGGGTACACCGACAGGTGTTGAAGTTCTCAGAACCAAAACCTGGCCGGCCACCACGGAGCAATAAGCAGAAGGGAACAGTTCACCGAGTTCTTCAACTTGCAAATTGCTCGGTGAACTAGAGGCAGAGGCGGGAAGGTGTAAGCTCTCATTTTGTGCCATGGAATCTCAAGAGCATCCCCCAGAGAGGAGGCTCCCAGCCCCCCTCTGGAGGCATACTGAGGAATCTTCTTGTTTACCGCCGTAGCGAAGAGGTCCACTTCCGGTGTGCCCCAACACAGGAAAATCCATGAGAGGACCTCCGCCTTCAACTCCCACTCTTAGCTGACCACTGTCCGCCGGCTGAGGGCATCCGCTGTGACATTCAGATGGCCCGGGATGTGCACTGCAAGCAGCCAGACAACATGAAGCACAGCCCACTCCCAAATCTGGATGGACAGGTCCACGAGAGGGGGAGACTTGGTTCCCCTTTGTTTGTTGATGTAATAATCGACACCACATTGTCCGTGCATATGCGGACCACTTTGTTGGCAACGATTGGTCTGAACGCCCTGAGCGCTAGGAAGATCGCCAGAAGCTCTAGATTTATATGGAGGAGCTTGTCCTGAGGAGACCAGAGATCCGAGACCTGAAGATGATCCAACGTCGCACCCCACCCCAGAAGGGAGGAGTCTGTCATGATTGTCACCGTAGGGGCTGGGTCCTGAAACCCTGCACCCACCAACAGGTTGCTGGGAGATGGCCACCACTCCAGGTCCACTCTCATGGAAGCCGGAATCGTTACCAACTTGGAATCCGGATCCACAGCCTGACGCCAAGAACTCCGAAGAGCCGTCTGAGTCCGCCTCATCTTGAGACGAGCAAGAGGAAGAGCCAACACGCACGAGGCCATGAGGCCCAGAAGCCTCTGGAACCACCAGGCCGACATGCTCTCCGACTGCGCAAACATTGGCACATGCCCAACAGATCTGCTATTCTGTCCCCGGTCAGGTACACCCTGCAGTCGGTCGTGTTCCAGCGAAAACCCAGGAAAATCCAGTCCTGCGAGACCATCATGGAAGATTTCCGCCAGTTCACCAACAGCCCAAGATGGAACAGGAGCTGAAGGAGACTGAAGATTGCACGCAGCTTTCAACGGGCAAGGACTGCGTAAGAGCCAGTCGTCCAAATACAGATACACATGGATACCCTGCAGACGAAGATAGGCTGCAATCACCGACATAATTTTCGTGAAGCCACGCGGCGCAGAGCAGAGGCCAAAAGGAAGCACTCGAAACTGGAAGTGCTCCTCTCCCAAAGAGAAACGGAGATATCTCCTGTGTGGATTCCAGATCAGAATATGCATGTACACATCCTGTAGATCCACCACGCTGAGCCAATCGCCCATCTGCAAAGAGGACTGTATCTGGCTGGGCGTGATCATCTTGAATTTCTCTTGGGGTAGGGAAAGATTGAACTGGGAAAGGTCTAGGATGGTGCGCAGGCCAGTCTGGTTTGGGCCCTGTAAACAGGCGGGAATAGAAGCCCTCCCCTCGCTCCCCGAGAGGAACGGGTTCTACAGCTCTGAGATCCAGAAGTTTCTGAACCTCGGCTTTCAGGGAGGGTGAGCCCAACAGCTGGAAAGGAGGGTTGAAGGGTGGGGTAGGGGCTAAAGTTAAGCAGAAGCCCGCCCGGCGACTGACAAGACCCATCGGTCTTCTGTGATGGTCTGCCATGCCTCCCAATGAGACGCATTGCGTCCTCCCACCGGGGTCTCATGCGAGCATCAGGCCCCAAGCCGAGGTGTCTTAGTGATGAGCCGCAGCCTCCAGGAGATCCTGGGCCAAAACCCTGGCGTCGGACATCCCGCTTTAAAGTCTTCCAGCCTCTTGACCGGGATGAACTCCTCAAACTCCCGACAGAATTTTCTACATGCGCATATTAGCCCCCACTAACACCAGTTCGACATTGGCCTGCCGAAGTTGCAAGGCAGAGTTGGTGAAAATCTTCCTCCCAAGGGAGTCAAGGAGCTTGTCCTCCTTTCCCAGAACCTGAGTAGCCATCGTAGAAGAGGATGCTGCAGGCCTGGATTGTAAAGTGGCCAGAGCCACCACCGTGGAGGAAGGGGGCGGACAAGATGACAGGGCCACCTCTTCCAAAGAATGCAGCCTGTATCGCGCCCAGAGTGTGGCTTTTCCCAGACCCTGCGGCCCTCGGCCAGAATGTCCTTCTGTAAGAACAGGCCGGTATGCTCCAGAGGAGACAGGGTGAACGCCCCAGAAAGCACGCCCTCCTGCGGAGCGGGTGCCTCGGGCACCGGAACATCCAAGAAGCACATCATGTCCAGTACCCGGTCATGAAAAGCTGTAATAGAGCGGGGCAGGTCCTCGTTGTCCTGATCGCCCTGCGCGTCATCCGACAGATCAGGATCCTGTTGAGCCGTGTCGGACGCTGCCTTGTCCACAGGAGACAATGGGGGCAAGGGCAGAAGAGTCGGGGAAGGCACCGTGGGCAAGGGAGGTGCCGGCGGAACCACCGTAGGAACGGGTAGAGCCGGAGGCGCAGGTCATAGGCCATAGGCTGGCCGAAAATGATGCGCACAAGGAACTCTAGGTTCACCCACAGAGCCAAGTCCTACACCTGAGGCCGATGGCGTAGTTGTAGGAGTAGCGCCCAAAATGGCCACCGCAGTCGAGGCGGGAACGGGCGCCATTTTGTCATCATCTGAGGGGAACTGCGGCACATGAGGAAGAGTTATGCAGGGCTCCCCGCCGATGGATCAGGGGTCTTAAGTTTAGCCTTAACGTAAGGAACCTCGGCAGAGCCTGTACTATGCGGCCTGGAATGTTTCTGCGACATACCAACCGCCAAATTAGCCTTCCCAGGAAGGACCTCGGCACTGCCGGTAAAAGATGAATTTTCCTTTTTTGCCCTCTAAACAGATCTGGCGTCGCCACAAGAGCGGGAACGGTGAGAAACAGCCTTCACTGATAAGGCCTTGCCAGGCCTCTCAAATGTTGGTAGCCTTAGCTTCTGTACGAGGGACCTCAGACCCAGGTCCGGTAACAGCCTTATTAGCGCGGGCCTCGAACATTTGTTCGGTAACACCAAGCCCGACCAAGGCCTCGGGGCGAACCCCGGTCTTATTTTTGAGGGAAGCCGATAGAGGCCTCCGAGTGAGCTCTGGTACCCCACGACTCAGTAGAACTGGGTCTACAAGCAGCCCCCACAGGAGGGGCCTCGGAGCCTGCTCCGGTATCCACAGGCTCCTTACAGAGCCCCTGGGAGAAAACTCTGGTACAATTATTAGGCCCAACGGGCACCACAGGGCAATCCCTGGTGCCAGAGCGATCAACGTCCCTTCCGCCCTGGGAGGAACCCGGAAAGGTATCCCCCGGCCGGGGTGCTCTGAAAAGTAAGGAACTTACCGGGCATTTCTTCTTTTCATCGATGAATGCCTGAAAACGCGGAGGAATTCGTCGGAACACCTCCTTCCACCACTCCAAACGATGTTGAAGTGCCCGGGCCGAAAGGGAGTCATAGTAAAAACAAGAGTCCCAACGGTGATCCGGACCCAAACACTCTAAACAAAGAGGATGGGGATTCGCCCTCAAGAAACGACAGTGACACGATGAACAATCTGGAAAGTCTAGTTTAAACGACAGACAGACTAGTACACAATCGCCAGCGAGAGCCAGAGGAAAATCTTCCGCGGATGCAAGTGCGTCCAGTCCCGAACGAGAGGAGAAGAGGACTGATGGGCGATGCGTGGGGTGGAGCCAGGGTGGGTGGGGTTACGGCCGCGTGCCGTGCCCAGCACAAGAGAGAGGAAGGACACATTTTTGAAAAACATTTTTGGATGCTTTTTACAAAGTGCTCCGGTCCCGTCCCACAGGACGGAGGGATGTCCCATAAGTATGGAGGAAAGGGGACGGGACATAGGAGTATTTTACTTTCTCTCTATGGCAAAAGGACAGAGTAGGATGAAAACTGCATTAGAACACCCTATTGGTGTTTCCAGAAACCTGATTGGTATAGCCCGCAGATGGATAACAGCCCGCAAAGTAATTGCTTACCTGTTCCCTGTGGCGCCTTCTGAAGCCCGCAAAATTGCTGCGTTGAACTGTCTGTAATTTTGGAACTGAAAGAGTTTCCCTTCCGTATTACACTTTGCAAGATCAACGTGTGCAACGTAGCCCTGCCCACTGAAGTGAAGCCGGAAGAAACGCTTCATCAGGCACAGCGAAGACAGCAGAGTCTGCTTTACAGTTACTGAATCTGAGACATGGGACCTGGCGCACAATGAGTTTTAACTCTTTTGCATTGAAATGTCGCATTTTGCAAAGTTACCTGGGCTACCAATCTTATAGTAATTTTAACAGCATCTGGAAAGATTAACTGAATTATTACTGCTGGCGTAGCTCTCTTGCAAACATGCAACACATTCTTATTTGTGGGCATCTTCATTTGTTTATGGCCTGCCTTGCCATGCAAGATGGTTACTAATGCAGGTTTCTGAATGCCTGATACGCAAGGGAAGCTATATCATGGTGCCCATTCAGAAGGTTGATGAAAAATCAGTGATGTCATCAATAACATTTGTGATGTCATTGTTGATGTCCTGGGTGTTAGTCTTAGCAGTGCACGGTGGTGGCGCGAGTTATGGTTGTTTAGCTTACCATAACTGGCGAATTTCTGGGGTTTTTCAATTTTACTTGAAACCATAACGCCCCTTTAACAAAGGTTTTTTGGTGAATTGCATAGGTTTTTACCAGTTCAGGCTATTTTCCTACAACTTACTAATATCATACTTACCCAATATAGCAATATTTGGGTCCAATTTACAAAGCGTCACCTTAAAACTCTGCCATTTCCCACCTTCTGGAATCATTTTTAACACTTCCATAAACTTTTTGCAACTATTTCAACTTGTTTTGCATCCGTAGACTTCTACGAACATCTGACTTCATAGCGGACCTTCCGGACAGTGCCACATGACCATAAGCTGGTGCGCGGCATGACGACCTGTCCGTGAACCCGTCCGCACTTCACGATAAGATCTCGGCTTCGCTGACAGTTCAGAACTGAATTTTCTACTGATTTAGGAACTTTCAACTTCAAAATTTCCCTTGCACAGCTCCAACACCTATTCCTACTCATTATCCATTAGCAATCTAGTACACAGTACATACTTTTAGCAAAACTGCTTTTCATCTTAAAATGGCATCAGCTAATGCCATCCCTCCTCCCCAAGAGCCACCCCCACTGCTGTAATCAAGGAGCATGAGAAACACTACCCCCCCTACCTTAAAAATAACACGCGCAACATTTTCCCTTGTCCACCTACCCCTCCATATTAGTGTTTGGTTCATCTTCCCTCATTTCCCTCCCCACCTTTCGTTCTCAGCTCTCCTGCCAAAAAAATACATCCAAAAACAACAAAAGACATATTCCTTTAGGAACCACCTTTCACAGTTAAAAAATAGAACTAAAAAAACATGTATAGACTCCATCTACTTTATAGTTCTCAGTAAAGTACATAGACTCAATAAGATTTTCCAACATTTCCATTTGCATTTTGTGTTACACTAATGGGAATATTGTGGCGTTCATCCTCCGTTCCAGGGACTGGAACGGTGGATACTGGCCCAGCAGCCAAAGTCATCAGCCCAAGCGAAGCGAGGGTGGATAACGAGGTCTCTGGACCATTACTCCCCCATTCCAGCCCATGAAATGGGAGGGAGGCGGGGGGGGGGTTCAAGGCCATTAGCACCCTAGGTTCCCAAAGTGGGAACCCGGGGTGCTAAATAAAGAGGATTTTTCTTCCTACACAGGGACGCCATAGGAAGGAAAATCCTTTTCCAAGATGGCCACCATGGAAAGGGAAGGCGAGGGTTCTATACAGGGCCCCTCTTCTCTTTCCATGGCAGCCTGCAGAAGGCAAAAAGAGAACCATATGACCATATTACCACATTACCACAAGCATATTTGTTTTCCCTTTCAGATCTATCCTAATTTCAAATAACTACCACAAAGCTAGTCCCAGGTTGACATGGCCACTTTAAGCCTAGGTTTTGTCCCTTGTGGTCATGTCCAGTAGCCAGATGGTCCGGATCATGACCCGGACAATCTGGCCACTGCCCATGGCCACAGGCACTAAAGGTATACTGCTATTTTTTGTAGCTACATTATGACACTTGTCAAATAAAACACTGGCACATTTGCAAAACCATGCTTGTAGGTCCTTGCCAATGCTGCTTCCGCAAGTTTGCTGGAAATCCACCCAGGTTTTATTTTTTCAAAAGTGTCAAATGTATGCACATACAATTGTCACATGACCTAGCCCCCACTTGACAAAATCCATTCAGACTTTACGAAAACATCTATATCTAGATCTATAATCTTTTTGCAAACCTTTGTTTAGATTTGTCAAATGGCACCACATTTATAATCCTTTACAATATTTTGGGACCCCCCTCTAATTTTGCTACCTCTTAACAGAATCCCACCAAACTTCGCAAAAACATGTATATCTAGATCTAAGATCAGTTTGCCAAATGAAGTGTAGTTTCATGAAATGGCACCTAATTTATAAGACTTTAAATTATTTTGAGACCCTCCCCTATAATTTTGCCCCCTCTTCACAAAATCCCAAACTTCGATAATACATTTAGATATGAATGTTTTTGCGGTTTCCCAAATTAATTGTAGATTCGTCAAATGGCACCTCATGTATAAGCCTTGACATTATTTTGGGATGCCCCCCTCTAAATTTGCCCCCTCATGACAGAATCCCACCAAACTTTGCATACACACTTAGAATCAGGTCATAAATATAGATACCAAGCCTGTAATGCTGAGGTGTCTGCAAACTTTTCAGGACTGTTCGCGGACTTTCGCAGCAAAAATAAAAACACCTGTTTTTTGCTTCCTGCGGCCATATCCCACCCCATCCTCATCACCCCTCACCTCCCCAGAGATTATTTTATAAGTTTGACAAGTGCAATGTTGTGTTTAATATGTTTTTACCGCAATGTCCGCAGACACCGGGCGCTGTCCGCGAATACAAGATGGCAGGCGTTTCCAAAAATCTGATGCACTTCACGCTCTTCACCATCCAATCAGCGAACACGTTGCATGTTCGCCAACATGACACAAGCCGGTGTCCTGTCCGCGGAGCGAACAGGGAAGTCTGTCCACAGAACGGACATGGATATCACTAATTTTTTTTACCTACTTTTTGGTCTTTTAAAAAATAAAAACTACTGGATGGATTTTCACCAAATTTACAAAAGCATGCTTTCGGGACCAAGCCGCTGCTCCTGCCGCAAATTTGGTGAAAATCCGTCCAGCGGTTTGGACTGTAGGAGTGAGCAAAGTTTTTCCCCATTCAGTCTATGGGAACAAAAATAAATTTTGGGACCCCCCCTATAACTTTGCCCCCACCTGGACCAAACCTTGCAAAGAAATTCAGAGCGGGCCATATACTTGTTTTGCAAAGTTTGGGGTGGATTCGTCCAGGGGGAGCGAAGTTATAAGCTGCCCAAAAAGTGCTCTTCCTATGGGTTTAGCAACTTAACCATGGCCGTGTAAAATAAATATAGGACTGTCAATGCTCTCTTGCATCAAGCCAGCAGGCTGGAATAATGGACAGAACTGTCAAGCGACAGCTATGCCAACATAACTGACAACCAAATAGGAGGCACTCAAAGACAAAAATGCCCTTTGCTAGGGCACACGTGTAAACCAGATTTTTATTTTAAAAACATGATAAAACAAAAAAACAGGTCGGAGGATGATGTCGTAAAAGAGTAAAATGTCCTTTGTTTTATTAACGTAAAGATTTGAAAGAAGACTGCATTCCTGTTATTTTCCTGTGCTTTTCGCTACTGACATTTAACAAAATAAGTGCAAACTAATTCAGTGCTCAGAAAAACGACCAAAGTATGCGTTTTTATGCCAAATTGAAACAAACAACACTTATCAATCATCAAAATCTCAGGAGCTGATGAATATTAAAGAAACATGCATGCAACAGACCATCACACGCTCAGTAATAAAGCGTCTTTGTATATTTGCAGAACGTCCGATGAGCCTGGTTATAAACGTGTCCAATCGGAAACATAGCACACTTACGCCTAGCTCGCATGACTGCTCTGCTGATGGCACGAACTTTTGGGACGGGAACAAACCTGCTCTTCTAAAGTTTTCTATTTAGGCTCAATTGAAAAGGAAGGCCTTGCCGAATAAGTAAATTGGACACACGCATGCCCTCTCCCTCGGCTTCTCCGAATAAACTTATCTGCTGATCTGGAGTATCAATGGAGGCGGCGCGCGCTGTATAAAATATTTACAGCCCGGTTGCCAGGCTGGTGTCAAGCTGCAATGGAGCCCGCTCAAAAATAGCAACTTTCTCGGGAGCATTAAATGAAAGGCACTTAGGAAATAAAATACAGGCCCAGCAGAGAGGAGTCGCAAAACAGAGCAATTATTTTTGTATTGCACTTCTAACAGCAGGTTTAAGACTCCCTATAAAACTGCAACTTTCAAGTATTAAAATTGCTGAATTTGCGTGCATCTTAAGGCTCACCGTGCAATTCCCCATTACGGCAGACCAACATTCCATTCCCATTCTTGGTAATATTTACAGTAGTGGCAATTTGACGAATACCTGCATCAATGCTTAGAAATAAATACATACAAATAAAAAAATGAAAATCACCTTTGGCCGTGGGGATTTTGTAAATAGTGGAAAAATAAAAAGAAAAGGGCCTCATTACGAGTCTGGCGGTAGCCGTGCCGGAAAAACCGTCAGGCTGCTGCCGGACCGGTAATGTCGATCCGCCTCCATGATTGCCGGAATCACCGGGGCATTACAGCCCCGGTGACCCGGTAATTCTGGAGACGGAATTCTGTAAATCTCCAGTCCCATGGAGTCCTGTAGGACTCCATGGGGATGGGGACCATGGAAACACTAGTTCCGTGTATGACAGAGCTGGTGTTTCCCTGTCCGCCTACAGGCGGGTGGTGTTACTCACGCCAGGTCAGACCTGGCGGGTGACACCTCCCGCCTGCAGGACTCAGAATCTGCCAGTACAGAAACAATGGTGACAGGGGATTTACTGCCACCATTGTTTCCGGACTGGCTGACTTGTAGAGAGGCCCTTTGTCTGGTCAAAAACCTGGCTCTCCCAGTGGGCCAAGTTCCCTGCGTACTGAAAGCACACAGAGCCTGGGCCGATACTGCTCATGTGATACTTGTTCTTCTCCTGCATCTGCCACACAACTTGAGTAGTTCCGTTTACTGTCTTTGACAGCAGCACAGATTGGCTAACGTTTCCATGCATTCATATCTGTTTTATGGAAGAAAAATGGAGGTCACCACTTAAATTCCCTCCTGGAAGTTTCATAATTGGACTTCTAGATCTCACATCATTTGCTCACAGAAAAGTGCTTAAAACCTGGACCATGTTCATTCACTCCTATCAAATCACTTCCAGTTTTGTTTTCAGCAAGTTGTATCTGATGAAATGACTACTGCTCTACAGGAGTACTTCGAGGAGTAGTGGTTTCTAAACTACTCAGCCTCAGCATTTCCACCTTCACAATGTGAAGAAGCAGGTGAAGTAAAGGCATGTAGAAGTAAATCTATGACAAAGTCAATGTCGGGTGAAGTGAAGGTACACTCAGTGTGGTATGGAAGTTTTCTAGGTTTAATAATAATAAAGTTACTCACCGTAGTGATTACCTTACTCCTAGTCCATAGTCCCCTTTCCTCCATACTTCTGGGACATTCTCCATCCTGTGGGACGGGACCGGAGCACTTTGTAAAAAGAATCACGTTTTTCAAAAATGTGTCCTCTTTTTATGCGGGGTACCGCACGCGGCCATAACCCCTCCCTCCTTAGCTCCACTCAGCGCATAGCCCATCAGCCCTTTGTTATTGCTTAAAGGTCAGAGACCTGGCGATAGAAGAGTAACCTTTTTAGAGGGGGCGGCGGGTGGGCGTATGGAGGAATGGGGACTATGGACTAGGAGTAAGGTAGTCACTACGGTGAGTAAGGAACAAGTTACTTACCTGTAACTGTTGTTCTCCAGCATGGGTCTGGCATGGATTCACATGCTCATGAATATTCCCCGTCGTCAGGCTGGGAATCCTCGGTAAAGAAAAAACCAGTATCAGTTTCGTTTCTGATCTGTCTTTCGTAGTAATAACCAATCACTGGTCTCTGCGTCATACTGACCACAGCCAATGACTGCCCTCTACCTAAGCACCGCCTCTGGCAGCCATCTTCAGATTTGGAAGCACGTGAAGTGGCAGTATGACCAAGTGAAGAGCCGCAGAGGGGTAGGCGGGAGGGTTCGCATGTGAATCCATGCCAGACCCATGCTGGAGAACAACAGTTACAGGTAAGTAACTTGTTCCTTCTCCAGCATGGGGTCTGGCATGGATTCACATGCTCATGAATAAAGAATACATAGCAGTACACACATGCACAACCACGGGAGGTGGCAAAGGCTCAACATTAAGCATCACATCAACTCAACATTAAGCATCTTACCTCCTCACCAGGCTCACCTCAGGCGAACAGGTTGCGCAGCACTGCTTGGCCGACCCTGGACTCCTCCCTGGAATCCCGGTCGACGCAGTAGAATTTCGTGAAGGTGTGCGTCGACCTCCACGTAGCAGCCCTGCATATGTCCAGCAGGGGCACACCAGATAGGAACGCCGTGGTAGCTGCGATCGCTCTGGTGGAATGGGCTCTCGGACGGCCAGGCAGCGGTCGGTTTGCCAACCGGTGACAGTACATGATACAGCCGGAGAGCCATCTGGAGATGGAAGCCTTCGAGAGAGCCTTCCCCTGATTGACAGGTCCAAAGTTCACAAAGAGTTGTGACGTCTTCCGAAAACCTTTCGTGCGGTCCACGTAGAACTTCAGCGCTCTAGCTACATCCAGCGAGTGCAAAGTCCTCTCAGCCGGCGACGAAGGCGACGGGAAGAACACAGGTAACACCAAGGGTTCGTTGAGATGAAAGTCCGACGGTACCTTGGGCATGAAGGAGGGGTGCGTCCTGAGCACTACCCTCGTGTCGTGGAAAGTCAAGTACGGGGCCTTGCAGGAAAGGGCCTGGATCTCTCCCACTCGTCGTGCGGAGGTGATGGCCACGAGAAAAGCTGTTTTCCACGATAGAAACTTCAACGGGGCCGAGTGCAGAGGCTCGAACGGAGGTCCCATGAGTTTGGTCAGCACCACGTTGAGCTCCCACGCCGGGGCCGGAGCCTTCACCGGCGGGAACGATCTGAACAGTCCCTTCATGAACTCTTTCACCAGACGATGAGACCACAAGGACGTCCGGCCCGTGGTTCTGGTGTATCGGGAGATCGCAGCAAGATGAATCTTGATGGACGCGTGTGCCAGACCAGCTATGGCCAGCGTCAGCAGGTACGGCAGCACTTGGGGAGCCGTAATCCGTAGAGGGTTAATCTTCTGTGCGTGGCACCAGACAGAGAACCTCTTCCATTTGTGTCCGTAGCATTTAAGAGTCGAGGACGCCCTGGCCTTTGCAAGAACCTCTCTGCAATCGGCCGGTATGTCGTATCCTCCAAACTCTAGCGCTGCAGGAGCCAGGCCTGCAAGTTCAGTGACTTCGGGTCGTGGTGGAGGATGGCGCCTCCTTCCCTGGAGAGTAGATCCGCGTCCGCCGGCAGCTTGATTGGCGGGGACGCCGACAAGTCCAGAAGGTCCGGGAACCATATCTGCCTCGGCCACGCAGGTGCGACGAGGATCATCCTGCACCGTGACCTCTTGAGCTGGTTGACGAGCCGGATTAGCAGAGGCAAGGGAGGGAACGCGTAGAGGAACATGCCCTCCCAGGGGAACGAGAAAGCATCGCCCATGCTCCTCGTCTGGGGAAACCTGCTGGCGAACCTCCGGCACTTGGTGTTCGTCGCCGTCGCGAACAGGTCGATCTGGGGTGTGCCCCACCGTCGGAAGAGGCGATCCACCAGATCCTGCCGTAGTTCCCACTCGTGGCACGAGCGCAGCTCCCTGCTGAGTGAGTCGGCGATGGTGTTTTTTATCCCTGCCAGATGAAACGGCACCAGAAGAATCCCTTGGGCGACGGCCCAATGCCACAGGTCCTGCGCCTCCTTGGACAGCGCTGGGGACCTGGTTCCGCCCTGTTTCCTGATGTAAAACATGGTGGTGGTGTTGTCGGTGAAGATCCTCACCACCTTGCCCTTGAGGGACGGAAGGAAGGACCTGAGGGCCCAAAACACTGCACGGAGCTCCAGGACGTTGATATGCAGGGACTTCTCCGTCGGGAGCCAGAGTCCCCTTGCGTGCAGATTTTCGGTGTGCGCTCCCCACCCTTCTAGGGAGGCATCCGTGGTCACAGTCACCTGGTGGGCTGGGGTCTGGAAGTCCATGCCTGCCGTCAGATGCGCGCGGGTGCCCCACCACCGTATCGCTCGTCGGAAACTCTCGTCGAGCTTGATCCTTTCCTCGAAGCTGCCCGTCGTCTGGATCCAGCGCGCATCCAGGAACTCTTGCAACGGGCGCATCCGGAGCCTGCACATGGGAATGAGGTAGATGCAGGAAGACATCATCCCGAGGAGGGACTTGATGGACCTCACCTTGGCCGCGTCGGCCACCAACATCCGTTGCACCTTGCCCAAGATGGTCCTGGTCCTCTCCTCCGACGGGGAGGCCAGAAGGGACACTGTGTCGAGCCTCGCTCCCAGAAACAGTGCGACTTGCGCGGGCACCAGGTGGGATTTGGCGTAGTTCACGGAGAATCCCAGGTCCGTGAGGAGTTGGACGGTCCTTGCCGTGTGGACCACGGCGAGCTCCCTCGTCTTGGCGCGGATGAGCCAGTCGTCCAGGTAGGGGTAGACGTGAATCCCCTCGCGGCGCAGCTGCGCCGCCACCGGTGCGAGGCACTTGGTGAAAACCCTGGGTGCCGACCGCAGTCCGAAGGGAAGGGCTTTGAACTGGTAATGACGCCCTTGGACCACGAATCTGAGGAATTTTCGGTGCCCCTTTAGGATGGGAATGTGGAAGTAGGCATCCTCCAAATCCAACGACGATAGGAAGTCTCCTTCCTCCAGCTGACCCAGGACGTGCTGGAGGGTGACCATCCGGAACTTCTGCGCCTTGATGAACTTGTTCAGGCGTCGCAGGTCCAGGATGGGGCGCCATCCTCCCGTCTTCTTCTTCACGAGGAAGTAACGCGAGTAGACTCCGGAGCCCCGAAGCCTCTTTGGGACGAGTTCGATGGCGCCCTTTCTGAGCATCGCCTTTACCTCCAGGAGAAGTTGAGGGACGTGAAGTTCTTTCCTGGCCACGGGGGGGACGCGCGGGCACCTTCTTTGAAACTCGAGCGCGTGGCCCCGGGCCAGGGCGTCCAGCACCCAACGGTCGGTGGAGATGGACTCCCACACGCTGACAAAGCCCGCCAGCCGGCCTCCCACCGGGTTGCTTCGGTGGGGGCCCGACCCCACGGCCGGTTCAATCCTGCTTGGACGCGGCCTTGCCGCCTTGGCCTCCTTGGCGACGACGGCGGGGTCCGCCAGACTTGCCTCGTCCTCTGTAGGCCTCTTGCGACGACGAGCGGGCCGCTTGACGGTAGGAAGCGAAACCGCCGCCGGAACCTTTGGAGGCGCCCTTGCCTCCGCCGCTCCGAAAGGGCGTCCGCCGTTGCTGCAGTACTCCAAGGGCCCGGGCCGTCTCAGTATCCGCCTTGATGGCCTGAAGGGAATCGTCCACTGTCTTCCCAAACAGGTTGTTCCCGTCGAAGGGCATGTCCAGGACCCTGGTCTGGACGTCCTGCCGAAAGTCCGTAGCCTTGAGCCATCCGCGACGTCGAAGGCAAACGCCGTTGCCCATCTGGCGGAACCCAGTGTCGGCGATGTCCGTCGCCACGGTGATGGCGTGGTCCGAGGCCACCTCACCTTCCTGCAGGATCTCAAGGGCCTCCGCCCTCTTGTCGTCCGGCAGAAAATCCAGCAGGGGAGCTATCTTGTACCAGAGTTCCCTGTCGTAGCGGGCCACGATAGCCAAGGCGTTGGCCGCTTTAATCGTCGTCGCCGCCGACGAGATGACTCTGCGTCCCATGGCATCCAATTTCTTTCCCTCGCCGTCCGGCGGGGAAGTCGACGTGGAGGCCGCACCCCCCCCCGCTTTCTTCCTGGCTGCCGCGGAGACGACGGAGTCCGGGGTAGGCTGCGCCCGGAGGCATAGGGGGGCCGAGTCCGGGACCCGGTACTTTTTCTCGTACCGGTCTCTTTTCGCTGGCGTCGTGGAAGGGTTCTTGAGGAGGGAAAGGCCCTCATCCCAAATGTCGTCCAACAGAGGCACTGCGAGGACCGTCTTCCTCTTGGTCTCGCGCCGTTGGTAAAGGAAGCCTTCCTTTTTCTTCTCCTCAGGGCAGAGTTGGAAAAGCTCGGATGCCCTGGCGATCATTGAGTGGAACGATCCAATCTCGTCGGGCGGAGAAGCCCTGGTGGGAGGCGACGACGGAAAATCCTCGTCGTATGCCTCGTCGTCCGTACCCGTCGCTGCCGTGTCAGTCCCCGTATCATCCCCTCGGGTGGACGGGGAGGAGGGCTGGACGGGGCGCGACGGTTGAAAAGGAGGCGGTGGATGGATCCTTCTTTTCTTGGTAGGGGGAACACCAGAAGGTCCCGGTTCTGGATCCCCCGACGGGAGAGGTTCCTCCGTCGGTAACGGTAGTCTCGTCCTTATCTCGGAGCATAAGGACTGTATAGCCAACAAAATGGCCGCTGAGTTGTCTTGCGGCGCTGGCAGAGGGGAATCCGACGGGCGAGCAGGGGCCCCGTCGGTATCCTCGACGATGTCGTCGTCGTCACCTGCGTCGGGGCCCATTCCGACGGGCTGGTCTTGTTCCACGCCTAGGCCGTGGCTTAAGACCTCGATCAGTTCCTCTTCTGAGGTTGAGGCCGAATCTACGACGACGCCCTGCCCCCCCTTCTTCCCCACGGAGGGTTTCACGGGGGTCCTATCGATGGGCACGAAAGAAGACTCCCTCCGAGGAGGCAGGGAGATTCTGGGCCCCGAGGCCGCCACCACTGGTGCAGCCTCCACAGGCTGGGCCAGGGCCGCCGCGACCGTTTCGATAGAGGGCTTGGTCGAATGGATCAAGGCCTTCACCACCTTAGGTGCGCTCACCGCCTTATCCTTGAGGGAGGGGGCACTGCCACGCTCCTCCTCTGCCTTAGAGCTCGACCGGGGTCTCTCCAGGAGCTTCGCCGGGTGCTCGGCCTTCCTCTTACCCGACCCAGAGCGTTGGCTCGTGGTTGATGGTGCCGGGGAGGGTGCGCCCTGCCTGGCGCCCGTAGAGCCCGACCGTTCGGCGCTCCCGGTGCCAGCGGACTCGCGGTGCTTGGCCTTATGTTGGGCCCCCGTCGCCGGGGCGCCCTCAAAGGTCTTAGAAGACCGCTCAGATTTCTTCTTCTTCTCGCCAGACGGGCTCTTACCCTCCAGCCAGCTGGCGAGACGTTGATGGCGGTCCTTCATGGTCCGTTCCGACATGTTGCCGCAAAACGCACAGTCCTTCTCCACGTGCGTCTTGTCCCCATGAAGGCAGTAAAGGCAGAAAGAGTGTTCGTCCTCCTTGAAGACGTTCTGCAGCTGGCATCCAGGGCAGGCCCTGAACAGCTTTCCGGGCGTCGAGCTTCCCTTCTCCTGGGCCATCTCCGAGACCGGGCCTGAGAAGCTTCTGGAGTCCTCCGAAGTGTAGCTCGACGAAATCTTCACCCTTGAGGGGCACAGATGAATCCGACACGGGTCCCCGTTGATCGGATGTAGGATCGGTGGAGCTTGAGGCTCTTTTGACGCGAAAAAATAGCACTAACGCTCGAGAGCAATAGCACGAGGATCCCAACACATGAACGTGCGGTAAAAATCTGAAGATGGCTGCCAGAGGCGGTGCTTAGGTAGAGGGCAGTCATTGGCTGTGGTCAGTATGACGCAGAGACCAGTGATTGGTTATTACTACGAAAGACAGATCAGAAACGAAACTGATACTGTTTTTTTCTTTACCGAGGATTCCCAGCCTGACGACGGGGAATATTCATGAGCATGTGAATCCATGCCAGACCCCATGCTGGAGAACTATTATACTCCAACGTCCCATCCCCTTCCCTCCATACTTATGGGAGATTCCCAAGCACTCCTCACAGGAATTACGGGTGGATGGAAACTCCTTACTGAAACCGGTTCTTAAGCACAGCTTGACCGAACTGAGCATCATGCTTGTAACTCAGGTCCAGACAGTAATGCTTAAAAAAAAAAAAAAAACAATGGGGAGGCCCGCGTAGCCGCTTTCGCAATGGTCTCCCAGGGAACATACTTTTGGAAGGCAACGGCAGCCATCTTGCTCCGCACAAGATGAGCACGAATTCCCTTTGGGGCACGAAGATACTGAATGGTATACTATTCAGAAATACAGGCAGCGATCCGCCGGGAGATGGTCACTTCCGAGGCCGGCTTTCCTTCCGTATTTCTGAAGGTCACAAAAAGCTACGAGGAGTTCCTGAGCTCAGATGTTCTGTCCAGATAGAACTTAAGGGCTGCTCGAGGCCTTCAGTGGACAGGGACTGCGCAGCAGTCAGTCGTCCAAATACGGATACAGATGGATACCCTGAAGCCTAAGATAAGCTGCGATGACCAACATCTTCGTAAAGACATGCGGTGCTGAGCTGAGACCAAAAGGGGAGCACACGGAACTGGAAATGCTCCTCCCCATGAAAAACTGTAGGTATTTCTGATTCGGGCTCCAAAAGAGGATATGTATATAAGCATCCTGAAGGTCCACCACGTTGTGCCAGTTGCCCTTCTGAAGAGAGGACTTAAGGTTGAACTGGGAAAGGCCAGCCTGGTTGGGTTTGGGCACCGTGAACAGACGGGTGTAGAAGCCCTTCCCTCGCTCCCCTAGGGGGAACGGGTTCCACCGCCTGGAGATCCAGAAGCTTCTGGACATTGGCTCTCAGGAAGGGCATCCCCGACTGCTGGAAGGGAGGATCGAAGGGTGGGGTGGGGGGGGGGGGAAGGGGCAAGCGGAAGTCCGCCCGAGCTACTGACAAGACCCACCGGTCCTCAGTGATGGTCTGCCACGCCTCCCAGTGAGACGCAATGCGCCCTCACACCGGGGTCTCGTGCGAGCACCAAAAACCCTCATTTAGCGGGTTTCTCAGAGGCGGGACCCCCAGATCCTGAGGAGGAGGCCAAGGACAGAGAAAAACTAGCCTCGCTGCAGACGGGAGTTTCCAGCTGGAGGATCAACTCTGTCTTTCGATCTAGAAACCCCTGAAAACCAGAGGAAGACCGAGGCTGCGAAGGCGTTCTCCGAGCCCTAAAGGTGGTTTTACCAGAACGGACAAAGACTTGGCCGTCTGAGTGCTGTCCTTAGTTTTAGTCAGCTCTCCATCCGTTGACGAATGGAACAGTTCTTTGCCGTCAAAAGGCAGTTCTAGAACTTTATCCTAAATCTCCTTGGAAAACTTAAGCCAAGCCTGACCAGAGGTGTCTACACCACGCATGAGGCCCCGAGCCGAGGTGTCAACATGATGCGCTGCAGCCTCAATCATAGCCTGCGCCAAGACTCTGGCATCTGACAAGCCAGCCTTAAAATCGTCCAGCTTATCTCCCACAAGTATGGAGGAAAGGGGACGGGACATAGGAGTACAACAAAGTTACTCACCGTAGTGACTACCTTACTCCTAGTCCATAGCCCTCTTTCCTCCATACGCCCGCTCGCCGTCCTCTCTAATAAGTATCCTCTACTATTGCTTAAATGGTCGCAGACCTGGCTATAGAAAAAGACTGAAGGGCGATGTGCGGGGCGGAGCTCAGGAGGGTGGGGTTACGGCAGCGTGCAGTACCCTGGGTAAAAAGAGAAGGACAAAAATGTTTAAAAAATGTTTCATTTATGATGCTTTTTAACAAAACTGCTCCAGTCCCGTCCCGAAGGACAGAATGTCCCACAAGTATGGAGGAAAGGGGACAATGGACTAGGAGTAAGGTAGTCACTATGGTGAGTAACTTTGTTAATTTTGATCATGTATCCTTTTATAGCTGTCTTTTTAAACACAGATCAAGTGAATACAGTTTTGTTGTATGGGTAACGTTGTTGCGTGTTGTCATGTGTGGATGTTGGAAGGTGTGACTGGTGATGGGGGGAATTCTGTGTGTCGTTGGTGCAGCTGCAACTAAAAAAGTGATGGGTGGAAGGTTTTTAATAAATCTGAACCACTGGCACTGCTCTGGGGAACCTTCCACACTAGCAATTTTTAACCAGTCTGCCCCATTGCAAAAGGGGTCCAGCCATATGCAAATCGGTAGCAACCCAGCCCGAACTGCTAGGCCAGGTCCCCTCTGCAAGGAAACTCAAGCAACCCCAGGCATGTTTTGGCCTTTTTGGGCCTCCCCACTGAGGTTCAGCTTGTTTCCATTTGGCACAGTGAGGAGGGTACCCACGTTTGGGCAAACCCTCTCTCAGATAGGTAGACCAACTAGAACCAAAAAAGTGAAAGGGTTTGAATAAATCTGAACCGCTGGCCTGATGCTACCCTGTTCGCGGTAGTGTCTGCATTGGGTCACCCGCTTATGTTTTCTGTTAGAATGTTATTGCCATCGAAATACGTGTGTAGCAAACGGAACTGTGCAGTAACTGTTGTCCTAAACCTTTTAATCCTCCCACCAGTAAGGTACTACTGGGTAGTCCAAAACATATTGCAGCCTCCACCGTGTTGGACGTGCATCCTTTTCATGCCACGGCCACTGAAAAACTTTGTGTGCGCGCGCTCCTTCCCACCGAAGCTCACACTATAGAGACCTTGGATAATACCAATTTAGTAGTTACTGCTGGTGACATATTGGTACTCCTAAATTCCGTCCCCTTTTCTCCATTCATTTGGAACATTCCACCCGGTTTTTGCCATCACCAAAATCTACTGCCCTTCATTGATTTTGGGACAGAGGAGGACAGCTCGCACACAGGGTTAGAAAGTTGCCAAATAAAGCTCTTTCCCACCACATGGCCTGCGTACCCAGTCAACACTAAAGATGTTACTCTTTGCCCTCCCTGTGTGCAAACCGCACCCACGGGGCACATGAGCATCCAGTAGACCTCTGGACTAGGTTTGTGGGTACCACCTGGGTCTGTGGTCTGAAGGCTGATGTCAAATCCAGCAACAGGCCCTATGGCCATCAGTGTTCAGTCGGCTACTAGTGGCATGGAGACCCGCAATGGGGGGGGGGCGCCCATTGGGCCTTAATTTGTGAGGCTTTCTTGGGCCCTAGGCATGGCCTATCTCGTGGCACATTTGGGAATTGGAGAGCTTAATTAAAGCTGCAACAGAGTATGTTTTTCCTGTGACTTGGTATTATCTGTTAAACATTCAGTACTTAATATTTCCATGCTAGATACCATTCCGAGGCGCATTGTTTAACGGGAGAGCATTACATTTGATCAAATGAAACGTAACCATACAAGTGTAGTAGCCGATCTGCTCCCCCCACTCAAAACCTTGTAAACGTGGGTATTCCTTCTCCTGTTCAGTGTATGTCTAATACAGAACAACTAGATCACGTCTAACAGCCGAGTGACTTCTCAGATACTTTAACAGCCAGTGTGAATCTCCCATAGGCCAGTGTTTTTAAAAAATAAATAAAATGTATTTTGTTTCAGTTAGGGTTTCATGATGTAATTATTTACACTGCTGCATGAACACTAGACTGTTTCTACAACACTACAAACATATACAAATCTCTTAATTGTCAGTACACTGTGCCATGGGCTGCAGTGAATGAAAAGTCAATTTTTTTTTTTTGGGTGTCAGAATATGACAACATACGCAAGTGTATTAAAACTATACTGTGTGTGTGTGTGTGTGTGTGTGTGCATATACACAGCCCGTTGTCATATTTACATATACGGAGAGTACTCCTTTCAAATTCTGCCCTAAATGTAACAGGAAATTTCCCTGGGTAGATGAGCACAATTCGTGCAATCTGTGTCTCCCACAAGACCATCCCGAGGCTACGTGTCGAGTTTGTAAGCTCTTCAAGCCAAAGACACTAAGGACCGGTCGGCGAAGCGCTGGGCACACAATGCCAGGCAGCTAGAAGCCATTGATGTCGAAGGGCCGTTCAGCGATGGCAGCAATGCCGCCGTATCGGACGACGAGGACAGAGTGGCTTCATATAACCATGTGCAAGCCCCCGACGTCGGACTGTCCATCGGCCCAGTTATGGGGACTACACTCAGCGGCAGAAGCGCAACCCACACCACTTCCTTTAAAAACATCAGCCCCAGCCGTGACTCGACATGCGTGTCGAGCGATCAGCAACGGAAGGCACCGAGAGAGCGATCCAACGATTCTGTGTCCTCTGGGTGATTGCGATCGCCACATGACAAAAGCCAACCGTCCGCGGTTGGAAAAGGTGCCGTACTCCCAATAGTTCCAGAGGCTCGATCGTCAGACGATTCCAGCCTCTATGCTCCCAAGTCAAAGCGCGTAGCGTCTACTCCCGAGATTCGGCACCCTCCTTCTACCACCTCTGAATCTCGGTGCGAAGCGTCAAAACCCTCAAACCTCCGGAAAACATTCCTCTAGTCACAGGAAGGGGGATAAACACCACAAGAAACCTTCAGAACACAATAAAGAAAAACAGAAGGCTCCTAAAGTGATAGAAATCCAAGGTCCCTGACACTACTCCTCAGAGTAAAATTGTCCATCCCACTCCTCATGATAGTCATGGATGAGAAACCAGAACAGGAGAGGTTTATTCCCAGTTCCAAGGAATGGAACTCAGCTAACATTGATAGGGTGATAAGGATGTCTTTTTTTTTTATGAGAAAGACCCTAACTATTTGCCACTTCGGGGTCCAAGGAGTCTCAACCCCCTACTACAAGGCTCCGCTCTGAGGCTGCGGCGCAGGGATTTGTTTCAGACCCTTTGCTAATTGAACCTTACCATCCAGAGTCATATGGAGAGGAGACAGAAACACATATGCTGGAAGACCAGACAGGGGTTTCTTATTATGGGGATGACGAGGACCACGAAGAGTAACCGGAGGATGAGGCGGAAGCCTAAAATCTTGACTCCCCAATTCCTAGGGACCCCCCGGTGAATGACCCACCAATTGATTATCAGCCACTCCTCAGTGAGGTACTAGCTAAAGCAGCAGCTCATTTTCAAATGGACACACAGGGTGTCCAAGAAGATGGGGATTTCGCAGAAGAAATCCTAGGGGACAAGAGAGCCATTACCCAGGCTATCCCAATATTAAAATCAATCCAGTGTAGAATTGATCCCTCGCTGGTAACCCAAATCTCACTTGTGCAGTGAATCCACGAGTGGAAAAATTATCCCGGGCCGCACCCTCCGATCCCATGTGCATAAGGGATAAATGAAAACCAGACTCCCTGGTAGGAACAACCACCAGAAAGAGGGCAGGTACACCACTAGCTTCTTCAGAAGCTCCTCCTGATAAGGAGAGCAAAAGAATATATGCTCTGGTTAGGAAAGCTGCCTCCACGTCTGCCTATCATGCACATATTGCTAACAGTGCCACTCTTAGCAAGCTATAACTGCCATCATTGGAGCAAGCAGCTGCTCTAGTAGCCTCTGCGCCTGAACCTATAGACACATTTTGATGCAGCAGATAATGCTGGCAGGTTGATAGCCGAAGGCACAGTAATAAAGCACCAAAAAAAATCTAACAATGCGCCCAGTATTAGATTTGCGCCCTGCAAACAAGTATGTCAAGCCAAAAAATGTCTGCATGACTACACTCCAAGAGGTAATCCCCCTACTAAAAAAGGGGGATTACATTGCAACATTGGATATGAAAGATGCCTATTTTCAGATTTCAATGTTCCCAGCGCACAGAAGATTCTTGCGTTTCAAAATAGACAACCAGTGCTACCAGTGCAAGGTGCTGCCCTTCGGTATAGCCTCGGCTCCAAGGGTATTCACCAAGGTACTGGCGGTGGTGGTGGCGCACCTACGCAGGGAGGCAAGCCTAGTATACCCTTACCTGGACGAACGACCCGTAATTTGCATGCTAAACATTCAAAGAACAATCAACCTCCTCTTTCAATTGGGCTTCTCAATCGAGAACAAATCCAGCCTAGTGCCAAGCACCTCAAAACAGTTCCTAGGATCTGTCCTAAACACCCAAGAGGGGTTGGCCTTTTCATCAGAGGAAAGAATTCGGAATCTGTTGCTGCAAATTCCTCAACATCAGAACGGTCGCTAAATAAGGGTGCGCAAAGCGATGCGTTTGCTAGGCATGATGGCATCTTGCATTTATCTGGTTCCCCATGGGCGCCTGCGACCCATGCAGGAATGGTTGGCGAAACAGTGGTCTCAGTGGTCAGTGGGACGATCTAGTGGTAGTTTCACCAACACTAGTATAAAGTCGTCGCTGGTGGACAAGAGAATCTTATGAAAGGGAAACCCTTCTATGATCCAGAGATACAGGCCGTCAGCTTGTTGGGTGTCTTGGCCCACGTTCAAGTTATTATGCTGCAACACTTGGTGCTGTGGGTTTAGGAAATCCAAGAGGGCAGAAAAGCCCACATTTGCGCCAGAATCCTGGAGAACCGTGCAGTTTTGCGCACAGCAAAATCGTCCCCTGACCTGCCACCCACCAGTGCGAGCGTGAGGGGCCAGGAGTTGCCATGAGTGAAATGTGTGCCAAAGGAAAAACAGCAGTGCCGGTGGCTAAAAAAAAAAAGCACTTTGAAATCACCTTTGCAAGCTAAAAATGCCTATTTTAAACATCGCAAGATATTTAAAAATCTCAATGAACACCAGCAGACATTTGGCAGAATGTATTCTTGTGTGCCTACTAAATCTGGAAAGAGAAAGAGCCCAAAACAATGTTTATAACAAAACTGGCTGAGCTGTGGATGTCAGCAGCTGAAGTGAAATTGGACTGAAAGACACTAAAATCTAAATGTTTAAAATAAATGAGTGACCTACTGTTGAGTGTCACATAGTTTGCAACTGTTGAAATGTCATAGTTTTGAACTTAGAATCAGCGTTTTAGCTGCATGTGTAAAAATTGCAAGTTTGGTTTGAATGTAGAAAACTGGGAACTAAAGTGACATTTAGCTGAAGCCTGGGTTGAAGAGTGAATTCTGCCCGGCAACTACCCCCGCCAGGTGTGAAACTTGCTCAGCCACTCTTCCCAAGCCTGGCTGCATTCTGCTGCCCCCACCAAAAGGAGATGACACCTCCCTGATTGAATCAGGGGAGGAGCACCTGGGGACTGCAGGAAACTAAAGAAAGCACTGTCCTTGGCCCAGGCAAATGTTAAATTAGGGGGGTCGTAAATGGCTTCCTCTTGGAAGGAATCGGGGAGGGGCACTGCATGTAAGCAAGCTGAGCTTGGGGGAAGTGGATAAACCAGAAATTCCACCATGTGCTTTGGAAAACCACACCCCTTTGGGGCCAGAGCATAATTTTAAAAAGATGGATAATTCATAGTGCGAACTTGTAAAAATGATATAAATAACATCATCATTCTTGTGAATTTTCTGTGCACATTTTAAGAGGTGTTAGGACCCTGTGGTATGTTCTTGGGGATAGTAGCGGAAAAAAGGTTGTTACTCCAAATGTATGCATGTTAAAAATCTGACTATCTGAAACCCATATCCCTGGTGCACATTTGTGTAAAATCTGGAAAGGTTTTGAGGTCGTTATCTGGATCAAAAGGGCAGAATTCTGTCATAAGTGGACACGACATCTTACAAAGACTGGGATCGGATGGTTTGGTGCTACAGAAAATATGTTAACTGGACATATAATATTAGAAAAATGGTACATAGATAAATATGTATTTGGATCAGAAATAGATGTGTGCAATTTGACAAGGGGAGGATCCTCGGACCATAAACCTACCTCATCACTCTGACTCACAACCCAGTTCCCCCAATCAAGGGAGAGAGGAGCAACTGGCCAATGATAAGTTGAGAGGGTTGGGCATAGAAGATGAGTCGACCCTCCCACTTTCTAAACACATAAAAGGAGACTGTGCAGGACAGGTAGGGACATTCACTTCCCACTTCAAGCTGATTTCTTGCGGAGCGTTTTGCCAGAAGACACCAGATCCAGCACTTAGACTTCAAATCCAGACAGAGACCAGAACTTTGAATTCAGACTTCAGAATTTGTCAGCAGGCCTCCAAATCTTTTGCAAACTGATTTACCCCAGACTTCCAAGGGGCACATCAGAGTAAAACAGCCGGTCTGAGCTGTTTGATTCTGGCATAAAACCCTGTGCCAGAAACACCCAGAAAGCAGAGCTGTACCCGGAACCAGAGACCAGACCGCCGTGCAGTGCCAAGAACATTTGCATGAACCAGAGATCCAGACCGCTGTGCAGTGCCTCTAGCAGAGCTGACTTAGATCGCTGTGAGCAGAACCAGGCAGAGACCGTCCGTGGCGAGGGAACCGCAGTCCAATCCTGACCCGATCCGTGGCGAAGTCGCATTCCTGTCCAAAATATAGGGTGAGTACGGCCAGAACTGTGCACGACCCGATCTTAGTTTAAAATAATCTAATTCAAACTATTTTAACCTATTGAGAACTGCATCCTAGAAATCTTGTGTTCCTTCTGTGATTTCAAACCTGAAAACTGTCATGTCATTCTGAGCTTGACTTTTCTTTTGAGAATCTACCTTCACGAAATCGTCAGTATCTCCGGAACCGTTTGTCCTAGGAACGGAATTTAACTTTCATCTTAAAGCTAAGATTCTGGGGTTTCCAACGAACCCAGACTTTCTATTCATTATACAGTTTCCGTAATCGCGCTCGACGCATTCGGAAAAATTGCCGCGAATTGCGATTTGGCTCAATTTCTTCACTTGGCAAAATAGCAGCTCCTTGCTTTCCTTTGCTGAAATTCGTTTGCCACCTGACAATCATTCATAGAGCATTGCTAAAGTGATCCTGAATTAATACAAAGTAGCTGTCACCCACCCTGAACCTCTAGAGGAAATTAAAATCATCTTTAGCATATTTTTCCCTTCTTTGCATACCACCTTTAAAGTACTTTGCCTGTGTTGAAAATCATCCCTGTTTCTCTAAGCTTGCTAGGGGGGGAACTGAATTGGGATTGTACTGTGATTGTATTCCTGAAGACTGTGTGACTGTGTGTGTCACTTCCACCTCCTTACATTGCATAGAGGGGGGGGGGGTGAATTGCCAAAAGGGGAAGTGATTATATTGTGTTTTGCTGAAATCATATCAAGTTATAACTGTTTTACTTCTTTTCCACCTTGCATTTCCTTGTACCATATAAAGCATGCTCAGCTACCTTATCCTCTATACTACTCCTAAGTAATTAAACCAGCGTGCTAGTATCACATCATCCATTGTTGATCACTCACTGTCATATGTCTAAGTGTGATATCAATTATTTTATTATAAAAGTGCTATATATATATATATATAGTTTAATTCTCAAATAAACCTTTTAAATTTGCAAAACAAACTTACTTCTTCGCTCAGAGGGGTCAGGGGGATTCTAAGAGGGGTGTAAGGGTTGTCATCCAGAGTACACAAACTGGGCATAAAAATATATAAATAAGGGCTTCCCTTGAGCAATCCCAGACAAGGCACTGACTTAGTGGGACTGCTTGATTGGAGTCTTTAACAATCGCAACAGACTCCTCCCTGGCAGGGTGGCAAGATCACTACCTTCACCACACAGCTCAGGGTCTCTGGTCTCACACAGTGGCTCAGAACCACATTAATCTGCTAGAACTTCTGGCAGTCTTCAGAGCGCTTCGGGCATTGGAACCCCTCCTATCCAACCTGTCAGTGCAGATCCTTACAGACAGCACAACGGCAATGTTTTACTTAAACAAGGGGGCACTCGTTTGCCAAATCTGTCCAAGCTTGCCCAGAAAATTTGGAAATGGGCACTCAAACTGAAGATTTACCTGTCATCCCAACATGTTTCAGGGGATCTCAACTCGCTAGCAGATGCTATGAGCAGGGATCCCGTTTCAGAAGAACACGAGTGGACACTACACGAAGAAGTCCTAGGAGACCTCTTCTCTCTCTGGGGTTTCCCCACTATAGACCTATGTGCCACAAGCGAAAACAGGCAATGCTCAGATTTCACATCCAGGTTCCCCCAGCCAAGCTCCAAGGGGAACGCCCTTTGGATGAATCGGTCAGGAATGTTTGTCTACGCTTTTCCACCAACCCCTCTGATGAGGAAGGTGGTCAGCAAGATCCATAGGGAACCGATGACGCTCATCCTAGTTGCTCCTATGTGGGCGAGACAACCATGGTACCCACACCTACGCAAATTAGCGGTGTGCGACCCCCATCAAGCTCCTGTGCCGGTACAACCTACTCTCCCAGCACAAGGGCCTAACCGTGCATCCTCAACCCAACTCAATGAACTTGCAGCATGGCTCCTGAAGTCCTAGAGTTCGGGCATCTCAATTTACCCCAGAGATGTATGGATATCTTGAAGAGTCATCGAAGTGTGGGACATGGTAACAATTCTGTTCTATCTAGATGCGACTTATGCTAATGTTCACGATTTCATCTCTAAGTGAGGCACATGCTACCATTCAGTTCCAACTAAGTGTGGGACATGCTACTGTCACAATTCTATTCATCACATTTATAAGTTTGGTTAATACTTTCTTTTGACTAATTCCATAGTTGGACATTTTCCAAACATCTTTTGTTTATCACATGAGCAAGTTTGTGTGTACTCAATCTAGTTTCTATATACCTGCATAAGTAGTCCTTCTCCGACACGCTCATTGAAACAAGAGAAATTCTTTTATTTACTGTGTCCCATCAAGGGTCTGTGGATTTGCCATTAAAATATTTTAGATTAGTTTGCAGTGTTACTGAACACATTTAACCTGTTGGGCTCCACACTTGCCATTTAATTATTTGAGATGTCACTCAGTGGTTGGACACTTTCTAGGTTTTCTGTAATCTCGACTTCTTTACATCGTTATGTGCTCGCTAGGTGAAGACATTCTCATATTTACTATACTTTTAGGAGGGAGACTATGTTGGCTAGGATGCTTGTACGCATCAATTGAAGCAGATCATTTATCAATTTTGAGGTTGAAGTGTTTTGAGTAATTGATATTAAGAGGTTATTGCTGTATTATTCCTAATGTGTTTCATTTTTGTACATGTTTATCCCGTGAAGATGGGGGTTCATTCACTGACACGCGTTGGGTTTCGAGAGCTTATGCTTCATGTTCAACAACATTCTTTTAAACGTTTGGAGGGCTGTTCATTGAATTGCTTACCCTTTGCTCCTTATGTTGAGGACAGACTATTAGATGAACGTTCTATTGTTAAGCTTGTGGTGTGAACGGGCCAAGCATTGAAGCATTACGAATTGCAAGAATTCTATAAACTGCTTTCATTTAGCTGCCCACCTTTTGCATTACTTTGTACTCAGATGGGCCTTGCGGCCATTGAATGTATAATTGAACATACCAACAGTCATGTGTAAGACACACCATGTAAAAACAAGGAGGGTCCTGGGAGTCCCTCTGCCGACCAATAAGTCCCATTTCGAGACTCTTACCCAGATTCTTTAGCTCACTATCTCTTTCAAAGAGGAAAAATAATCATAACATATCAGTCTTTGCCCTTGCCTGGGGCAGTCCAGCACCGAAATGCCAGGCAATTCTCTGAACAAGCGTACTGGCAGCAACCCCAGACACCCCATGTATACTTGGTACTGGGCATCCGTCATTTCCATGCTAGCAGAATGTTGGCTGTGATGGGGTTTCACCTGTAGAACATACCCCAGCCAATGTGTTAACTAAAAAGAGTAAATCTGTGATAGTTGCCAAATCTACCCCAAAAGAGTTAGTTGTCTACTAATTGGAGGGATACATTTTGACTACTTCTGGAAAGAGCCCCTCCAAAGGAATGCTGGCATTTCTAAAACCAAAGTTATTCTAAATATTATATTGTCCTTTAGTGGAATAAAAACAGAAATCCCTTAGAAAATAAAGCAGCTTTCCGTATATTTTTTTTAATAAACAAGTTTTCTTGTTTTCCATCATATGCTTATTAGTCAACAACCTGATCAACAATAACAAAAGCAGAAAATCTCCCAGCACATTCGCCCAAACCTCTCCCAATAGTGCACTCCCATTTATTCCAGTATTTCATGTCCCACCGGCCAATACACAGCCCCCCATCCCCAGCTAGCTCCTCTGGGATTACATTTTAGCTCGCTTCCAAACATCTAGCACAGACCCTATCAAACCTTTGGGGACAACCTCTCTATACACCCTTCTCTCCAGTTCCGCACACTGATCCATTCCCTCTGTCCACTTGTGTATGCTAGGTGGGGTCGCATTGCCCTAGTCTACGGCCAGAGTCCTCTTGCCCATCATCATAGCTGTCACAATCAAACATTTTTCCCTGTTGTTGAACCCTGTGACCCTCCGACCAGGCATGCAGTAGCTTTATCTTAGGGCATGCCAGTACTGGTTCGCTAACCAGTTTTCAGTTATTAACTATGCATATCCAAGGCCTGATGGCAGTTACATTGATAGTTCGATCTGGTTCATATAGTGGCCTTTGAGAAGATGATTATTCCCACACCATTAGATGGCTTCTATTCAACTGGTTTTCCAGTAACACCTGCCAACTGTCAGTGGTTTGTGTGTTATTGTATGGTGTGGGGTTCACCCATCACAGGAAGGTGGGTCCAGCCCTAGAGTATGCTGTTTGTTCTCTGCTTGGAAAGCTTGACACCTTCCCAGGAGAGCAGGATATATACCCACAGGGGCTGGGCCTGAATCACGGTTACCAGCACAATACGAAGGTTTCACCAGTAGGATAATAGCTGTAGTCTTTGATGTAAGGCAGATGGGGGAGAAGGGGGACAAGGGTAGACAGGAGAGAAGTTACTTCCTGTACAAAGTTCTCTGTCTGACAACAGAGGTCAGACTTGTCCCAGGAGCCTTGATTGGTCCCTTGCTGAATGTTTGAAACAGACCGATCTGCTGTGGCAACATTACAAAATATGGGGGTAGAAATCCCCCATTAATGGAATCTTCTTTGGACTTCAGAAGATGGATTTTGCTGAAACTTTATTTGGGTTCAGTCTACCCAAAGTCGTCAACCATTGAGATAAAGATGAAGTTTCCAAAGATGGAGCAAGACCTTTTCCTTAGCCACTTCAGGTGAGCATTTGTTGACCTGCTGCTCAGAAAGCATGTTTCCCTCCTGAGACACGGGTATCTAGGACTCTCCCTAATGGAAGTGGCACACCTGCAAGTGTTCACTGGCTGTGGCAGGGCAGAAGACCAGATCACCTTTCCTCAGACACTGTGCAGGGCCTCGCTGCGCCCCAAGGACCTGCTGCTTGTAAAGCCTGCCTACGGCTAGGACACTGTTACCCGGGACTCTGCCTACTGGAAGTGGCAGGAAGGACTTGCCTTTCTTTGTAGTCTCTGGATAGGGCCTCGCAGCACCCCAGAAAAAATAAGCTTCCTGTGGAACTCTGCAATTACAAACCGCTTTGAGTGCTTGCAAGCTATGCCTGTCCCAAGCCTCATCGTGGCAAGTGCTGTTGCCGCTTATAAACCGCACTGCATGTTGGACCCAGTTGATCAGATCCCCAAATTCATGCCAAATTAATTCCTCAAAGCACCAAGACTGTCAACCCCAAAGAGCAAGACCAAAAGGCTACTGTAGCGTTTCTGTCCCCAGCCTTGTTTTAAGGGTCCCATCGACATTGAAGACTGTATTCCCCCCTTAATCCTACGTCCCGTCCCCTTTCCTCCATACGTATGGGACATTCCTCTGTCCTGTGGGGCGGGTCTGGAGCACTTTGTAAAAAGCATCACATTTTTCAAAAATGTGTCCTTCTCTTTTTACGCGGGGTATCGCACGCGGCCGCAACCCTGCCCTCCTTAGCTCTGCCCAGCGCATCACCCATCAGTCCTTTTCTCCACACGTTCGGGACTGGACGCACTTACATCTTCGGAAGACTTTTTCCTTCCAGTGTCCTTATCTCCTGCTCCGGTTTACCTAATTGGTCTTCCTACGAGTGGCTTTTCGCTAGGGCGGATCTCCATCCTCTTTGTTTAGAGTGGTTGGGTCCGGATCACCGGTGGGGACTCGTGCTTCTACTGAGATTCCCTTTCGGTCCGGGCTCTTCAACGTCGTATGGAACGGTGGGAGGAAGTGTTCCAGCGTGTTCCTCCTCTGCATTTTTAGTGTTTCATTGATGAGAAGAAGAGACACCCGGTAAGTTCTTTAGTTTTTAGGGCACCCGACCTGGGGACTCCTTCCTGGGCCGGGAGGGGCTATAAAAGCATTGTCACCAGGGTTTGCCCTGAGGTGCCTTCTTGGCCAAAGAAAAGTACCAGAGTTTTCTTCAAGGGCCTCCGTAAGGGGCCTACTCACACCAGATTGCAATCCAAGGCCCCTCCTCTGGGGGTTATTCAATGGCCCAGTTCTACTGAGGAGGTGGGTACCGGAGCTTGCTTCAAGGTCTCCTTGTCTGGAGCTTCCCATACAGACACTGGGGCGCGTCCCAAGGCCTCCATCGAGGTTTACTGTATCGAACTAAGGTTCGAGGCCCCTCGTGAGGGAGCGGTTACCAGACTCTGGTCTGAGGGTCCTCTATTGGAGGCTAAGGTGACCGTCAGAACTGAGAGGCCTGTTCAGGTCTTGTCGGTGAGGTGGGTTCCTCATCGGTCCCGCTCTAGAGGGGATACCAGTTCTGTTGAGGGGGCACAGAGTGAGGTCGCTGACCGTAATTCCTCTGTTACCGGCGTTGCAGAGGTCCCTCTTTCAGAGGCTAATTTGGCTACTAGTATGTCTCAAACATCCTAGGCCACACAGTACCAGCTCTGCCGAGGTGCTTGTGTCAAGGCTTAAGTCAAGACCCCTGACCGGTCTGTGGAGATCCCTGCCTCACTCACACATAGTTCTCCTCAGGCGTTGACAAAATGGTGCATGTTCCCGCGCGAACTGCCACAGCCATTTTGGACTCTTCCCTTACACCTACGCCATTGGCGTTTTTCTGGTGCACCGTTTCGTCCAGTTTATGACTGGAACACTCGGATGCCATTACAACACTCGGTCTCGTTCCCTGCGGCGTCTGCGCCATTTGATCTAAGTCAACCTGGCTGGTGAGTGCCCCTCTTGGCAACCCTCTCCTTTGTGGCCCTGGAGCTATTCCGCTCATGAGAGGCTTCCACCTGCCACAATGTCTAAGCCTTCGGAAGAGGATGCCTTCTTTGGAAAATTTCAGAAGCTAAAGCATGCCGACCTCATGAAGGAATATTTCAGAGGTCTTTTTAAGAAAAATCTGCGCTCCAGGGCCCGGTTCCGTTCTGACGGTTCCTGTCACAGCACTGGTTGTTCCGGCAGCTGTCCCACCTCTACCACTTGACCCACCTCCGGCCCTTCCGCCTCCGCCACCCTTGTCTCCATTAGACAAGTCTTCGGCGGAGCCAGAAAGGACGCAGGTCGATCCGGACGCTTTGGATGACACGCAAGGGGATCAGATGACCAGCCCCACTCTGTTAGGGCGTTCCATGACCGGGTACTGGACATGACTCTTCTGGATGTTCCAGTACCTAAGGCACCACCTCCGCAAGAAGCGGTGCTTTCGGGGGTGGCATTCACCTTGTCTCCTCGGGAGTGCACCGGCTTGTTCTTTCAGAAGGACGTTTTGGCAAAGGTCCGCAAAGTCTGGGATAAGCTTCACTCTGGACTGCATGTTAACAAAAAGATTGACGCTAGTTATAGGCTTCATACTTCGGAAGAGGTAGCCTTAGCGTCTTGCCCGCTTCCTTCCTCCACACTGGTGGCGGCTGCCAATTTTCAATGCAGGCCAGCTTCAGTGTTGCCTACAGCGGCGGCTCAGGTTCTGGCCAAAGAGGGCAAGTTGCTTGACTCTTTGGGGAGGAAGATCTTTGCTAATTCAGCTCTGCAGTTGCACCAGGCAAACGCACAGCTCATTTTAGCGGGGGCAAATATGAAAATGTGAATAGGTCTGTTGGAATTTGAGGAGTTCATTCCTGCGGATAAGCTGGACGATTACAGGTAATATGGGTGGATGGAACCCCCTTACTGAAAAAGGTTTATAAGAACAGCCTGACCGAATTGAGCATCGGCCCTGGAGCTCAGGTTCAAGCAGTAATGCTTACAAAAAGCTGATGGGGAAGCCCACATAGCTGCCTTGGCAATGGTCTCCCAGGGAACATACTTTTGGAAGGCAACAGCAGCCACTGTGTCACATACAAGATGGAATGTCTTTCAGAGTTTGAAAGTCCTGAATGGTATACGCTTCTGAAATACTGGAGGCAATATATCGGGAGATAGTAGTCTTTGAAGCAGGTTTCCCTTTCAGGTCTCCGAATGTAACAAAGAGTTGAGAGGAGCCAGGGAGTTCAGTTTTTCTATCCATATAGAACTTCAGAGCTCGTCTGACATCCAAATTGTGTAATACACTCTCGGCATCCGAGGCCAGATCGTAAAAAAGACAGGTAATGAGATAGATTGATTCAAATGACAATCAGTTACTACTTTAGGAAGGAAAGAATGATTAGTGCGGAGCACAACCTTATCCTTATGGAAGGTAAGGAACGGATGTTCCACGGCCACGGACAAAGCTTGACGCTCGCTTACTCACTGTAAGTCACTGCAATCAAGAATGCAACTTTCCATGAAAGGTACTTTAGATCTGCCATAGCCATGAGCTCAAATGGTTTATGGCATTCAGGACCACATTTAAATGGAACTTTGGATCAGGATTGCGTACAGGTGGAAAAAGATGCAATAAACCTGCAAAATGCCTTTGACAGGTGTCAGTGGACAGGTAGGCGGCAATAGCCGACAAGTAAGTCCTACAAGACGAGACATGAATGCCTGAAGCTGCCAGATGAGAAATGAACGAATGGACAGTGTCAATCGTAGCATGTCTGGGGTCCAGTTGCTTAGCTAAACACCAGTGACAAAAACGGAGCCACTTGCTCCTATACCGAGACCTCGTAGAAGGCTTCCTGGCTGCTTGGATAATGCGCACATTGTCCTCGGACAGGTTAAACTCTGCTAAGGATTTGAATTCAGGCTCCAGGCCGCCACGCTGAATGATTGTGGGGAGGGGTGCCACATCTGCTGATCGCACTGGTGAAGCAGCTTGGGAATCAACGGCAGTCTGAACTGAGGAGAAAATCGACAGATGCAGAAGTTCGGAAAACCAGAGTCTGGCTGGCCACCAAGGAGCTTTGAACAAGAGTGCAATTCGATGTAGTCCTGAGCTTACAGAGTGACCGATGAATCAGAGCAAGAGGCGGGAAGGCATATGCCTTCATGTTGTGCCACGTGATCGAGATCATCCCCGAGACCATTCCTGGATGCATAGAGAGGACGTTTCCCGTTTGTAGCAGTCGCAAAAAGGTCCACTTCTGGAGTGCCCCATTGGCAAAAGATGGTGTAGAGGACCTCCATGTTCAGTTCCCACTCATAGCTGGCCGCCGTCTGTCAGCTGAGTGAGTCCGCAGTCACATTAAATTGCCCCGGAACGTGTACCGCCATTAGCCAAATGCCATGATGGATGGCCCATTCCCAAACCAGCAAGGTCCACAAGAGGTGGTGACTTGGTACCACCCTGCTTGTTGATATAAAACATCGACACCGAGTTGTGTGTGTGTGCGGACGCCGACCACCCGGTTCGAGAAGGATGGTTGGAAAGCTTTCAGTGCCAGAAAAACAGCTTGGAGTTCCAAATAATTTATATGAAACTGCCTGTCCTGCGGCGTCCATAGATCGACAACTTGGAGATGAGAGATCGCGCCCCACCCCAGGTGGCTATCGTCACTTGTAGGCAGGGCTCCTGAAGGAGGTCCCCACTGTTAGATTGTTGGTCGAAGAACACAATAGAAGGTCCGTTATCATGCAGGATGGAACTGGGATCATCTTGGAATCTGAGTCCGATGCCTGACACCAAGAGCTCTGAAGAGCCAGCTGCGTACATCTCACCTGAGATGCGCAAGAGGAAGAGCAAGTACGCATGAGGCCATAAGGCCCAGAAGCCTCTGGAACCACCAAGCCGTCATGTACTCTGACTGAATGAACAGCCGACACGTGGTGAATAGATCCACAATCCTATCCGCTGTCAAATACACCCTGGAATCGATCATATTCCAACGGAAACCCAGGAAGATCAGGTTTTGGGAAACCGTCATGGAAGATTTCCGCTAGTTTACGACAGATCAAGATTGAACAGGAGCTGGAGGAGGGACTGGAGATTGCTCAAAGCCTTCAGTGGACAAGGGCTGCGTAAGAGCCAGTCGTCCAAATAAAGATATACATGAACACCCTGTAGCCGAAGGAAAGCTGCGATGATCGACATCCTCTTTCTAAAGACGCTGCGCCGAGCGGAGACTAAAAGGGAGCACACGGAACTGTAAGTGCTACCCTCCCAGGGAGAACCGCAGATATTTCCAATGTGGCCTCAATATCAGGATGTGCATATACGCGTCCTGAACCAGTCGTCCTTCTGAAGAGGACTTTATTTGGCAAGGTGTGATCATCTTGAATTTCTCTTGGGGAAGAGAAAAGTTGAACTGGGAAAGGTTGAGGATGGTGTGCAGGCCAGCCTGGTTGTGTTTGGGCACCGTGAACAGACTAGAGTAGAAGCCCTCCCCTTGTTCCCCAAGGGGAACAGGTTCCACCGCCCTGAGATCTAGAAGCTTCTGAACCTCGGCTCTGAAGGAGGGTGTCCCGATCTGTTGGAAGGGAGGGTTGAAGGGTGGGGTTTTGGGGGGAGAAAGCAAAAGCCCACCCAAGCGATGGACAAAACCCACCAGTCTTCGGTGATGTCTGCCACGCCTCCAGATGAGATGAGTCTTCCCACCAGAGTCTTGTGCAACTGACAAAAAAAATATAATTTTGCAGACTTGTCGGAAGGGAGACTACCTGCCCCTGGAGAGGAGGCTGATGGGCGAGAGAAAAACCAACCACGTTATTGTTTGACAGGTGCCCGCCAACCGGAGGTTCAGTTCTGCGCACCCAGCGATCCTGTAACCCCCCCTGGAGCCAGAGAAGGATTGTGTAACGCTCACCTGAATCCCTCGGAGGCGCGGGTCTGGTCTGGGCGTTCTCCGAACCTTCCAGAGTCACTCGCAGGTCTTTGGCACCACCCTGGAAGGGCCCCCTCCTTACTGTGATCTTAATCTGGAGAGTGAGATGTCTGCGGGCAGAGAAGAAACAGGGGTTAACGTCTGCCTGATGGGGTTTCGGCCCTTTCCCCTTCCTGACACTCCTACGACTCCCCTAGGCCGCACGTGCTCACCTTAGGTAAGTAAATGCGGCGCTCTCCATCCTGCGTCTGTGCAGGGGCGCTGTAGCCAGTTACTTCACTGGACGATAGTTCAGCCTTTTATTGCGGAGGTAGAGTCCAGAAGGCAAGACCGTCGTTAGCTGCACGAACGGTAAGTGCCTTCTTTGAGTCTTTCATTGTCCTTTCAGAATCTTGCCTCTTTGCAGGTCCGGTATGATGATCCGGTAAGTGGAAAAGTCCGGAGTTTTTTGCAGGCAAGCAAAAGGTTCATCTGAAGTTAAATGCACTTTTAAATGTCTTTTTCCCCTTTTCTTTCAGGTCGCGGTGCAACCGGCGATGAAGACTGATGCCGAAGGATCGTGCCGGAGGACCACTTGAGGCACGTGAGTAGAAATGGAGTCCTGAGCTCTAATAATGTCCTTCTTGTATTTTACAGGTGCAGACAAATGGCGCAGAACGGAGCTCTCGGAGACCGTGGCACAGGTAAGCAGATATCATGGAGTTATCGCTAACCTGTATTCTTTGTTGTTGCAGATGGCTGGAGAACGAAGAATCGCGGCACGAGGCCTTGGAAGGCGCCGACGGGTGGTAAGAGCAGCTCTGGTATTTTCTCGTGCTACTCTAATGTTCTCGTTTTCCTTTTCAGATGTCACGGAAGGCTGGAGCTGGATTTCAGGAAGGTAAGTTGAAGATTGTCCTGTTTTCAGGTGCAGAAGAAGAAGATCAGCTGGAGCCGACACGGTGAGCGTCCTGCTGCTATTGCAGAATAACGCGAAGCACGTGAAACCAATCGGGTGTGGTTTAAATAGCCTTCAGTAGTGCTTAGGCGTCTTCTTCCACAGCCTCCAGAGGTAAGAAAAGAGTTCCAGTATGTGGTTCTTGGGAGTGGTGCTGGCCCCACCCAGCAGTTAAAGTAGTCCCAGCAGGATTGGATGAAGAGTTCATCCTGCAGGTAGGAAGGCAGCATGGTCTGCAGCAGGTAAGTCCACCCAAGCACCAATCCCTTTTATATGAGCCCGGCGCTTCCAGTGCCGGGACTGGGTCCCTTTATGAGCATGAGCCTGGCGCCACTGGCGCCAGGACAAGGTCCAAAAGGCCCCTACGGGGGCCGGCTGGTGCCTGGAATGAGGGTCATGACCGTGCTTCCAAGGATGTTGGGCTAGGTCTGACACCTTGGGGGCAGTGGTCATGACAGCACCCCCCCTCAAGGCCCCTCCCAAATTGGTCTTCCCCGGAGACTTTGGTTTGTTGGGGAAGGTCCGATGAAATTTTCTGATTAGACGAGGAGCATGGACATTTTCTGAAGGTTCCCAAGATCTCTCCTGGGGGCCATACCCTTTCCAATCAATCAGGTAATACAGTTTTGACTTGAAAAATTTAGAATTCAAGATGTTCTGAACCTCGTATTCGGTTTCTCCGTCTACTTGGATTGGCTCTGGAGGTTTAGTCAGACGGGTTCCGGGTTGCATAGGTTTCAGGAGTGAAACATGGAATACAGGGTGTATTTTCATCCGAGTGGGCAATTCTAATTTAACTGCCATAGGATTTATCACAGCCGTGATCGCGTAGGGTCCTAAGTACTTTGGGTTAAAGGTGCGTGGTCCTTTTAGAGATAGATGTTTAGTAGACAGCCAGACTTGGTCTCCTACTTGGTACCGAGGGGCCTCTTTCCGATGTTGATCAGCACCTTTCTTATAAGATTCTTTGGCTCGTTGAAGGTGTGCGATGGCTTCCTTAAATGTTTGAGTTATGGTCGCATGAAGATGGTCCACATCGGGTGTTCCTAGATCTTGAGGCGGATCTAAATTAGAGGTCCGAGGATGAACCCCATACAACAGGAAGAAAGGGGTTTTACCTGTTCCGGTATGTATTGAGTTGTTGTACGCATATTCAGCAATCCAAAGAATGTCCCTCCAAGTACCCTCTGATTGTTGTAACATGCAACGAAGATACTGTTCCAGAGTTTGGTTAGTCCTCTCAGTCTGTCCGTCAGTTTGAGGGTGGTGGCTGGTAGAGAGTCGCACGTCAATTTGTGCAAGACGACAACAACTCCTCCAGAAATGGGAAATGAATTGGCTCCCTCGATCAGAGATTAGGACTGAAGGGAACCCGTGCAAGCGAACGATGTTTTCAAGGAATTCTCGGGCTAGAATGGAAGCTGTGGGTAATCCTTTCAGTGGAACAAAATGAGCCATCTTTGAAAAAAGATCGACAATTACTAGAATTGTATTATATCCGGAACAAGGGGGTAAATCCGTGATAAAATCCATTGAGAGGGTGTGCCAAGGGCACGGTGGAATGTCTATCGGATGCAGTAGCCCGGCTGGTTTTTCTCTCGGGCTCTTGTTTTGTGCACAAATGCCGCATGAGGCCACAAAGTCTTTGATATCCTTTCTCCAGGACGGCCACCAGAAATGTCTTTTAATTTTTTCAGAGGTTTTGGCTACACCCGGATGTCCCTCTATTAGGGAATCATGATAGCAGGTGATGACCTGTTTCTTTAAGTCATCACACGGTAAATAAAGTCTGCCTTGGAAGTATAATAGATTTTGTTCTATCGTAAAATCCTTTCCTTTCTGCAGCCAAGTCAAGGAATCTTCGGGAGTTATTACTTGCTTGATTTTCTTTTTTATGTCGTCAAGAGACATTGTGTTGATGACTCCCAAAATCTTTTGTTCGGGGATTATGGGTACTGGTTCTGGATTAGCTGCGGGTTCGTTAACACCTATTCGTGAAAGGGCATCCGCTTTTCCGTTTTTGACGCCCGGCCGAAACGTTATCACAAAATCATATTCCGCGAAAAATAAAGCCCAACGGAGTTGTCTTGAAGATTGGGCCTTGGCTGACTTCAAATATTGGAGATTACGATGATCAGTAATTACAGTGACAGTGTGCCGGGCTCCTAGGAGATAATGCCGCCAGGCCTTAAAGGCGGACTTGATTGCCAGAAGTTCCTTGTCCGTGATTGTGTAATTGATTTCCGGGGCCGAAAATTTGCAGGACCAAAACGCCACAGGGTGTAATTGGTGTGTTTCAGGATCTCTTTGTGACAAAACTGCCCCCATTGCAAGGCTAGATGCGTCGGTCTCGACGATATAAGGAAGGTCTGGACGAGGATGTTTCAGGACTGGAGCAGAAATAAATTTGGCTTTCAAATCTTGGAAGGCTTGTTCGGCCTCTGGAGTCCACTCAAATTTTTTGTTCTTTTTTAGGAGAGCCGTGATAGGTTGGACTATTCGAGAGAATTCGGGGATAAACCTTTGGTAAAAATTAGCGAAGCCCAACATGCTCTGTACTCCTTTTACCGAAGTCGGAGACGGCCATTTGGTGATAGTATCCACTTTTCTTGTGTCCATGTGAACACCGTTGGGTGATAAAATGAACCCCAAAAATTCGACTTCCTTTACATGAAAGGTACACTTTTCCAACTTAGCAAATAAACGATGGTGGCGAAGCCTCTGCAAAACTGCGGTGACATGTCGTCGGTGTTCAGCTTCTGAGGAGGAGTATACCAAGATGTCATCAATGTAGACGACTATACAAACATCAATATGCTCTCGGAGAACGTCATTCATAAAGAACTGGAAGGCGGCCGGTGCATTACATAGTCCAAAAGGCATTACTTGATACTCGAATAATCCGTATTTTGTGCAAAAAGCCGTCTTCCATTCGTCCCCCTCCCTGATTCGTACCAAGTGGTAGGCTCCTCTGAGATCTAGTTTTGTGTAAATGCAGGCGCCCTTTACTTGGTCCAATAGTTCGGGAATCAGAGGCAGCGGGTACCTGTTTTTGACTGTAATCTGGTTCAGGGCGCGATAATCTATACACGTTCTCAGGTCACCTTCCTTTTTCGGGACGAAGAACAAAGCTGAAGAAGCTGGAGACTTTGAGGGACGAATAAATCCGTTAGCCAGGTACTGGTCCAAGTATTGTCTGAGGTGAAGATTTTCTGGCTCAGTAAGAGCATATATTCTACTGCACGGTGGAGTGGATCCGGGTATCAGGTCTATCTGGCAGTCGTATGACCTGTGCGGAGGCAAGGTGTTGGCCTGATCTTTCTGGAAGACATCACTAAACTCTTGATATTCAGGAGGCAATTGGAGGTTCTCGGAAGCGATGGCTGCCAGCCTGATGTCGGGCCGAGAATAACAAGTTTGGGCGCACTCTGGAAACCGGATTACCTTGGCTCGCCAGTCGATCTGAGGATTGTGTTTTTCCAACCAAGGAACTCCTAGAATTACTTGAAACTGCGGGGCCTTGATTACATCAAACACGATTCCTTCCCGATGTCCGTCCTGGCAGAGCAGCGTCACTTCCACGGTGGTGTGAGAGACTGGTCCGGAAACTATTTCTGTACCATCCACTGTAGTGATTACATCTTTTACCAATTTAGGACACAAAGGAAGATTCATCCTAGCTGCCATATCTTGATCCACGTAGTTACCGATTGATCCGCTATCAATGAATGCCTTAATAGCATGCATACGATCTGGTTGGTCGGGGCTTATGAGGACCATGGGCAGTATGAAATGCGAGGTCAAGGAACTGGTTTTTACGCTCGGCAAGCGGACCTCTACGCTTGCCGGGCGAGGTCGTTTCCCGATTCTTGTTGTTTTGCATCCTTTTCGGAAGCTCCCAAGGCTTTCTTGACCGGTTTCACTGAACAATCTCGAAGGAAGTGTCCAGACTTCCCACAGTAGAGGCATAGCTGTAACTGTCTTCGCCTTTCTCGTTCCTTTTGAGTTAAAGGTCCTTTCACGATGCCTATCTGCATGGGTTCCACGGAATCATTTCCTTTAGCAGGGTTTTGAGTCTTTGAGAACGCCCTGGTTTCAAATCTGGAGCGATCGGCCTTTCTATTCTGTAGTTGATACTCTAATTGAACTACTAAGTCGATATAATCGGAGCACTCTTGCGGAGGATTTACCACCTGTGCTAAGACATCTTTAAGTTCTCCACGTAGCCCCCTGTGGAAAAGCGTGATCCTCTTGTCTTCAGGCCACCTGGTTTCAACCACCAGTCTGTTAAAAGATGCTATGTACGCCAGGAGATCTTGGTTACCTTGTCTTAGCAATAGGAGTTGATTGTCCAAGGCCTGCCCTTGTGAATGCCGTGCGAACAACTTTTCCATACTGGTCTGAAAGTCTTGGAAGTTTTGGAGGATCGGATCATCCTGTGTCACTAAAGGAATGGACCAATCAGCCGCATTGCCACTAAGATAAGAAAGTACGAATGCTACTTTAGCTTGGTCAGTTGGGAATGCAGCGGGTCTACACAAAAAGTGCAAGCGGCATTGGTTGATGAATACTGCGTAGCGTCTAGGATCACCTGAGAAACGTTCTGGTGGAGCCAGGGGCACGTTCCCTGGCAGATTAATCTGCACCGGATTGCTTGAGGTTGTATGTGGATAATTCCCTCCCGAGGTAGGCAAAGGTGCTTGCCCAGCTTGAATTTGTAGCAATTGCCTGGCCAGGTCGTCCGCTCGCTCTTTGGAAACGATCAATTCCCTTCGTAAGGCATTTGTTTCTTGACGAGATGCATGTACCTCGGCCCTCAGCTCCCCAAGCAATTGGGCCAATTGGTCAGTATCCGAGGTTTCCATTGCGCCTGGGTGGGATATTTGTGGTAGGCTTCGCGTTCTGTAACGCTCACCTGAATCCCTCGGAGGCGCGGGTCTGGTCTGGGCGTTCTCCGAACCTTCCAGAGTCACTCGCAGGTCTTTGGCACCACCCTGGAAGGGCCCCCTCCTTACTGTGATCTTAATCTGGAGAGTGAGATGTCTGCGGGCAGAGAAGAAACAGGGGTTAACGTCTGCCTGACGGGGTTTCGGCCCTTTCCCCTTCCTGACACTCCTACGACTCCCCTAGGCCGCACGTGCTCACCTTAGGTAAGTAAATGCGGCGCTCTCCATCCTGCGTCTGTGCAGGGGCGCTGTAGCCAGTTACTTCACTGGACGATAGTTCAGCCTTTTATTGCGGAGGTAGAGTCCAGAAGGCAAGACCGTCGTTAGCTGCACGAACGGTAAATGCCTTCTTTGAGTCTTTTATTGTCTTCAGAATCTTGCCTCTTTGCAGGTCCGGTATGTTGATCCGGTAAGTGGAAAAGTCCGGAGTTTTTTGCAGGCAAGCAAAAGGTTCATCTGAAGTTAAATGCACTTTTAAATGTCTTTTTCCCCTTTTCTTTCAGGTCGCGGTGCAACCGGCGATGAAGACTGATGCCGAAGGATCGTGCCGGAGGACCACTTGAGGCACGGGAGTAGAAATGGAGTCCTGAGCTCTAATAATGTCCTTCTTGTATTTTACAGGTGCGGACAAATGGCGCAGAACGGAGCTCGCGGAGACCGTGGCACAGGTAAGCAGATATCATGGAGTTATCGCTAACCTGTATTCTTTGTTGTTGCAGATGGCTGGAGAACGAAGAATCGCGGCACGAGGCCTTGGAAGGCGCCGACAGGTGGTAAGAGCAGCTCTGGTATTTTCTCGTGCTACTCTAATGTTCTCGCTTTCCTTTTCAGATGTCACGGAAGGCTGGAGCTGGATTTCAGGAAGGTAAGTTGAAGATTGTCCTGTTTTCAGGTGCAGAAGAAGATCAGCTGGAGCCGACACGGTGAGCGTCCTGCTGCTATTGCAGAATAACGCGAAGCACGTGAAACCAATCGGGTGTGGTTTAAATAGCCTTCAGTAGTGCTTGGGCGTCTTCTTCCACAGCCTCCAGAGGTAAGAAAAGAGTTCCAGTATGTGGTTCTTGGGAGTGGTGCTGGCCCCACCCAGCAGTTAAAGTAGTCCCAGCAGGATTGGATGAAGAGTTCATCCTGCAGGTAGGAAGGCAGCATGGTCTGCAGCAGGTAAGTCCACCCAAGCACCAATCCCTTTTATATGAGCCCAGCGCTTCCAGTGCCGGGACTGGGTCCCTTTATGAGCATGAGCCTGGCGCCACTGGCGCCAGGACAAGGTCCAAAAGGCCCCTACGGGGGCCGGCTGGTGCCTGGAATGAGGGTCATGACCCTGCTTCCAAGGATGTTGGGCTAGGTCTGACACCTTGGGGGCAGTGGTCATGACAGATTGAGACTGAGAACATGACCTGTGTATAAGGGACCTTAGCTGGGACCTTTGCCAGGACCGACAAAGTTTTGGCGGTTTGGGTGCTCGCTTTGGTCTTTGCAAGTTTGCCATCCGTAGAAGAATGGAACAATTCCTTGCCATCAAAGGCAAGGTCCAGAACTTTATCTTGCACCTCGTTCAAAATATTTTTTTTACATGGAGCCACGCCTGCCGGGTGGTGTCAATTCCCACCATCAGGCCTCGAGCTGAAGTATCCACATGGTGTGCCGCAGCTTCCAGGAGATCTTATGCCAACACCCTGGCATCCGACAAACCGGCTTTGAAGTCATCTAGCCTAGCCGCAGGAATACACTCCTGGAAATCAGCCAAATCCTTCCACAGCTTCAGATTACCTGCAGCCAGGATCAGCTCGGTATTTGCTTGGTGAAGCTGCAGTGCTGAGTTGGCAAAGACTTTCTTGCCCAAGGAGTCCAGAATTTTGTCTTCCTTGGAGAGAATCTGAGCCGTAGTCGTAGTGGTTGCAGAGGCTGGCTTGGATTGAAGCGTGGCCGCAGCTACCACCGTCGAGGAAGGGAGCAGACAAGATGCCAGGGCGATCTTCTCAGAGGTGTGAAGCCTATAACAGGCGTTGATTCTCTTATTGATATGTTGCCCGTTGTGGGGCTTATCCCAGACCGTACGGGTCTCAGCCAAAACGGCCTTCTGGAGGAACAGGCCGGTACACTCTTGTGGTGACAAGGTGAACGCCCCCAAAAGCACCCCTTCCTGTGGAGCGGGGGCCTCAAGTACTGGAATGTCGAGGAGGGCCACCATATCCAGAACCCAGTCATGGAATGCTCTGACAGAGCAGAGCTGCTCATCGCTATCCTGATCTGCTTGAGGGTCATCCAGCGAATCGGGAGCAGGCGGCTTGGTCGCCACAGGTTTTAAAGTGCTAGCCTGTTCTACCGGTGTCTTCTCTATATGAGAGAGTAGGGGTAGGGGAGGAAGCGCTGGAGGCGGACCAATAGGAAGAGGAAGAGCCACTGGAGTCGCCGGAGTGGAGGCGGAGGTTCAGGGTAGATTTCCTTGAAAAGACTCTTAAAATACTCCTTCATGGGGTCAGCGTGCATCAGCCTCTGAAAGTTCCTGAAAACTGCATCCCCTAATGAAGGCTTGGGCACTGGGGTAGGCAGCGGCCTCTCATATGGGGCATACCTCCACGAATGCAATGAGGATGGTTGCCAGGAAGGCCCACCACCAAACGGGTCTGCACAGACCAGCGGAGCAGAAGTAGGCGGAAACGAGACAGCGGCATCCAAGCACGCCAGTCATAAGAAGGGCAAAACTGATTTTGACCTTCCACTTGAGGAGAAAAAGGCTGCTCAGCCCCAAAATTAAGATTCTCAGCACCCTCTGTCGAGAACTTAGGAGTAAGGGAAGAATCCGAAATGGCCGCCGTGGACCAGGAGGGTTGGGCCGCCATTTTGTCAATGCCTGAAGAGTACTGAGTCACATGTGCAGATGAGCCAACCACCTCCTCGGGCTGGTCAGGGCACTGCAGTAACACCTTCGCCTTGACACAAGGATCCTCGGCAGAGCCGGTTCTGTGGGGGTCTCGGATGTTTACTGGACATCTTAGAGGTGGCCCCAAAATTAGCCTCCATAGGAGGAACCTCGGCAGAGCCGGTAACAGGAGTTATGGTCTATGATCACCCTATTTGCCCCCTCGAAAGAAACGGTATCACCGCGATCCTGAGCGCAGGAATGCTGAGGAATCACCCATACAAACAAGACCTTCAAAGCAAGTCTCTCGGTTTTGTCGGTACAAACCTTAGCCTCAAAAAGAGGAACCTCGGCTTTTGTCCTGGTATGTGTAGCTCCCTCGTGAGGGGCCTCAAGCTGTGGCTTGGTACAGAAAGCTCCAGAAAAGGAGGCCTCAGGGTGTGCCCCAGTGTCTGTGTGGAAAGCTCCAGCAACTGAGACCTTGGAGCGAACTCCAGTGTCCAAAACCACAGATGAACTGGGCTGAAGTTTAGCACCTGACAGTTGAACCTTGGAACGTGGTCTGGTCTTGGCAGGTCCAACGTGGGAACCCTCGGAGAAAACTCTGGTACGCCTATTCGGCCTGCGAGGCACCTCAGGTGAAACCATGGGGGCAGACCTGCTCAAGCCCCTCCCGGACAGAGAAGACCCTGGGAAGGAGACCCCGGCCGGGCGCTCTAAAAAGTAAGGAACTGACCGGGCGTCTTCTTTTCGTCATTGAAAAGCTAGAGATGAGGAACACGCTGAAAGACGTCCTCCCACCGAAGAAGACGGTGCTGAAGTGCCCGGACGGAAAGGGAATGGCAGAAGAAGCACGAATCCCAGCGGTGGTCCGGCCCGAGACACTCCAAGCAGAGAGAATGGGGATCCGCCCTAGCGAAGCGACGTTAGCATGACGAACACAAATCCCAGATGCTCCAGCATAGACGGAGGACTAATCGACCGCAGAATAAGAGCAGGAGAGAAGGACAACGGGAACAACAAAACTTCCCGGAGATGCAAGTGCATCCACCTGCGACCACGCTGAGAAAAAGACTGAAGGGCGATGCGCAGGGCAGAGCTCAGGAGGGCAGGATTCCGGCCGTGTGCGGTACCCCGCGTAAAAAGGACAAACATTTTCCATTTTTTATACTTTTTAACAAAAGTGCTCCGGTCCCATCCCGAAGGACATAATGTTCCACAAGTATGGAGGAAAGGTGACGGGACGTAGGAGTATACAAATTCTACAGAGCCTCAATGGTAGTAAGCCAGGTAAGCAAGTTGAGAGCTTGCCTGCAACATCCGTGTGCAACTTGCAGTCACATGTTTTGAACACCAGCACTTCTTCCTTCCGAGCGTGATGAATGGACTTGTGTAATAATGTCCGATCTTAGAAGCAGAAGAATCCGGTAAGAAGCTCCATTTAAAAATGTGATGTAAGCAGAGGCAAACATTTCAAGTAACAAGCTTCTAGCCAGTCATAAAAAGTTACCCCCCCCCTCTCAATTTGCCACACACCCAGCAGTCAATATACCACTATGCAGTTAATGACGACTCACGGGGTCCTGGTATTAAGCAGATTTCTTTTTGTTGAGGTTGCACAATTTTGTTCATTGCAAAGTTGCTGTTTTTAGTTTGGGCTATTAGGTGGCACTTGGCCACCTATAAGGCAAAACTATTGCATTAGAGTACAGATAGGGAGAAATGGCTTATGAGGAGGGACACAAAGTTTGCAGGTGTTCGGTTGTGTGCCCACCCATTGACTGCTCATAACCATGCCAAACCCTATGGCCATCCCCACCCAGTTCCTGCCTGTATCCACCCAAAACACCACCTCCTGGGATCTTTGAGCTCACTTTAGTCAAGCCTGATCATCAAACTCTGCATTTGAAGCGCCTGCCAGTGTTTTTTCTAAGCAGTCTTCTGAGAGTCAATGACAGTGCAAATGTGGGACTGGTGTAGTAAAAATGTCAACCAGGTATGCCTTCAGCCACTCGATTTATAAGCACCACACGTGTCTTTTACTGAAGTCCTGTTAAAAACGAGCCTTGGCAAAGCCCACAGTTTTGGCTTGTGCTCAAGTATTAGACACGTGCCTTTCCCATGCCTACATAAAAGCCCAAACTGTTGGCATTGCCAATACTGGTTATATTCGTGTGTCCCGATATGGACCATTTAATGAGCCTTGTTTTGCAGATGGCATCACGATTGCAGACTGCTTCGCAAAGTGGCCTATTGACAGACGTGGGAGGGGTGCCTACAAGAAAATACAAAATGCTTACAACTTGGCATACACAGAAAGACTTCGTAGGGGGAAAACATTTGCCACAAATTTAAAACATGTAGTAAAATATGACAAAACATCACCAGGTTATCGAAGTGGATTATACAACACCGCTTTCTTTTTTTTCTTTGATTTGGCTGAATTTAATCAACCTTTCAAAATTTCATTTGAAACAAATCAAAATATAAAGAAAACCTTCACAACACATAGGTTTCTAATTTGACTGCCTGGGTATACCCTTTGAGGCAATCAGGGGACATATTAGTTGATTAATAAATGGCGTCAGGTCTGACGAAAAAGCAATCTCTCTCTCTCTCTCTCTCTCAGCAATTACATCTCTGAAGGAATACTTACACTTCCCGCAGTTTGGGCAGCTCCTCAAAGGCTGAGAGATCGATCGCCGTCAGCTTGTTGTAGCTCAGGTTTCTGTAAGAATAAGACAGTGAAATCAGCACACTCCCGCCACTGTGCTCAGCTAAGCTGCTAGCTTTCGTTATTGCAAATTACATCGTGAAATGGTCCGCTGTTTTACAAGAGCACTTAGGAAGCGGGAAGACACTCTGTACGGAGGAAAGCGGCCCATCACTTAGCTAGCAATACAGCCATGCACACGATCTGCGCTAAAACTCGCTTTACTTCCATTAGGCTAAGACCTCTAGGAGAGCTGGTAATGAAAGGGGATTATATGAATTTCACAAATCTGGATGGAACCGTTACCTATTAGTCGCAGTGGATTTTAGTGGCACGGCAACTACTAGGAACGTTCCATGAATCGCTCTTCCTTGTATCTCGTCTTTCATCAAATTTAAAACAGTTTCAATTGCTTCCCAGATAGTTTTGCACTATTATATTAACCCACACATAGGCAAATTATGATCATGGAAGCATAAGAAACAACCTGCCACCCTACCCGTAAACAGACTAGCACACGCAGTACCATTGAAGGGCCAGCAACTACAATTCAAAACCAAGACAAAAAAAGGGCCATTTTCATGGTCCAGAACGCTCTGCTGTGCATCCAACAATCGCCAAAAATCACAAGAAAACTGAACGAATGCCAGACACACAGAGGGCTTTAGAGTAGACCTTTATCAATCAGTTCTATTGACATTGAGGGACCTGTTACATTATCCAGTCACCACAGAAGTCTTTCCAAGTGTTCTATTGCCATATTGCGGCATATTACAAGAAGCTTGAGACTATACAAGACTTCATAATGGAGAAGTACAGAATACCCAAATCAAGAACTATGCAACCAGACCGACCTTCTGGTACTAAACTGCAAATTCTATAAATAGGGCTGCTTTAATGTTAGTACTGGTGAGAAGTATTGTGCATAATGAGAAGTGGCACTTATGTCACGGCCAACAGCATAATATATTAGTCTTCGGTAAAACAATTGCCTTTCAAGCAGGATAGCATTTGGTGTAGATTTTACCCCTTTGCTACAACCAGAAAAGGCACAGTCTATTTGCTCTAAATGGACTGACACGTTGAAGAGATGGGCCCAAATTCCCAATAGCAAAAAAGAAACCATACTCAATAGAGAACTCAAAGTGCACGGTAAAATCCAGCTTTATTCAAAGCACAGAATTGCAGCCGGGGGCAGCATACAACCAACTCTCAAAATACGTGTCAACAGATTTTGTACTACACATACATCAGCAATGACGTCGTACTTCAATTTCAGTTACAAAACTTGAGGGGTTAGGATTGGTTAATACCTTAAAATACATAAAGATTACATAAGTGTTAATTTCCTCATTGATGGCTCCTCCTGAACCCAGCCCATCACATTTTCACTACATCATGTTATTGGCCACCCATTGGCTGGCATTATTCATCATAGGCAGGATGGCAAGAGTAATTTCTATGGGTTGGCACATTACTCACCAACATTGGGAATATAGACGAGATGTCAGAATATGAGAGACAGTGGGGGAGAGAGAAGACCATGATCTGCACCAATTCTAATTAAAAGTACTCCCCCCCCCCCCCCATCATTCCCAGGCCATGTGGCCTATCTATTTCTTTGTATTTGGGCTTGTGCATCATCTTGTGTACGCTAGGGAGTTTCAGCAGGTGTCTTATCTGTACTTGGCTTAAGATGAATAGCTAGTGTTCATGTCTTTATCACACATTGATAGGGGGCGTGTTAGAAAATTAATTCCTTCTTATTGGGTTTTTAGTCAATTCTAAAGTGCATGTTGTACTCTTTGTGGCCACTGGAGACATACTTCATCTATCTGTGACAGTTTTTGGCATACAATCTCATGCACCTGGGCAGTAATGCCTGCTTGTGCTCTTATGGTTACTTTAACTTGGGAGTCTGCGCTTCTCGCCCTGGGAACCGTTATCTCGTCTCTGCGCTCTACTCATCCATTACTCCCTTCCATGCATCTAACCTTGGCGCTTGATAGGAACTATTGTCTGAGCAGCTTCAAAGCTTCCAAAATGTGTTTTTATGAATTCATAATTTTAGCCTCAGGCCTTGTAAACTCCCAGGCCTTCTTTGGCCTATGTACTAAGAAAATGGCTACACCACTGCGCTTCTCGTCTCCATAATAGGGACCTATATTTGTCTGTTCATATTACATTCACCTTGTGCATCTGCAATACGTTGGTTTCCCTGCCCGTGTATTCTGCATCTATTCTACCTCTAATTCAATCTGAACTGTCAAGTGTAGGGAGTCCCTCTCTTGGTATCCCGGAATCCTCCTCCCTTCTCTTCTATATACAGCACACTACTTCTGCTTCCTACTATGTAACTGTAATCTCTACTAGTGTCACACAACCTAACCAATTCTTTATGGCAGACGTGTGTACATTGCTTCTTAGAACTTGCTTTAGTTTGTCTCATCTCTCACGCCTTGATTTATGGGGCATTAGGACCACATCAGCTGGTATAGGTTACCTGTATGGTGATAGTAAGGGGCAGGAGTTGGTACTTGCATAGCAGGGGCAGTAGGTGGCACCTTCATATTTATCTGCCCCATTGTTTTTTTTAAATCGACGGAGTAGAGTGTTTAACAGATTTCATACCTGTTTACTCACCATCTGCTAGATATAGCAAATTCACCTTGGAAAATAAATTGTTGAGCTCCGCTACCTATTCATTCCACTTGTAGTAGTAATTTTGGCCACAGTTTGTTTCCTTAATCAAATAGGTTTCCTTCTAAATGTATGCCCGAGCTAGAGTTAAACAAAATATCAGAAACTCTGTGCCATTTGACAATCATCATCCACTGTGGTCAGTTCTGCAAGAGGTGCCCTGTAATAGCCAAACCTGCGAAAATGTTTACAGGTAATGACTGATCAGTGGCTGGCCTCTAAGCCAACGTCAAACAGCAGGAGGATAACATGCACACAAAGGAGCTAAAGTGTCTGAAACTCAATATGTGCATTTCTGTTCCAGAAATAGATCTATTTTTAGGGGTAGAATGTGCATGTTAATTCTTAAGTTCGGAGCAGAATTCCTGGAAGCAATTTAGGGATCTCAAACTTGAAATCAGCAACTCGAAAAGTCTAAAATCCACAGCGCATAACTCTAGCTACAATTAGGAGATCAGTCACAATTTAAGCAAGGCAATTATCCTCTTAAAAACGAGTGTGGGAGCCAATCTACTGAAAACTAACATGGGTCAAAAAAACTGTTCTATGGAATTTCTTCCACTCAGGAGGGTCTACAACCACTTTGTAGCTCATTGCACCCCTCACAGAGGAGAAATATCCATTTGCATATCAGTCTTTGTCCCAACCACCTGTGTAGACCCTCCAGAGTAGACAAAATCCGATAGAGCAGGGTATTTGGTTCGTTCTCAGTAGAGGGACTCCCAAAGCCCTTTTCAATTTTGTAAAACTTGGTGTTTCAACCTAAGTAACCAAAGGTAATCCAGATGTGGATCCCTTGCTCACTGTGCCTTAGAGAGGCTCAGCTTCACCTCACTGAGGAGGCCCGACAAGGCCGAAGCACGTGTCTGGGGTGGTTGATGGTACTCTTGCTCAGAGGAGAATTGCCTAGCGTTTCGGTGCTGGTCTGCCCTTGTGGGCAGGACAAAGACGGCTATTCAAATGGATATTTCTGGTGTGCAGTTAAAATGTCGAATCAATAATTTCGAAAAAAAATGTTGAAAAAAATGTCGAATATTTATATTTAATTTTATGTTTTTTTGGGGTTTGGCTAGTAAAAAAAGGGTTATAAAAAAACGGGGTTGGGGGAACCCCCCATTCAAAAATAAAAAAAAAAACAAGACATTTTATTCAACATTATTTATTTGAAATGAATGCATTCGAAATTACTGAATTCGAAAATATCACTATAAACTGATATTTCTCCTGTGTGAAGGGTGCAGTGAGCTAAAACATGATTGTGGACCCTCCGGAGTGGAAGAAATTCCATACAACAGGGTATTTGACTAATGTTCTTTTTCAGTAGATGGGCTCCCACACCCCTTTTTAATTATCCTCAGTTTTTTATGTAAGAGTTCTGCGTATGAACTACGTTTCGCCTTGCAGCTTTACACTATTCAGTTCTGGAATCGAAAGCTTATTTTTAAAATTGGTTACCATTTCTCATTGTCACCCTCATGCTATGAAAAGCTTCTGTTGCTTCATTCATTCCATTGACTGAATCACTACCGAGATCCTAAACTGAAAAGAAACCAAGAAAACACATCCAATAGGAATAAAGTCGTGCATAGTTGTAGAAAGGAAAACATACAACTGTTCTTTAGAATAAAATACTGCTTGTCACAAACCACAGTCCATACCATCTACTATCCTTTTCTTGCCCCAATCAATACAATTTCACCTTTTTTTTTTTAATAGTAGTTGCACCCAGAAGTACTCCCCACCAGATCAAAAGGTTCAGTGCCACCTTCACAATATGTCCTGTATCGCATTTTGTGAGATTCTAGTAACTAATAGGCATCCATAGAGGTTACATTTTAACACCTTTCGGACATTGTCCTTGAGAAAGGCTTTTAAGAGATCTTAGCAGACTTGTCGTCAATATTCAAGCACAATGTATACATAGCTCAAACAAAGATACAAAGCTACCTTCCTAAATAAGTTGCATTTAGTTTAGATTAACAGCACATCAGAAAGTCAAGGCAATAATTATGCTGCAATTGGAATTAGCACCCTGGGGAGTGCCAGCAGCCAAACAGAAGGCTAGCAACACAGCCTTGACCACCAGCTATAAGCCAGTGTTCCATTCCTCCATCTGCCTCCTGAGCCACTTCCCCCAGCTGCTTTTTTCCCATCCAGAGATGGCTATGGGGCCGCTCACGCCCCTTACCTCACAGTCCTTCTGCAATAAGCTCCTACCTCCCTCTCTCTCTGCTACCAGATATGCCTCCTTACCTGCTGGTGTTCTTATCCACTTCACCAGTGAATATTAATACCCAGTATGTCAGTCCGGGTTGCGAATATGCCATCAAGCGGCATCCGAAAGGGCCGTGCCAGAGGCTCCAACAAACTGACCGACTTTACTAACCCACTTTCCCGTCCTGACCCTCCTTCGTAACTGATGCCACTACACCAGACCTGGACTAGACACACTCCACATAAACCGAGAACCATTCCTATGTCCACACCAAGAGTCAACAACGCACATAATCCATAAAACCGTGAACAATGCAGCTACATATCAAGATGCCGGATTGACGACCACATGTGACTCTGGATTCCTTATGGACACTATCTCACCAGTGCACACGACCAACCCATCATAAACCACACAACACACTAAGACCAAACACCACTACACACCCGAGTCACTGAATCTTACCCATACGGTTACAATACCCAAGGCCTCTCACAAAACTACCACATGCAAATCAACACACAGACACCAGTTCCTCAAGGTTCTGAATCTATCGCCTCCCTCTACCCCCACAAAACCCCCACCCTCCTCTCTTGCAGAGCCACGCGAGCACCTACAGACTGTCCCTGGGTGGTAGCGGTGAGCGGTACAAATCAACACATTGCCACACAGGTCTAGCCTCAATGGTTAAGGCTATGTCCCGGAGGTGTTCGTGTAGCTCAGGCCAGCAGGCAATTACCACAAAGGTAATGCTACTTTATAACCCCTACAATGTACACATAGTGCTCTCATTGGACAATGTAGCTGGTAGAAGAACAAGCTTAGCCTGTAAAATGGTTCATTTAGTGTGCAGATTGCTCAGAACACTATATTCCAGTGCTACCAGAAGCGCAGCTCGTGCCTGCAGCCAATTCTCTATATTACATAGGTAGAGTTATGCACTAAATCCACTTGCAAGACAAGAACATACTTTATACTTCCAAGAGCGACAAGTTAGAATACCTTTCTAGAACCCCCCCCACGCCCCAACCCCACCTTTGGTCGGTACTGGGCGTGATCAGCCCGTAAACCTCATTCAATGGCATTACTGGGCATAGGCACCAACTGTTTCTTCAGGGCCTACAACTATTGGGTACTGCCTTCGGCTCAGATCCATAAACCTTAATTCTAACAATGGAATTATGGTGGGCCAAAAGAAAACAATAGGTCAGGAGCGGGCCTGATCTACCATTAGCTATTATTGACCTCCTCTGAGCTAATGCAAATGCGGTTCCATGTGATATTTTTGCCGCAATAATATCGCCATATTTTTGCAGCAAAATTCACAATGCACCCTGCAGGGGACACCCCCGCAATCCCTGCTCCCACATAATATCCCCAATAAAAATATTGCCTATGGTGAACCAAACGGCCATATTTACAGCAATATTTTTGTTGGAGATATTAATACCTGATACCGCAAATGCATAGAAAGTAGTTCTGGACTGTATTCTGAGTGATCCTTCCATTTCAGAAGCAGAGAAACCAAACCAGAGAAATAATTTCTTCTCTATATTAAAGATAAAACAATTTCCCAGCAAGATTTTTCAAAAGGACAGTTCCTCTTTGCCACCATCTTTTTTCTTTTCACTGCACTTTCAACACGACAGGTGCATTAATTTTAACGAACCAATTGATTGCAAAAACGTGGAAAAATGGTTTCGCTTTCATATAGGGAAATAATTTACTTTTATAAGACAACACATTGACGGCACCAAACATGTACCACACATACCAAAGACAATTATTGCAGAATACCTGATCAACACGATTGCTGACTTCATCCCCACCACTTATAAAGAGGACATCCTCTCCTCATCACATCCCTCACAGAAGGCACCTTCCCAGATGCACTAATACTGGCACAGATCCTCTCTCTGCTGAAGAAACCGACACTCGACCCAGAGGGCCTGATCAACCATTGTCCCACCAGGCATCTACCCTTTTTCAGAAGACCATTGCCATCAAGTTACATTTAAGGAAGTGTAAAGCCAATAATAACATGTCAGTCCAGGATATGTAATATCCAATGGCAAAGGGGACCTCTGCTTACTCCTCCTCAAACTCTTTGCTACCTTTGATACCATTTACGTTGTAGCACTCCTCAACATCCTTCGCACAAGAATGGCATTCAAAGCAACAGTACTAGAGTGGTTTGCCCTCTATCGCTACAACCAACACCAACTCCTCCAGATGAGTGGCAACAGATGCCAGCAGGATGCAGAGTTCCAAGAAGGCTCCATCCTGCCCCCCCCTTCATTTTGAACATGGAAACTCCTGGGGAACGGTTTGCAAACACAAATACGTAGATGAGAGCTTTACCTAAACTTAAAATCGACTGCACAAATGGCATACATCGCCTCAAGCACGTGTTGGGATGCAACTTCAACGTCCTAGGAAGGTGGATCGATTTAGGCTGTGCAAGACATTAGCAGGCGGCCTACTGCTGGCAATTCTCGTTGGGAAAGGCAGAATGCATGCATATTCTTTAGTAGTTCGCTTATATAATGTGTTGGGATCCCCAGTGGGCAGCTGTAGTTGGGGTGGTTTCGCTTTGACACACATTAGAAACACCATATAGCAAAACAGAAAGAGCAGCAATGTATTCATGTTGTGGTTGCAGAGGTTAAAGACAGGGTGACAAGATTATATTTTAAACATGTGCTAGCAAGTAGGAGACGTGGGTAGGCATGCAAGTTGAGTCAGGGAAGGTCCAGGGGATAAGGTAGCAAGAGTTCCACCATGTTGGATTTCTGGACATTTTACAGGATGAGTTTGTTAAAGTACGATAAACAGGCCTAATGTGGAACTATGGATCTGTCCAGTTGATCCAGAGCCTAGTCCCCCCTTTCATTCCCCAGCGAGAGGTTTTGCTGCCAAGGTCACAGGCAGCTGTGCCGATAACAGCTAATTGGGTGCAGCTGCTGACCTCAGAAGAGCTGAGAAAGGAATGCTAGGTCCTGGGAGGAAGGGTGGGGATGCAATCGTTGAAGGCTGAATTCATGAGAGTAGGTCATGGGGTTCGGTGATGCCAAGAGACCTGGTGAAGATTTAGATAACTACACTGCGCTCACCCGAAGAGTGGCCATCCTACTTGAACAGGCATCAAGCTCTAGTGATCCATAAATAAGAAAAAGCCAAAACATAAGAGTGGTGCCCTAATCAAGTCATTCATGGGCAGATGAGGATAAGGGAGGAGAAGTTCTAGGGCTGTACCATGAATTGGGACGGGAGAAGCAGAGGAGACGCAAAACAAATTATCTACAAGGGTAGGGGGAGCTGTCTGTGTGTGCTACAGTGTCTGGGATAATGAGGAGAGCTTTTGCATTATCCAAGCAGAGTTGACCTCGCTATTCACACTTTGATCAGGCTTCGACAGAGGGGTGCACATCACATGATGGTCAGTAATATGGACTATAGGGGACAAACAGAATTGTATATAGGTGTTAGCAAATGGGGAGTGCAGGATCATGTTGTAATCTTTATTATGCATAGTTTTGTTAATTTGTGGTGTTCTGCTATAAATGCTGCAATCCTGGGTGGGAAGAGCTCTATTAGTTTGGTTCTACGGGACCGTCTGATACTTTCTGCATGTAAAAAACCTTTGCTTTCCTTGCAAACGGTGCATTGATTATTTGGCATACGTACAATTGTTCATTGTTCAGGTTTTGGGTCATTCGCCTGCACATTTCGTAACCCCTGAGGTGTTACATGACTCACTGTAAAGCTGGGGGTTCCCCTACCGCGCATCCTTGGTCACGGGGCTGGTCTGTGGTCACCAGTCCCACATGCACAACTTGAGGTCTGCAGAAGCCGTGTTGTCAGAAGGCCTGCCTGGGTTTTGACTTTTCACCTACACTCTGTAAAGTTTTATTGTGGATTTAAACATTCAATATGCTCCAATTTAACACCCCCTATTGTACAATCCCACACTAAAATGATGGGACAAGAAACCGGCTGTATTTTAATTTATACTCTTTATTTCTATAAAAGATGGAAGTCAAGGTGGTCTCCTAACTTTGTGCTGCAAAACTCAAATAAACAAAGCTGATCTACAGAAGAAATCAAACTGCCTGCAACATTCTCACTAATTCTACAACATGCACAATCATTTGCATGAATCCAATATACAGATTTATATTGCTAACCATCTATCTAATTCCCTTGGATGATTTCCTATTCAAGGCCCTCTCACTTCCACACAATGCCATCAGCGAGATTTTAACTGCTCATTTGAAATTTCATCTTTCTCTACTGGAAAGTGGATCAGTTAAGCTCCCTTTCACCCCAATATCGGTTTTTCAATGCTTAGGGTTTCATAAGTGTTGATTTATAATTGTTAAGTAAGTTTTGTAATGTGCAACACGCCCGATGACCTAAGTGCGCAGAGGCGCATAAAGATTCAGTAAAAGGTCAGATCTACCCAGAAGTGCAGGAGAACATATTGAACGATCTAAAGGTTGGAGTTAAGAGTAGGTTTTAATAGCCTTCTTAAAACAATTCAAAGATGACTTTGCGAATTGAGGTGGGAATGGTATTCCACAAAGTGGGAGTACAGATCGAAAAGCTACTACCACCAACATTTTTCAATTTCGACCTTGGTATATTACGTTGTGTGATCATTGGATTGAACAGTACGAATAATATCGGCCAGTTCCAACCGATTTGTGAGATAGACAGGGCCCCCTGGCCCCACTTGTCATACACTTGTATGTCAGGAAAATAATTTTGTGATTGATTCTATAAGAAACAGGTTACCAATGAAGAAGCCCTCTGTGATAAGACATGCTCACGAGGGCCCAGACAGCAGAATGTCTTAACGGCTTCCTACTGTACTGTTTGAAGAGTTTTAATATTAGGCTGTTACAATAGGCTGTTACAATAGTCAAGTCGTGAGTTGACAAGGGCTGTGACTATAGAGGGGCGTTTTTCACAAAACAGCTAAGGGCTAACTTGTCTAAGCGGTATTATATAGTAGTGGCTGTGTAGTTATGGTTAAGTTGCTGTTTACATAGGAAGAGCACTTTTTGGGCGGCCCATAACTCTGCTCCCCCTGGACGATTCGCCACCAAACTTTGCAAAAAAAAAGTATATTGGCCACTCTGAATTTTTTTGCAAAGATTGGTGATGTTTGGTGTAGGGGGGCAAAAGTTATGGGGGGTCCCAAAATGTTTTTTTCCCCATAGACTGACTGGGGGAAAAACTTTAGGCACGCCTACAGGTCAAACCGCTGGACGGATTTTCACCAAATTTGCGGCAGGGGCTTGGTCCCGAAAGCGTGCTTTTGGTGACAATCCGTCCAGTAGTTGCCTTTAAAATGACCAAAAAATATGTCTCAAAACATTTGTGATATCTATGTCCGCTCCGCGGTCACACTTCCCTGTTCGCTCCGCGGACATGATACCGATTAGCCAGGGGGTGGCGTCATGACCGCAGACATGCAACATCTTCGCCGATTAGCTTCAGTGAGCCGTGATGTGCGTCAGAATGTGTGGATGCGCCAGACGTCTTGGATCCGATGACAGCGTGGTCGCCACCAGAGGCGAAATGCTGTTTCGGAAACTGTTTTGGTCTCCTACAGTGCTTGGGGAGGTTCAGAGAGTAAGAGATGGGTGAAATACTGTACTTGTTTGGGCGGCAGGTGTTAATGATGTATTAGCCATGCCCGCCTTGTCCAGAATGTTTCTAAGTACTGACAATGAGCGGTCTCATAAGGATAGTACTTCAGTCCGTGCTATGCGCAGCCAACTTCAAACTGTTCTAAGGACACACGTGGTGTTAGCGAACATTACAATCAAATACATGCTGCAGTTACTATTTTTGTTTGTATGAGTGTGCTACTAATTTATACACCCCCATGGGTGTGATATGCTGCGGTGGTTGTGGCCGTAGGCCATACTCCCAAGACGCTAGGCCCTGGCCACAACCACTGCAGCATATCACAGCTATACCTACACCCATAGTCTTGCATATTGATCAGGTGTTTGTGGGGAGGGCCTAGAGTCTTGGATGCATGGCCAAAGGTCATGTACACAAGATGAAATTTGTATGTGGAGAATGTATAAGGCACTATGGGTGCAATATGCTGCGTTAGTTGTGGACAGTATGTAGAGTCTTGGCTGCATGGCTAAAGGCCATGCACCCAAAAACACAGTTATAAGCACTGCAGTTATAAGCCACTATGGGTTTGATATACTGGACACCCATGCATTCACATATATATGGCCTTCCACCCAAGACTCTAGCCTCTGGCCACAACCGCTGCAGCATATCACAGCTATAGATACACCTGTAGTATTAAACATCAATCAGGTGGTTGTGGGGAGAGCCTAGAGTCTTGAGTGCATGGCCGTAGTGAAGTTACAAGCAAGAATGGGTGCGATATGCTGTGGTGGTTGTGGCCAGAACGTAGAGTCTTGGGTGCATGGATGAAGGCCATTGAAGTTACAAGTCACAATAGGTGCGATGTGCTGTGGTGGTTGTGGCCAGAACGTAGAGTCTTGGGTGCATGGCCGAAGGCCATACTCCCAAGCACGACCTTATAAGCAGTGCAGTTATAAGCCACTGTACACACATACATTCAAATATCTATGGACAAACATCCAAACCTCTAGGCCCTGCCAACAACCACTGCAGCATATTAGACAGCCACGTTATAACTGTGCTCCCCTG